>NC_081524.1:38612556-38946306 GCF_030273125.1 Centropristis striata | reverse complement strand
GAAAAGAAGCTGTCTGCATTCAGAATGGAGCTTTTTAACAGCTGAGAAACATACACTGTAATAAATTATTCTGTAGTCATTTCATTTTACTTAATATATTTGATAAAATGTAATAAATATAAATGCGTCCTTGATTTTGAGGCAGTTGTTTAAGTAACTTTAATATAAAAATGTTTCAGATAGAATTTACTTATTTTGATCACATTAAATATAATCTTTATGTGTATGTAATTCTAAATCAAGAGAATTTTGAATGAATCCAACACAATAGAATTAGTCCGTTTTTAATTGACACATAACACTTTCTGTAAAGTTGTTATTAACTCAACTTGTAACGTAGTTAGATTTAATTAATAATATTGCGTGCAATCTGTTGCCTCAATTTTATTGAGTAGTTATTGTTTTTCTTTTTTTTATGTTGTTAATTTTTTAATTTAAAATATTTATAAATTAACATATCAAATTCAGTATTTTTTATTTATTAATTTATTAAACGAGTTGGAAAAAAACAGATTTGCAATAACAACATTTAGGTTACTGGTAGATGAAATATAAGTGAATTATCGGTGTCAATAATAACCGCAAAAATAAAAATAATTAAAGGACAGAGAGAATTAGTCAGTTTTTAATTGACAGTTGTTATTAACTCAACTTGTAACATAGTTAGATTTAATAAGTAGTATTGTGTGCAATCTGTTGCCTCAATTTTATTGAGTAGCTATTGTTTATCTTTTTTTTTTACAGTGTATGTTAAAATCTACTGTAAAAAAAGGTATGTTGTTAATTTTTTTATTTAAAATATTTATAAATGAACATATCAAATTCAGTATTTTTTATTTATTTATTTATTAAACGAGTTGGAAAAAAACAGATTTGCAATAACAACATTTAGGTTACTGGTAGATGAAATATAAGTGAATTATCGGTGTCAATAATAACCGCAAAAATAAAAATAATTAAAGGACAGAGGGAATTAGTCAGTTTTTAATTGACAGTTGTTATTAACTCAACTTGGAACATAGTTAGATTTAATAAATAATATTGCGTGCAATCTGTTGCCTCAATTTTATTGAGTAGCTATTGTTTATCTTTTTTTACAGTGTACATTTTAGAGGGCATCAAAGTTAAAACTTCCTTTGTTTGTGAAAGCACACAGCCGGCTGAAAGTCTTCAGGTGACCACAAGGTGGCAGCAACACACACACACACACACACACACACACACACACACACACACCACACACCACATCAAAGCACATGAAGAAGAATAGCTCGTAGACCAACTGAAGTATATTTAGCTCGAGTTTGTGTTGAACTTTGTTTTTACATGTACATTGTGTCTCATCCAGGCGGTGGTCCCCAGACTGTTTGGTTGCTAAAACTAAAGACAACATCCCCAAAACACAGATCTGAATCATGTGTGAGGATGGGGAAGTCCTTTTTATTGCAAAACAGATTTTTCCTGAGAGCGTGACACTGGAGCATGTTTGCTTCTTCCATGTAAATTGTTAAGCGTGGACCCTCAAAGCCTCGCCCATAACCCTGTGATGTCATACTCTGCCTTTGTGGACGGTAAAGAGTGAAAGTCATTAAACGTTACATAACAGATTTTCTTCATCCTTTTGCTCTCTGACCTGAAAACACTTCTCCAGGTGAAAAAACTGAAGACATCACTGATGCATACTTTGGACCTTTGATGGTGATTTTTTTCCGAAGTGACCCAAAAAGGCAACGATCAATCAATATCCTTTATTTCAATCAATATCCTTTATTTAACCAGGTAAAATTCATTGAGATTAAAATCTCTTTTTCAAGAATGACCTGGCCAAGAAGGCAGCACCATGATAAAACTAGAAAATTTCCTCTGGGGGAAATTTTGAAAGGGCCACGGGGGCTACTGCCGGTGTGTGTACACTATGATGAGATTCTTCAGAGATTTCAAACAATTAATACTAGTAATGTTATGATACTATATAATATACAAGGAGCACACCTACAACAAACATTCCTCTTCAAGTATTTATTTATACAGCAACCTATGACCTTTAACCTCAAAATGTGGGCTTCGCGATTGCCCCGAGGCCCTTTTAACATCATCATCTTGTTAATGTCATGTTTGGTGCCAGTGCTGAGAATATTGCAGGCGCAAATGTTCATAACAGTGTTGTGTTCAGGTGGAGTCTGTCAAAATAAAGAAATAAAACTCCACAGGGCATCCGACTCAGTCTGTTAGAGCAGTTGTTCTCGACCTTTTTAAGTCACGACCCCCAATTTAACATGCATGTTGTCCGCGACCCTGCTCACAAAACACAACAAAATGACCAAAAAAAGGAAATAAAATGACCAAAAAAAGGAAACAAAATTGACCACAAAATAAGCAAAAAAGACACAAAATGAGCAAAAAAGACACAAAATGAGCAAAAAAAGACACAAAATGACCAAAAAAGACACAAAATGACCCAATAAAGAAACAAAATGACACAAAAAAAGACACAAAATGATGAAAAAAAGACACAAAATGACCAAAAAAAGGAAACAAAATGACCAAAAAAGACACAACTTGACCACAAAATGATCAAAAAAAGACATAAAATGACCAAAAAAAGACATAAAATGACCAAAAAATACACAAAAGGACCAAAAAAAGACATAAAATGACCAAAAAAGACACAAAATGACCAAAAAAAGACATTAAGTGACCAAAAAGACTAAAACACATGAACACTTTAACACAGTGCTCGGTGCGATTGCCCCGAGGCCCTAATAAGAACAATCAACCACAATTCTCATACGCCACATTCAACATCAATTAAAGTACATACAAGATCAGGGACAAGACTATATGAAGATTGAAATGAGTACAGTTAAAAATGAAATAAATAAACTGGTGACAGATGAATGAATAAACCCGGTCGTTATCAGAAAATAGTTTTACAAACAATTGCATTGACCAAGAGAACTATCTTCTCTGTCCTTCAGGATTCCTTTGAGTTATATTAATTATTTTAGTGATTGTATACTTTGCTTCTCCTTCAAAATAAGGAGCGGCAGGTTACACCTCGTTCCTCGGGTCACGGTGACTTAACACCCCACTTAACCTGCCACACTTAACCGCACAAACACAAAAGTACTCAAGTGTTCAAGTACACACCATCACATGTATTTGCATGTTTATTAGCACATGTCTGTCCGGCAGACCTACAGTATGGCGTCCTGGAAGGGACAAAGTTAGCAGATTAATGAAAGGAAAGGTAATAATATAATTAATTTAAATATATAATGCACTGTGCAAAAAACATTAGAAGAAATACAGTGCTTAACAAATGTATTACATCACCGGATTATGCCACAACTGTCCTAAATTAACAGCATTAGTAATTAGCAAAATCATTTTTTTATGTTTCTGTTATGGTTAATACACCAGTATGTAGAAGCTCTTTAAGCGAAATTATATTTTTTTAATGTTAAAATATAACTAATATTGTTATCCATGAATTTTTATAATTTACAGTTTTACACAAATAGTGAAGAACATTATAATTTCTTGATTTAGATTTCAATTTATAGTTTTTTACTTGCATTACTGAACAGAAATTTTTTTTATAGTGGTTGAATGTTATACTTCAAATAGATAACTGTATATTTCCCTTTACGGTAAAGAAACTAGTTAATGATCATTTCATTTTCTCAGACAAATCCTCTTAATTGCCAGATTCTCAACACACGTTTTAAATTCAAATTGGGTTTTTTTTTACATCATAAAAAAAATAATAATAATAATAAAGGCCATTTTCAATATGGTGAAGGTCTGTGTACCAAAAGTTTTCTGTTATGTGTATGTATATATATAATGTGTGTAGTTTCACTCTGAAGTTACACCACTCTGCTTCTTAGTTATATCTTCCTATATTATGTAATCAGGCATAACCAGAAAGTTAGTTGCTGTTATCTTGACTTATGTCTGATTTACAAGCTACTGTAGGTCAAAGGTGAGAACAAAACCTCTGCAATTTGGGAGAGACCCTAGTAATTATGATTACACTAATACCTTATCAATGTGTGTTTCAGGTTAAACTGTATAGTTCAGTAGTTCTCAACCTTTTTGAGTCGCGACCCCCAATTTAACATGCATGTTGTCCGCGACCCCCGCTCACTGAACAGAATTTCACACGCACAGTTCAGATCACCCAAAAAAGAAACAATGACCAAAAAAAGACACAAAATTACCAAAAAAGACACAAATTGACCACAAATTGATCACAAAATGATCAAAAAGACACAAAATGACCAAAAGACACAAAATGACCAAAAAAGACACAAAAAGACCCAAAAAGAAACAAAAGGACAAAAAAAAAAGACACAAAATGACCAAAAAAGACACAAAATGACAAAAAAAAGACACAAAATGACCCAAAATAGAAACAAAATGACCAAAAAAAGACACAAAATGACCAGAAAAGGAAAAAAATGACCAAAAAAGACACAAAATGATCAAAAAAGACACAAAATGACCAAAAAAAGACACAAAATGACCAAAAAACCCAATTGGGGTCCCGACCCGAAGGTTGAGAACTACTGGTATAGATGACCATATGGCCATTTTGTGTCCTTTAATTATTTTTATTTTTGCGGTTATTATTGACACCGATAATTCATATTTCATCTACCAGTAACCTAAATGTTGTTATTGCAAATCTGTTTTTTTATCAACTCGTTTAATAAATAAATAAATGAAAAATACTGAATTTGATAGGTTCATTTATAAATATTTTTGATTTAAAAAATTAACAACATAACTTTTTTTACAGTAGATTTTAACATACACTGTAAAAAAAAAGATAAACAATAACTACTCAATAAAATTGAGGCAGCAGATTGCACGCAATATTATTAATTAAATCTAACGACGTTACAAGTTGAGTTAATAACAACTTAACAGGAAGTGTTAAGTGTCAATTAAAAACGGACTAATTCTATTTTGTTGGATTCATTCAAAATTCTCTTGATTTAGAATTACATACACATAAAGATTATATTTAATGTGATCAAAATAAGTAGATTCTATCTCAAACATTTTCATATTAAAGTTACTTGAACAACTGCCTCAAAATCAAGGACGCATTTATATTTAATACATTTTATCAAATATATTAAGTAAAATGAAATGACGACAGAATCATTTATTACAGTGAATCATTCAAAACGTATGCAGATACCCACCCTGTAATAAAGCTATACAACTCAGGCAGATTGCATCTTGCTAACAACAATAAACAATAAATCAATAAATCAATAAAATTCAACCCTTACCTGTGGTGATATTTCTATGCCATGCTATGCCATGCTGTTGCTATGGCATTTCTAAATATATATAATATATATATAATAAATATCTGGACTGCACTGTAAAAAAAAACCCTGTTGTTTTTACGGTATAAAACCGGCAGCTGTGGTTGCCAGAATTTTACCGTAATAAATATGGTGCAACTTTTTTTAAAAAAATTTTACTGTATAAATAAAACATTTTTCCATCAAAAGAAACGCTTTTTTGCCATATAATTGACAAGAAAATACTTTATAAATGCCACATAAATGAAAGATTTTAACATTAAATATTACAGTATATTTTTGTTACAGATTTGGTGTTTAGTACATTTAACAGTGAGAAAAAGATTTTTTTACAAAAGATAAATGCAAAAATTACAGTGGTGGCTTGTATATATATTACATTAAATACATATTACAGTGTATTTTACAGTGGAGGATTGTATGTTTCAAAAAACGAAACTATAAAAAATACTGTTTTGGCTGATATATACATTTACTGTGTTTCATTGTTAGTGAAACTGAATTAACCAATTTATCATTTTACAGTCTTTATAATGTCGTGGTTTAGCAGTTTTTCACCGTAAAATCTACAGACATTTTTTACAGTGTGCTGCTTCTTCGATTTTGACAATTTTTTTTTGAAAATCTTTCTCTTTTTTATCCTTTTGGAAGTGCAATACTTGAACACCACAGTACCCCATTTCCCACTATGTGATATTTGTTTATGTATTTGATTGCACCTTTAGCTAAAAGTCTGGTAGAGGTGTATTTTAACACTACAAAGCTAAAAAATTACTAAATGTGACAAGTGCAATATGGTATTTATTGTAGCCTGTATGGCATTAAATCATGTTTTCCACTGGGCGTGTTGCCAAATGTTTTTTGAGAAAACACTATGTACTTTTTGATGACACTAAACAAAGCTGTTAAAAGATATAATGTTTCATATGCAGTAAAAACAAAACATTTACTGTCTCTTTCCTTCCCCACCCATAATTACAGCCTCACATAGATAACGATCATGATAAACTGAGTGCTTATCCTACTTATCAGGTCATATTTATCATATAATTCAGGAGACAGAAGTGTGACACACTGTATAGATCTAATAATACATTTGAGATGCTGCATTATCAAGACAATGGCCCATATTGCGTAACCTGTTCCTATACCTTTGGTATCTTCTGAAGCATTACGGGAAACATATTTGACCTGTTATTGCACCTATTTTTATTAACTTATCTTATCTTTGGAGCTGCAGGAAGTTTCACTTTGAGTGAAATTAGTTATTCCCTGAAGATGAAAGAGAACAGCGTGTCTGAAGCTTGTCGACTTTATTACTGTCGGGGGAAAAACCTGTTACTGATGAATGCTCCGCTACAAAGTGTTTTACCTTTTTCTTAATGCTTACATAGTTGCTAAGAACCTCCTGTTTTGTTCTGATAACAACTGGGCAACAGAGTGTAAGTGTAGTTGGTGGTTCCAGGTACAAGAAGAGATATGGGACCACTCAGGTACAGTCTGCTCCTGTGGGCATCACGCCACACCAAAACCACAGAATGAACCAACATCCTTTTACAGCAGCAGACCCAGAATATGCTGAGAAATACCAAGAGATCCTGGATAGGCAGGACTATTTCCATGATCTTGATGGTGGAAAATGGAAATGAAATATACAACTCGAACCTGGTTTCACAGGAATCCGTGGAATAGTCACGGAATCACTCAAATTTCCGTGAAACTGACACAGATTTCGCTACAATGCAGGTTATTCCATGGATATTTGTTCCTATTGGTTTGTTCCAAGTCACGTGACTTTCAAGGTTCCGGCGGTCAGAACAAAAAACATTGCGGACAATTCTCTCATTTTTAGTGAAAAATCAATATTTGACTTAGTTTCTGCATAAAAATGGATTTTGATCACATTTCTAGCGAGAAATAAATGTTTTATTTTCTAAATATTCACTCAGTGAATGTACATAATCACTTTGTATGTTGGAATAGCCACGGGATATGACTGTCATTAACTTGCATTGTAGCGAAATCCGTGTCAGTTTCATGGAAATTTGAGTGATTCCGTGGCTATTCCACGGATTTTGAGTTAAGCAAATCCGTGGCTATTTCACGGATTCCTGTGAGACCATGTTGACAACTCTGAAGACGAGATGGAGCCTGAGATGGAAGAAGCGTTTGAGAATTTTTGTTTAGAATCAGAGAGGAAACGACAACAATGACGTGAGAATAGTGAGAATCTGTGACACCCAACAGACACATATTCTACTTTTCCCACTCGCTGGAATGTTGTAAAGCAAAGGGAACTAGCATCAGATAGGTTCAAACGTTTATTTTACTTCAAACAAGCATTTTAACCAAAAAGAGCTGTTCATAGTTATATTTCTGAGACTTTTTTCACTCAGTGTTGAATGGGGACAATCAACAAGGTGATTTGTTCGAAATATTGAGGTATTCAGATTTTTTTTTAAGATGTGAAAGTTCTTTCATTTGTTTTGAAAAAATTCAGAAACTTATTTCCTTTATGCCTAAACTAATTGCCTAGTTTTGACACTAAAGCACCCCATGACTGATAGAGATAACACACAACATTAAAGATTTTGTAATGAATAATTCACATATGAAAAATCCCAGCCTGAGTCAAACCATGAATTTAGGTCCCATGAAAAATGTTTAAAATGCATTTGGTAGACAGAAGAACATGTAAAAGACAGATAAACAGATAATGTTACTATGAAAATATTCTTTCTTTACCCCCAAGGTGATGTTTTAAGCATCATGCTGTTCTTCAAGCAGATAAATAATTAATCAATCAATCAGACTTTATTTGTATAGCACTTTTCATACAAATGAATGTAACACACAGGAAAACATTAAAATGCAATTCAACAAATTTCAAAATTCCAAAGCAAAAGAATAAAACCTGAAATAATCTTTTTTGTCAAATTCGTATGTGTCTTCCCCCCTCAAATCACAATTTTAGAAGTTGAGAAAGCACATTTTAATATACTCACAAAATTAATGTACATGTATTACAATTTGACAAAATGATCTGCAATAGCGGAAATATCTGCCGAAAAAGGGACACACGATACACGATTGTCGGTTGAAATCTGGATGAAGGATGTTTTATTTTATTTTATTCAGTTATTTTATTTTTATTTTTCAGTTTCCAGTCAGGGGGACCTTAAGAGCTAAAGCAGCAGGAGCTTCAGGTGGGACACCTGGACAGGTGTGAAGGTAGACGCCTGACAAAGTGTAATCCACTTCTCCAGGTTGGACACATCGAGCCCTTTCAATGAAGAAATCATCGTTACAATAAGCACAGAAAAGAAAGTGCTGGAGCATGATGTGTCCACATGGTTCACATTTCTGACTGCCCCCTCATATATGCAGCCTAGAACCGGCCCTGATTAGGGTCAGGTGACCTTCGCCATTTTTATTGTCATTTCCTGTGGGAGTCTGAACGCACCGTGTAAAAATGAATCCTGTGTCAAAATGAAACTATCGTGTAAAATCGACCCGGCCAAAGTTTCTTACAGTATTACAGGACCGTTATATAACGAGCTCCATTCATGCTCTATGTCTAGTTATAACTGCAACTATACCTCTCTCTCTCTCTCTCTCTCTCTCTCTCTCTCTCTCTCTCTCTCTCTCTCTCTCTCTCTCTCTCTCTCTCTCTCTCTGCCTGCTGAAGACAGTCCACTCACGTCTCCCTATCTTTAGATAAATATTAAATTGGAATAGTTCAATAAGTAAAAGTGTTTTCATAAATTATAAATTATTCATGTATTTGTTTATGTAATCTATTTATTTCCCCCCCCCCAAACATTTTTTTTGTAAATATGTATTATTTAAATATGTATGTTTAGGGGAAAAAAATATAAATAAATACATTTTAAAAAAGTGTTAATTGAGTAGTGGAGAAGGTTTAAATAAGCATATTATGCTTCGTCCTACTCCTTTTCGGACATGTTGCGTTCACATTACAGCTTTTGTTTTGACTATTGCTATTTTTTTTTGGGATGTATTTGTTTTTGAGTTTACTTTGTTGTGTTCGCACATGTTTGAAATAAAAAGCTGAACTGAACTAAAAGCAATCCAATAAATAAATGAATAAATTACAAATATGAATTATCATGTGTATCATTTTTTTCTGCTGCTTTAAGGTTTGTGCAAATAAACTAGTCAGTTTCCTTTTGAATGGATGATGTTTCATTGGTGAGGAAACACGATGTGAGGACCGACTGGGACCTGCGAGTCTTATAAAGCACTTGAGGAGAATCTAAATATAGTCAGACATGACTCAACGCTCAACTTGTCATTTAATGGGCAGATTGCTTGTATTTTTTTCCACTGGGTTGCTCAGTTGCCAAGACAACCAATGATGCATTGTGACAAGCCTTACAGCAGGAAGTGTAAACTCTGAGGATTAGAAATAGTATCTAAATTAGTTTTGTGGTTTAGTCTGGATTACAGCAGCCCTCTTGGCCTGACTGAGTCTTCTGAAATCAATAAAATCAAATCAACTTTATTTATAGAGCCCTTTAAGACAGCGTTAGCTGATACAAAGTGCTGTACATGGCAGGACAGACCAACAATAAAAACAATAAAAACAAAGAACAAGCAAAAACAACTCAAACAAAGCGAGTCTCATGCTGGGTAAAACAAAAAACAGTAAATAAAAGTGGGTTTTAAATTTATCTCAATTTTAAAAAGCCATTCTGCATGTGTCCTCTCTCTTGGACCCCCACCCACTCTCTGTCTGACCAGGTAAAAGGCAACAGAGGGGCGTGTCCGCGGGGTTAAACGCGTCATTAAGGTTACACGTCAAAAGAGCTCCTTCAGCAGATCTCAGTGTTGACAGAGTCATAAATCTCAACTTTCTTTCAGAATTGTGTGTGTATAAGGTGTCATTCCTTTTCTTACTGTACCGTTGAACTGTTTGAGGTTTCCATTCCTGTTTATGATATTATATAACCATTACAATACTAGGAGGTAATCAGCCTACTTATTTGCTTGTTTAGTTCCAATGTATCATCATTTGAAAGCACTTTTAAACACTTTAAATTATTATTCTGTCGTAAAAAAAAAAAAAAAAATGCCGTAATGATGTCAGAGCTGACCTTTGGCAAATATATGTGATAATGCTTTTGTGTGTGTCTGCCTCAGGTGTGTTTGTAACAGGCCATATGTCATCAATTTTTTATTAAAACTCAAGGAAAAAACAGCCATAAAATCTGCCATTTTTATAAATTGCACAAACTGGCATGAGGACATTTCAACATTTTGTTATTTGTTAGACAGCGCCAGAGGTCCTGGTAATAATGTGTCTCATCAAGTGCAGTGAATTGGCACATTTTGAAAACATTCACCCCAAAGGGCGGCAAACATCATATTTTTTCTCTCGTTTTATGCCATTAAATATGTCCGAGACCAACACAATTTTCCGGGAAATGATGCTCAATGTTGTGACATTCCGGGGAAAAAAAAAATGACTTGACAATCCCGTGAGGGAACTACGGTCTCAGCTCAAAAACAATGTGACATTTTTGTCACTGATTGCTTCATAGAACAACTTCAAAAAAAGTTTGATAAAAGTTGTGGGCTCTGATTGGTCTTCAGTGGTATGTAGCTTGAAACTATGTGTTTTTGCGAAAGTTCCAGTAAATGATGGCAGCTCCACCAGTATGAGTGTGCACGCTGCAGCTGACCGTGAGGCCGTCAGATGAAAGCCGTCTGGGGGGAACACCCTCGCTTTAATTTGTCCAAACACTGTGTGCCAGAAAAAACTTAACAAGGGAGTTCTCTATTCTTATTCTTTATATTCCTTCATTCTCTCATCTCTGCTCCATTTGGATTTCTTTTCTTTCCTTTTTTTTTGCAGCTCTGAAAAGAGTAAAAGGAAAATAATCAACAATAAATCTTGGAAAGTTCTGAAATCTTCTGTTCTGGTAATGAGATCCACAAGCCACACCAACAAAACACTGACAACAAACATGTAGGTTGTGTTGTTGTGTTGTTGTGTAGAGTAAAAACATGTAATTATCTATAATGATATGTTGTAAGCATTATAATAACTCATGTACTGATTTATCCACCCTCGCAGTGTTTAACATCTTGTATTGATTATGACATATTAAGCCCTAATCGTAACCAGCGTGTTGGGCTTCACTAGCTCCTGAGAAGCTGCAGCAATTTGGTGGAAATGTTGTAATTACAGCTTCCTCCAGGACAAAGTCGTGAGATCCAAACAGTTTTGGTGCTGGAGATGACACAACACTTTGTGGCCCATACGTCTACTTCCCATCTGCAGCGGATCAAACGTGAGCACCAACATGTGTGCCAGCTGAATGTTCCTCCTCCTGATGTCACGGACGGAGGCCCAGACAGGGTGGGAGGACAAGCTAATTGAAAACAGACATGAGGGGAAGTGATGTTTGGCTTCGTCACACTCTTATTTTTTTATCTGCTTTCCCTGACTCATTAAGGCAGTAACTGTATAGAAACTTTTTTTTTTTTTTCTTAGTAAATCACCTCAGAGCTCTCACAGAACCACATGGGCTAGTTCACAGTTTACGCAAAAGTATCCATGACAAAGATGTTGCTGACAGAGACCAAACACTGGATTTCACTGTGAAATCTGATGAGTAATCTTAATGCTGCTCTGAGGAAATCCAGACACTTCTACTCATATGAGAAAATGGTTACGACCACAAATCATAAGTTGTTTTAACTCCCGTCAGAGGTCTTGACTCACCGACTATCTGGCCGATAGTCAGGCAGATAGTGTCTGCTGCAAGCTGTTTCCTGATGATGCCTGTGGTCTTGTGGTCATCTAGTCAAAGTCTACTTGTTGCACAACAGCAGCTGAGACAGTGGAAACAAGAGATTCTTGTTAAGCCCAATAAAGATACTGTAAATGAGCACAACATTGTAGTTTGGCTTCTATCCATTGCACTGAAACATTCTCAGATCCTTAATTGACATCTTGATGTGATGTAAAAGAAGATAAATATCAGAAATGTAGATGTATTATCAACAAAATATGCTTGAAGTATAAAAGTAAGAGTTCTACTTGTGCAGCAAAATGGTCCATGTGACTGGTATAACATAACTAATGTATTTGAGTTTTGATATTGATTCATAAGAAGCATTGTAGCTGGTCGATATGAGGCGAGTTTTAATCAGTTCAGTGGTTTAAAACCTCAGGGCTGGGCTGTCTCAGGAGGGGAACAAGATAAATCTCAGGGGTCGTGACATGGATACGGAAAGAGAAAAAAACAAATGTGCTGATATACACTACCGGTCAAAAGTTTTAGAACACCCCAATTTTTCCAGTTTTCTATTGAAATTCAAGCAGTTCAAGTCAAATGAACAGCTTGAAAGGGTCCAAAGGTAAGTGGTGAACTGCCAGAGGTAAATAAAAAAAGGTAAGCTTAACCAAAACTGAAAAATAATGTACATTTCAGAATTATACAAGTAGGTCTTTTTCAGGGAACAAGAAATGGGTTAACAACTTAACTCTATGGAGTCTTGGGCTATTTTGTCCATTTTTTTATTATTTTCATGTCTTTGTAAGTCATTTTGTGTCTTTTTTTGGTCATTTTGTGTCTTTTTTTAGTCCTTTAGTCCAACATAAAATGTGAATTTGAATCTTTTTTTTACTTTCAAAACACTATCATGCTCAATAAAGAATTTTAAATGTTGCAAATGTGCATTCATTTCAGAGTACACTGAGACATTAAACTGCATCATTTTTATTTAAATTCTGGAAAAGTTGGTGTGTTCTAAAACTTTTGACCAGTAGTGTAGATAGTTGCATTCACTTTGTTCTCCAATTTTTATTCCATAATATGGAATTATGTACCTCTCTGGGAGTCAAATCGTTATTTAAAGCTCCCAAACGGGCCGTAGTATGAACCGAGGGCAGTTCTTGGTCAAACATGGTCACAAACTTTCTCAAATTACAGCCAAACAGTACATTAAAATGCATTTCTGATGACATTTGAGGAGACAATAGGTAGCTAATGCAGTAACAGAGTCTTGATTCACATTTGATGTGCTGGTTAACAGTTAAATCTGAGTTTCGTTAGTTGTGCGGGGTCAGTCATCCTATCAAACCTGCCGGTAACGCTTTATAATAAGGTCCTTAATAACCATTAATTAACAAGTAATAAGGCATTGTTCTCGCTTTAGATCCGGTAGTTGCAAAAAGCATAGTTAACTTATAGTTATAGTTAACTTATAATAGATGAGCAATAAAGTATATTTTAATATCAATAAGCAAACAAAATAAGATTAATAAAGGCATGGCAAAGACATAATGGGTGGGTCATGGGTGTTTGTAATGCCATTATTAACACTTATATAAGCTTATAAACACACAATAATGTTAATAAGCATCTTGTAAGGACTTACAAGGGCCTTATTACTTGTTAATTAATGGTTATCACAAGGACCTTAATATAAAGCGTTACCAACCTGCCTTATATAAGATAAACGGTTGTGATTGGCCACATTGAGTGACAGGACACATCTGCCCGAGCAAATAAAACATGAGCCCAGCAGATCTGACTGGTTTCCAGGCTTCCAGTGAGCAGTGAGGTTTTTTTTTTTTTAGTTGGTAGTCGGGATTAAAATATATTCATTAGCCATGTTTCCAATAAGCAAAATTTTGAAATGTTGGATCAAAGAAAATGCGACTTAGCGACGTTTCCACAGTGGCGGTTCGACACAGGGGCCTCCAGGGGCCACTGCCCCTGTGAAGAAGCCTTTGGCCCCTGCTGTGGCCCCTGTGTCAAATTAATAATAAAATGATCAATTTATAACGATGAACAATGGAACAATTCTAACCTTTTTTTTGTTCAAACAATATCTCATTGTACACAAAATGAACCCAGAATGTTACATTGTATAATAGTTTAACTCTATGGAGTCTTTTTGGGCTATTTTGTCCATTTTTGATCCCTTTTCATGTCTTTACGTGTCTTTGTAAGTCATTTTATGTCTTTTTTTGTTAATTTTGTGTCTGTTGTTGTGTCTTTTTTAGTTATTTTGTGTCTTTTTTGTCATTTATGTATCTTTTTGTGTCTTTGTGTCATTTTTATGTCTTCTGTGGGTTTTATTTTTTGGTTATTCTGTCTTCTCATTTTGTGTCTTTTTCTGGTCATTTTGTGTCTTTTTTGGTCATTTTGTGTCTTTTTTGTCATTGGTGTCATTTATGTGTCTTTTTTAGTTATTTAGTGTCTTTTTTTTTGGTCATTTTTATGTCTTCTGTGGGGGTTTTTTTGTTATTCTGTCTTCTCATTTTGTGTCTTTTTTGGTCATTTTGTGTCTTTTTAAAGACATTCAAAGATTTTGAATGCTTGAATATCATCTTTGCCATTTTTTCATGTGCTAATGTGCCCCTCTGATTAAACACTGGCCCCTCCTTGGCCCCCACAGTAAAACTCGTCTAGAACCGCCACTGCGTTTCCATCAAGTGGTTTAAAACGAATCAACAAAGCTGCAGAAACATGCTGTCATCAGAAGGTGGCAGTGTAATGTGTTGCTGTAGGGGATATATAATATATATATATAATAGTAAACAGTAGAAGAAGCAGAGATTGTCAGAAAAGAACAACAAAGAGGTTGCTAATCGGACAACTTGCCAACTAATTGGCCACCTACGAGAGAAAATGTCTTCAGGAATTGGATTCAATTTGGCAACTTATAATTGTTTTTTCATATCAGCACAGAAACAGCTGATCAGTCATAAGTTAAATGTTCGCTACGTCAGAACTTTTTTTCGAGTAAAGACAGAACCCACCTTAAGCAAGCATAAATACTTTTAGGCGCATTTTCGAAAATTTAATCAAATTTTGGTGTTTCCATCAAACTTTTCTCATCTTCTCTCAAACACAACGAGTGACATATTTTGTTTGGCGTTTAAACTTTAAAATTATCTCCCCTTAGACTAGAAACATTAGAAACATCCCCCCCTTTTAGTCTTGCCTTTGTGTTATTTTACTTTATTGTTAAATTATATTGTTTTTAGACTCATCACACCTAGTTGTGTTGCTACAGGCACGGCCACTTCAAAACTCATAGATTAAAAAAAAGCAAAGAAAAAACGTTAAGCGACACAAGTGAAGAGTTGTTTGGATTTAATTTTACTTTATTTTAATTTAACTTCTCATCATTTTAGCTCTTTTCCCCATTTTTCTTTCTTAAAGGATTGTGTATGAACGATGTTACATCAATAAAGATTAATAATAATATTATCATTATTATTGTTGCAACAATTATATGGATTAATGTCCAATAAAACACAGAATGATTAATTTGATACCACTGAGCTGAACACTGAAGTAAAAATGTCCTTGTAAGAGTCGTGTATTTTGACTCATTGCTGTAAAATATTATACAAGAGATCATATTCAAGCATGTTTCCTCTCATTGTTTATTTGATTCTTATTTTGAGCTGTGAAGCTGTAATTATTAACAAAATATTTCCATTGAGAATCCTCCTCATCCACACCTAACATCACAATGTGTAAATCATTTATCCTATGAAACATAAAGATGACAAAAGTGCACTTGACATTTGAAAAAATGTTCTCCATATGTTGATCTTCACATTCAAGAGTCTCTTTGGTGTTTGTATAACCGGGAACACCTTATTGATGACGTTATTTTTGTACTGTACGTATATGGCTGTTCATTTAGTCCTGCATCTGACTTTTGACTGCAGCAGCTCCACAATATTTTGTTGGTTATTTCAAAACAGGGAGTCGTTCTCCTTCCACTTTAACGGCTCTCTTAAAAGCTATATGAGCTCCACCCCACGTGCTCTGCTAAATATTTCCATTTAAAACAAAGATCATAGTTCCTCTTAAAGTCATATCATTCACTGGAAGGTGGTTATAAAGCTGCTGTCCCACCCTGTTTAATAACTGAAGCAGGTTGGTGGTGATAGATGCTCCTTACGTAAATGCTTGAGTGCCACACTTACACAGAGCACGTAAAATATACATGATTACACTCCTTAAATCGTAAGAGACAGTGGCGGTTCTAGACCAGTTTTACTGTGGGGGCCAAGCAGGGGCCAGTGTTTAATCAGAGGGGCACATTAAAAAACGGCAAAGATGATATTTAAGCATTCAAAACCTTTATTTTAGCTCATTTAAAATCTCATTTAAGTATATTTGGAAGATACAAATACACTGATTGAAACAATGAGACTTACCAACAATAATTATTTTTGCACGACAATGATATTTCTCATTCTTTTGTGCACAATTACTTTTTTTTATTTTGAAAGTGCAGTATAGTGAGAATTATCTTTTTTTATATACACTACCGGTCAAAAGTTTTAGAACACCACAATTTTTCAGTTCTTTATTGAAATTCAAGCAGTTCAAGTCAAATGAACAGCTTGAAAGGGTGCAAAGGTAAGTGGTGAACTGCCAGAGGTAAATAAAAAAAGGTAAGCTTAACCAAAACTGGAAAATAATGTACATTTCAGAATTATACAAAAAGGCCTTTTTCAGGGAACAAGAAATGGGTTAACAACTTAAAGCAGTTCTGCAGCAACGGAGGTTGATCAAGCCTTGAAAGTTGCTAAGTTGCTACCAATTCCTACAGGTGTCCCAACTTTTCTTGATCACTTACAACCTACAAGTTGCTCCACATTTATGGGAACTTCTGCAACAGAGATGGGAAGAACTTTCTGAAGAATATTTGCTGTTCTATCTGTTAAGGTGCTACTTCCATGAGTCAACAGTTTAAAAGACATTTTCCTTTCTAAACTGATTCTATGATTTAACTTCAATTGTTTATTTGTTACATGCATTAATTTCAGAGTGCACTGAGGCATTAAACTGCATCATTTTCAATAAAATTCTGGAAAAGTTGGAGTGTTCTAAAACTTTTGACCATTAGTGTATACACAAGCTTTTATTGCACAATTTAACTATTATACAATGTAACATTCTGGGTTCCTTTTGTGCACAATGAGATATGGTTTGAACAAAAAATAGGTAAGAATTGATCCATCGTTCATCGTTATTAATTGATCATTTAAATATTAATTTGACACAGGGGCCACAGCAGGGGCCGAGGGCTTCTTCACAGGGGCAGTGGCCCCTGGAGGCCCCTGTGTAGTCTTAATTCCACTTGGAATATTTTTCTGTTGCACTCTTACTAACTTTCTGTGGATCAGGTAAATGCTCCCAAATGTAAAATATCAAACTTTTTAAAAAGTAAAATTATTCACATCACAACACTGTAAACTAAACATGCCTTATACATACTTTACTTACATTACGTAAGAGAAATGATGAACTATTTCCAGCTTTTAAAATTCTATCCTGTAGATTTTGTTTTAATTTTCTTAACCGACAATTAAAAAAATCAAAATCAAAATTTTTTGTCAAAAATCCTATGTAAAATGAACTAGTTACTGCAAATTGTGGTTTGTACAAGGTGGTTGAGACTTCCTGTTGTTATTCCCATTTATCCAGAAATGAACATCTCACGTTTGACTCAATACTGACATCAGCAACAACACTGCAGTTTATCTCTGAAGCATTTATTGTTTGTGAGCATACGTGCTGTAAATTATGATGTTTATATTCTGAGGAACCCAAGTTTACACTTTGAACCATCTATTAAAAGTGAGGCAGTATCCTGCTGCAAACCATGCTGGAAGAACCGTGCAATTTTCCAATAAAATAAAGGTAAATCTTCCACTCAACCAGGTGTAAAAGCCTCCGACAACTCAGGGAGACCTTTCACCCTGTCACCGTTTTTAATTTCACTTTTACCATTTTCAGGTTTCCAGGCTTCCAGTGAGCAGCTGAGGTTTTGTTTTTTTTAGTTGGTAGTCGGGATTAAAATATATTCATTAGCCATGTTTCCATTAAGCAAAATTTTGAAATGTTGGATCAAAGAAAATGCGACTTAGCTACGTTTCCATCAAGTTGTTTAAAACGAATCAACAAAGCTGCAGAAACATGCTGTCATCAGAAGGTGGCAGTGTAATGTGTTGCTGTAGGGGATATATAATATATAATATATATATAATAGTAAACAGTAGAAGAAAAAGAGATTGTCAGAAAAGACGTTTAAATTCAGTGGAACCCAAGTTTACACTTTGAACCATCTATTAAAAGTGAGGTAGTATCCTGCTGCAAAACATGCTGGAAGAACCGTGCAATTTTCCAATAAAATAAGGGTAAATTGTCAACCAGGTGTAAAAGCCTCCGACAACTCAGGGAGACCTTTCACCCTGTCACCGTTTTTAATTTCACTTTTACCATTTTCGATGTCTGCCAGCCCATTTTCTGTAAAGTAATAGTGGTTATCTTGAAGTTGCAAGACTCTGCTTATCTGTGGAAATGCAGATATAAGATATATCTATCAGGATGTACTTTGCACTCAAAACTCTGTGAAGTAGCCTCTGCGTCATGGAAACGTAACATCTCTCTTATCAGCGCAGTTAAGATTTTAACTGCAATTCAACTTTGACATTCGCCTACTTTACAACCAGTGTGTCACCTCTATATTGATTATGCTTCTGTGTAACTGAGTAACCAGAAAACACAACTGTACACATTAGAAAAATATTTTATTTTTTAGTTTCTATACAAGTTCCCAAAACCAACAATTTTTTCACATTTTTAGACAATTTCCAGCCATTACAACACTTTCCTCTGTAATATTAAAATCAAACAAAGTGCATCTTACACAGTACACTCATACTATGGAGAGAGTAGGTATACAGCAACCAGATAAAATACAATATTGAAAGAAACCTCAGAAACATCATTGTTTCAGGTTTCAGTAAGTCACTCCATATGTTGATCCTCGGCCACAGCATCATCGCCGTTCTTCACTTTTTCCTCATAGAGTTATAGATTCTTCTTCTCTGCTTGTGCATTTTTCCTACAGCACAATACTTTTTTCAAGTAAGCCTGCAACACTGCAGACAGGAGGTGCCATCCAGGATCCAGTGCAATAACAGCAACAGTGGTGAAGTAATGTTCACTAAACTGACACAATCAATCAGTTCATCGTGTTGTTAAAGTCATCTACATACACATTTGTGGACATGTCGTATGTTGATATATTTTTAAAATAGACATAACCCAAGATCCATTACCCCCACCTTTTTTAAATACAAAAAAATATTATCTACATGGCAGTTCTCAAATCTTTAGATATGAATAAATATCTGATGGAAGCATCTCTCCCATCATAATCTGAGAAACCTGAGAAGTGCATGGGCCCAAAAGCCCTCAGTACAGTTTCATTTAAACGTGCAACAACATCTCCATATGAAACAAACATTTGTCCTTATATATATTAGTGATATTTTTGTAATTTCTTTCAACAAAAAATGCTCAGATGGTTTAGCAGCTGCATTAAAAACCCCTGTCCACCAGTTACTGAAATGTGAGACAAAATAAATACATGAAACCCACTGAATAAAATAAGGTAAATGGTTGAATCTGAATAAATTATCTTCCTTCTCTTAATTCCTCACTGGACCTAAACACTCAACGCAATAAAAAAAGGTAAGGTTAACCAAAACTGAAAAATAATGTACATTTCAGAATTATACAAGTAGGCCTTTTTCAGGGAACAAGAAATGGGTTAACAACTTAACTCTATGGAGTCTTGGGCTATTTTGTCCATTTTTTAAATTCTTTTCATGTCTTTTTAAGTCATTTTGTGTCTTTTTTGGTCATTTTGTGTCTTTTTTTAGTCATTTTGTGTCTTTTTTTAGTCATTTTGTGTCTTTTCGTGTCTTTGTTTGTCATTTTGTGTCTTTTTTTAGTCCTTTCGTCCAACATATAAACTTTAGCAGCTGCATTAAAAACCCCTGTCCACCAGTTACTGAAATATGAAACAAAATAAATAAATGAAACCCACTGAATAAAATAAGGTAAATGGTTGAATCTGAATAAATTATCTTCCTTCTCTTAGTTCCTCACTGGACCTAAACACTCAACGCATACGCTTTGACACGTTTTCTACATAACTTGCGGAACCACGCCCAGTAGAGGCAGATCATAAGGAGCCAGTAGAAGACATAGGCCACGCAGCCAAAGACAATAAACTTAGTTTCCTCTATCTTAGCTGGAGTAGACCAATCCAGCTGACTCTCCTTGTAGATTGTGTAACCAAGTCCACTTAATAAAATGGCGGTCCAGACGGACAGAGGGAGAAGGGGCATGTAGTTTCCTACAATCTTCCGCCTGCCTGATGTCCCCCAGCTGCTTTTGTTCATGGTGATGATGGCAAAGTACTTAGCAGGCAGCAGGCTGGTCATGTACAGAGCTGAGTAGAGGGACATGAACACCATCACCATGTCTCTCCGCAGGATGCAGGCGTAGGCCGCCTTCACCAGCCCGATGAGCTGGATGCAGCACAGGATCCAGAGCACGTCCCACAGCGAGCCGGTCCAGAACAGCTGGATGATGGTGGCGGTGACGAAGAAGGGGAAGATCCCCGAGACGATGGACTCGTAGGTCATCCACAGGTGGTGCTTGTGCCACCACATTGCGTTGTAGAGCCACTCGCGGAAGTACGATTTCGTCCAGCGAGTCTGCTGGCTGAGCCAGCGCAGAAACTGGGCCGGGGTCTCCGTGTAGCACTTGGAGCGAGCTGTGTATCTAAAGAAAGTGGAAGAAATAAAGATCTATGAAACCTCAATCATTAAAGTAGCCCAGCAAAATACACTACCGGTCAAAAGTTTTAGAACACCACAATTTTTTATTGAAATTCAAGCAGTTCAAGTCAAATGAACAGCTTGAAAGGGTACAAAGGTAAGTGGTGAACTGCCAGAGGTAAATAAAAAAAGGTAAGCTTAACCAAAACTGAAAAATAATGTACATTTCAGAATTATACAAGTAGGCCTTTTTCAGGGAACAAGAAATGGGTTAACAACTTAACTCTATGGAGTCTTGGGCTATTTTGTCCATTTTTTAATTCTTTTCATGTCTTTTTAAGTCATTTTGTGTCTTTTTTTGGTCATTTTGTGTCTTTTGGTGTCTTTGTTTGTCATTTTGTGTCTTTTTTTAGTCCTTTCGTCCAACATATAAACTTTCAAAACACTATCATGCTCAATAAAGAATTTTAAATGTTGCAAATGTGCATTAATTTCAGAGTACACTGAGACATTAAACTGCATAATTTTCAATTAAATTCTGGAAAAGTTGGTGTGTTCTAAAACTTTTGACCAGTAGTGTATGTTTTGTCTAAAAGCAGTGTGTTTTACCAAACTCAAGCCTGGATTAAGTTTAATTTGTTGAGCTCTCGTTTTATTTGCTCCCCACCAGACCGATCACAACCATTGATCTCAAATAGATCAGGCTTGATAGGATGGCAGCTCACAAAACTCAGATTTAACTGTCAAACTGTTACTTTGTGCCTGTTTCTCACCTAAAAACTTTTCAGAAACACATTTTAGAATATGCCCAAACTTGCATTTTTCAGTGCTCTGTTCGGTTTATTAGGCCTGTTCAGATGCATTTTGGCCTGTGATTGTTAATAACACCCTTTGGAAGCTAGGCTAGGCTAATCTAACCTTAGCCAAGTGGTTTTGTTGCCTAACTAGCTGTTTCAGCGTGTTTAAAGCAGCCTTCTGCCATAGGAAATGTTCATATTCAACATATTTGTGGGTATGAAATATAGAGATTTAAAGTTATTTGTGGTTTGCAGAAATGTAAAATTCCAACAATTATTCTGGCAACTTTTTTGCATTATAGATGATACTATCAAGACAACTGCATCTGACACAATTTCTGAGCACAATATTGATGCATTTCTTACTTTGTAGCATAGCCCATGCTCAGCATCCGGTTCGTGAGATGTCTGTCGTCACCAAATGTGCAGTGAGTTCCCAAAAACGTCTGATTGTACCAGGACTCCAGAAACTGCTGGAGAAGATCGTTCCTGTACAGACCTTCATGGAGCAAATGGAGAAAGAAACATGAGTTAGCCATCTGCTTGATGTGTTGAATTAATTCTTTGACCCACATCCCAGGAGAAAAAGCTTTCCCTTACCCAAAGGACCACTGATGCAGGACACACAGTTGAAGAAGGACTGGCAGGACCTCTCGATGTTGAAAGCCATCCAGTACCTCAGACTGCTCATGAAGCTGATGTAAGAGTCTTTCAGGTTGAGGATCATCACGTCTCCTCCCACAGCACCGTACTTAAGGTTACTCTCCAACACTTTGACCAGCTCCACGGTGGCCAGCGTGTCCAGCTTGGTGTCCGAGTCACACACCTGGGGAGATAGAAGTAGATAATGTCCATAAGAATGTGTACGTCTTTATCAAATCTTAAAAAACACAAGTGTGGAATAAAAATACAAACCTGTATGTAGTCCACCGATGAGCCGAGTGCTTTAAACGCCGTGTACATCACTTCCCGCTTGCCGCCCCACTTCTGCATGATGCAGACACACTGTTTGCTCTGGATCAGGCGCTCTACCTCTTTCCTCTGTGGATCCTCTCCTACGATATAATCAGCATCTCCTCCTGGGCCGATTTCTGCCTCCACATCCTGCTGGACCTGGGTTGGGTCCCACGTGTGGTAGTTGTTTTTCCAGACCAAGCAGCCAGGATCCTGGTCCGCAAACACCTCCCTGAACATCTCCATCATGTACTTGTCATCATCCGAGTTCCCGTCTATCACCATGATGATGCGCAGCAGCTCCGGAGGATAATTGAGGGCCCGTATGGAGTTGAGGCACTCTCTGAGATAGACCGGGTCCTCCTGGAAGGCCGAGATAGTGAAGCCGATGGTTTTGGTGAAGGAGCAAGGTTCTGTGCGAGCTTTCATCCGCCGGTGCTCGATGAAGGCGAAAAAGCTCTGGACCAACACGTGGAGCGAGAGGAGCAGTCCATAAAAGCCAAAGGAGATGATTCCATACATGGAGGTCACCAGCTGGAAACCGTCCACGTAAGCCCACACCATCACGCCCAGGACCAGCAGAGCAAAGGCGAAAGTCAGGACGGCGCGGACAATTGAGCCCAGCTTCTTCAATAAAGGTTTAAACTCCATTGTGTTTCTTTACCTAACAGACAAAGAGAGACACCATGTATATGACTTGGACATGTGCAAAAGATGGATTCCTTTCCTACACATTTTCACAGACAATAACTGTGGTTTAGGGGAAAAATAGGGTGTAATAAAAGGAGCTTTTGGGTTTTATGTGGACTTGTGAGACATGTTAACATGCTAAACAAGTTGTAAAATAACACAGCTACCAAGCTACAGAGAGCTTTTAGGTAACACTTTACAATAACCATTCAAGTGATGTTTATGGGTCAGTGACAAATAAGGATTGGCAAGACGTCAAATGGTGTAACCACAAAAAAACGATAAATATTAAATACTTCATTCACCTACATTGTATTTTATATTATTTTTATATATTAGTGGACTTATACATATAATTACTTCATTTTAAAAAACATCTAATTTTTTTTTTTTAACCATTTCTACATTTACACATTTTCGTCAATATTGAGCAGAACATATTCTAAATACAACCATATTTTTCTTAAGTTTTGACAAATTATGTAAAATTTGTTATATACCATAGTGTTGCAATGTAAACATGGATTGTATTTTTTTTCTAATTTTAGTTCACATTTATTTTCCTGTATATCATCAGATTTTAATGGGAAGAAAATTACTGGTTACACCAACTGACACTGGGTTAGATCACGTCATTGACCCTTATAGATGGTTTATAAACCAATTATTATTAACCATTTACAAAATTCTATGCATTTAAACGTTTTCAAGCAATTTCTTAAAGGTATAAGAATCATTTTGAATACTTAACATACATACATACTTAATATGGTGTTTAAAATGTTATAATGAGTGTAAAGCTATTACTAAACTAATAATTATGTTTGTTTATGGTAAAGTAATCTATTTGGCATTTATAAATTATAGTTCAACATTATTACATTTTCTATTTACCATTCTAAATGGCCTATATATGGTTTATAAATGATGATTAAACATTAATAAACTACCTGTTTACCATTTATAAATGGTCTATTTACCATCTATAAATGATGGTTAGTGTTACCAGCTTTTAAATCCGGGCATTTTTTTAAAAAGTGCCAAGTTAATCCTAGAGTGTATCACTGACAGCTGTAGGTCTATTCAGGTGATATTAAATAACATAAAGTGATTATATGAAGGTTAGTGTTTCCAAAGGACTGATTCATTTGTTAACATAATTTATCATTTTAAAATGTTTTAATTTTTTAATTGATGTTTTATTTATATTAATGTAGTTTTCAAAACATTTAAGAATAGGAAATTATGTATTTTCAATTCTTCCACGTACAAATTAAGAATATTGCAGATTGGCTACAAGCCTAATAAATGCCTAATAAACCAACACATGCAGACAAAAAACATTGCAATATAAAGCAAGAAGTAACACAGTAACAGGTGTTAAACAGTTCACTAAATTGTGAGAAAATAAATACATAAAAAGAGGTAATATAGCATTATAATATCATGTAAAACAATCAGATCTTACCACCAGCAGAAAATCAGATATCTGTTTTTATCTAAATACTTAATTTTAAATCATATCATCTTTAATGACTTTACATCATTCTAAAGGAATACTTTTGTTTATATTTAAATCACAGTCCACATCTACTAATTCCAATGTAATTGCACTGTAATTAAGAGTTTTAAGCAATAAAAATAGACAGTTATTAATTTTTAAACCTACCTGATGTCAAGTTCCCCTTTAGTGGCTTTAGATTTGCGAGACATCCACTCGGTGTTTCTCTGGTGTGTGAGGCAACTTGGCTTGAAGTTTGCCAGCTTTATAGGCTACTATGTTCAACATGGGGTCCATGTGCATGCGCGCCTCGGAATTATCACTTACGCGCGCCCCCGCTGACTCAGCCGTGCGTCAGGAGCAAGGCGGAGGTCCCGCTGACTGAGGACAGCTGCTTTGTTTGGTCCTTTACCATAGAGATGTAAAGTCTGTGACCTCTGCACAGACTGTATCCTAAAAAAAAAAAAAAAAAAGAAGATGAGATTCCCAAATTTAGCGGTACAGTAAGAGCTCCAGTCAACATGTGGGTTTATTGGGGCTTCGTGGCTGTCTGTTGGGAGGTTTGTTCTTATCTTCACCACAATTTCCTTTTTTTACAGCTAATCGAAACCAGCAGTGGAATGTAACTAAGTACTCTTATTTAGTACTGTTCTTATGAGATCCATTATCCAGTGGCGGTTCTAGACCAATTTTACTGTGGGGAGGGGCACATTAAAAGACGGCAAATATGATATTTAAGCATTCAAAACCTTTATTTAAGCTTAATTAATAACCAACAATAATAGTTATTTTTGTACGACAATGAAATTTCAAATTTTTGTGCACAATTTTCTTTTATTTTGAAAGTGCAGTGCAGTGCAGTGATATATATATATATATATATATATATATTTATTTTATTTTATTTTTATTTTTTTATTGCACAATTAAATATTATACAATATACAGATTATTTAATAACCAACAATAATAGTTATTTTTGTACGACAATGAAATTTCAAATTTTTGTGCACAATTTTCTTTTATTTTGAAAGTGCAGTGCAGTGATATATATATATATTATTTTATTTTATTTTATTTTTTATTTTTTTTATATTATACAATATACAGATTCTGGGTTCCTTTTGTGTACAATGAGATATTGTTTAAACAAAAAATAGGTAAAAATTGTTCTGACGTTCATCGTTATAAATTGATAATTTCATTATTAATTTGACACAGGGGCCACAGCAGGGGCCACTGCCATTATCTGCTGCTTGATTCTTGCACTCAACTACATCTCTGAGGGAAATATTGTATTTTTACTGCATTCATCTCACATTTAGTTACTTTTTACATTAAAAAAAGTGTGATATACTAAGTCTATATGATATGTTGCAGTACTACATTACTGATGTACCCAGTGCTGTAGTGTACACCAGTAGTTCTCAACCTTTTTGAGTCGCGACCCCCAATTTAACATGCATGTTGTCCGCGACCCCCGCTCACTGAACACAATCTCACACAGTTCAGATCACCCAAAAAAAGAAACAAAATGACCAAAAAAAGGAAACAAAATGACCAAAAAAGACACAAAATGACCAGAAAAGACACAAAATGACCAAAAAAGACACAAAATGACCAAAAAAAGACACAAAATGACCAAAATGACCCAAAAATGACAAAAAATGACCAAAAAAAGACAAAAAATTACCAAAAAAAGACACAAAATTACCATAAAAAGACACAAATTGACCAAAAAAGACACAAAATGACCCAAAAAATACCCCAAAAAAAGACACAACATGAATAGAAAAAGACACAAAATGAACAAAAAAAGGAAACAAAATGACCAAAAAAGACACAAATTGAACAAAAAAAGACACAAAATGACCAAAATGACCCAAAAAAGAAAAAAAATGACCAAAAAAAGAAAAAAAATGACCAAAAAAAGACACAAAATTACCATAAAAAGACACAAATTGACCAAAAAAGACACAAAATGACCCAAAAAATACAAAAAAAAAAAGACACAACATGAATAGAAAAAGACACAAATTGAACAAAAAAAGAAATGAATGGTTTTAGTAATTTTATTTATTTATTTATTGTTCAACCAACTACTTATTGTACATAAATTTCATGAATACAATAATCAATACGAATGTATAGAATATAAAATTCTTTTTATGGGTTCATTATAAATAATTATTTCAAATTAGCTAAAGACATTAATGGACCACTATTTATCATGCAGTAATATAATGTGTCGATTCTGAAATGGGGGGTTCTGCATGTTTAGGTTTTTTTTTACTTTTAGTATTTTCAGTGTATTTAAATGCTGCCACTTTTTTACTTTTTTTTTTTTAATGCATGACACTAACCTGTAACGTATAGTATTGTTACATTGAATGGCAGAATTACATTTAAGTTGTTCGTCCATCTCTGCTATTGAAGTTAAAAGCCTTTAAGTTATTCAGTTTGTCCACAAACTGTGCAGGAATTGAACAGAATGTCAGGTATTCAACCACATCAACCTTGAGAAAGAAATGTAACCTCAGCAGCTGCAGTCAGGCTTGTCTACAGGTTGGATGTCGCCCTCTGCTGGCTGCTATCTGCTACTGCAGGAGTAAAAAAAAAAAAAAAAAAAAAAAAAAAAAAACTCAAACTGTTAAAGGATACCGATTGCCTTGAACCATTTAAGTTTAGTAACTTAAATAAATCAAGTCAACACTTTTATTTGATGTAAGTAAAGATAGATAGATAGATAGATAGATAGATAGATAGATAGATAGATAGATAGATAGATAGATAGATAGATAGATAGAAAGATAGATAGATAGATAGATAGATAGATAGATAGATAGATAGATAGATAGATAGATAGATAGAAAGATAGATAGATAGATAGATAGATAGATAGATAGATAGATAGATAGATAGATAGATAGATAGATAGATAGACTTTATTTATCCCAAGCTGGGAAATTACAGTGTAGCAGCAGCATTACACACAGAGACAATGACAACACAATTAAATAAGAACAACCTAGGCATACTTCAAGCAATAAAATATAAAAATACAATAAAAAATAAAGTGTCTAAAGAAGGAGTATGTATTAAGGAGTAGAATTCCAGTGCAGAATAAATATGAATATGCAGTATAAAAATGTTGGTGCTGTGAAACAAATAAAGTGCAATGAACAGTGTGCATAAAAAACACATAAAGTGCCTAACGACAGTATGTAATGAGCCAGACTATTATTTGTTATTGTACACTGTGATGGCATGTGGAAGCAAAGATTTTTTAGAGACATACAAAAAAAAGGAATTGAAGTGAAAATGTGTTTAATAAGCTTATATTGATTCATGTGCCAATGTTCTGTGATTAACTTTAAATGTTAACACTGTCATCATTCACACATGACCCAAAAAAGACTCAAAATGACCAAAAAAAGACACAAATTGACCAAAAAAGACACAAAATGACCAAAAAAAGACACAAAATGACAAAAAGACACAAAATGATCAAAAAAAGGAAACAAAATGACAAAAAAAGACACAAATTGACCACAAAATGATCAAAAAAAGACACAAAATGACCAAAAAAAGACACAAAATGACCAAAAAAAGACACAAAATGACCCCTAAAAGAAACAAAATGACCAAAAAAAGGAAACAAAATGACCAAAAAAGACACAAAATGACTAAAAAAAAGACACAAAATGACCAAAAAAAGGAAACAAAATGACCAAAAAAGACACAAATTGACTAAAAAACACACACAAAATGACCAAAAAAGACATGAAGTGACCAAAAAGACTAAAACACATTAACACAGCTGACTTCCCGACCCCAAGGTTGAGAACAGCTGGTGTAGTGTAGTAGGAAAGGATGCAAAGCCTAAAGTCTCTAGAAGACTTTTTTTAAAGACTAGAAGGAAGTTTTGTCTCTGTCCTATTCTACTAACAAGTGACTTCAGAGGATTAGAGCTTCTGGTTCACTGAGTCGCTGCCTGTCGTGACTTCACCATGATTACATCCTGCAGAGTTACTTTACAGGGAATCTGTTGACCGCTCCTGAGGGTCCACACCCTTAGCCGCAGGAGCTGGCCCGGGCCGTCAACACGCTTCATGTCGGACCCAAATAGAACCACCAGGACGCTGATGTCATGTGGAGGCGGAGCCTGTCACTGCATATGTTCTGACTGTATGTGTGGGCTGAGTCTGTCCAGGAGATCTCTATGTTTCCATTAATGTACAGTACAGGCCAAAAGTTTGGACACACACCTTCTCATTCAATGCGTTTTTTCTTTATTTTCATGACTATTTACATTGTAGATTCTCACTGAAGGCATCAAAACTATGAATGAACACATGTGGAATTATATACTTAACAAAAAAGTGTGAAATAACTGAAAACATGTCTTGTATTTTAGATTCCTCAAAGTAACCACCCTTTGCTTACTAGAATATAAGACATGTTTTCAGTTATTTCACACTTTTTTGTTAAGAACATAATTCCACATGTGTTCATTAATAGTTTTGATGAATTTACAATGTAAATAGTCATGAAAATAAAGGAAACGCATTGAATGAGAAGGTGTGTCCAAACTTTTGGCCTGTACTGTACTTAGTGTATCCTTTGTGTTATTATTTTTGATTGATTGATTGATTGATTGTCTTTATTTCAAACATGCAAACAACACAAAAAAACCAAGTTTAAATATTAATAGATGAATAAATAAAAAAAATAAAAATAAAAAAAGTAAACTTTCTGAGACACTTTCTGCAAGCTCGAAAGGTAGTAGGAAGAAGTAAAAAAACTTATCGAGTCCCTTAACAGGTCTCTATATCTATATACATATATATATATATATGAATAATCAATATAGTCACATACAAATATTATAAACAATTATATATATATACTATAAACAATTTATATTACATTGTAAATACCTATACATGTATATTGCAAATTACTATATAAATATAAATATTATAAACATAAATACAATTACCATGTGTATTACAAAACTACAGTCTACATATGTCCATGTTACAGAGGCTTTTCTAAGTTTCTGTACTTTGTAAAGATGATGTCTTTATATTTGTTTTTAAACTGTTTTATGTTTTGGCTTTTCTGTACTTCCACATTTAACTTATTCCACAATTTAACTCCGTAGATGCTGAAGTTTAGCTGTGCCCTTTTAATTCATCATCTCCATTATGTTGTCATTGTTTTCTATTACATAGTTCTATATACAGTCTGTTTAAGGTGCTTTATTGAGTCATTTCACACACCATTGTTATTAGATTATTACTCCGTCAATCATCTTGTCAGCTGTTTTATCCTTTGGGGGTTTTCTGTTTGCTTTTCATAGCTCAATTTGAAGAAAAGGTCATAAACTGCTGGTTTCCGACAACGTGTCCCTAGTTAATCTTTGCATTGGCTGGAGGATTAGCTGCATTTGCCTGTGGCCACATCAAGAACATGTCCCGCAGAGGACACTGCAGAAGGACAAGGACTCTTTTTTTTTTTTACCAGCGGCCGTTTACTTCTAAGTAGCTCGTAAACATGGTTTGTGGAATCCTGCAGCATTCAAAACATGGACATCTGGGTTGCCCGAATGAACGTCCTGTCCAATGGCGTGTTTTCAAAAATAAAATAGTACAGCATCCAGAGTGCTTCATAGCAATAAGAGCTATTTTTTGTACACAAATGAGTCGTCGTTAGGACTCTTTATTCGGTGGTCAAGCAAATGCCTGGTGACTCAGCCCGCCGCGCTGCACCACACCCAGAACCAACATCCACTTTAATCACTTGGCCATTTTATGATTGAGTATTCTCATATGTGCACCTGATGATGATGATGATGTTTATTGCCAAATTGTGACCTTCCACAAAGAGGTTACAAAGCAGAGTCAATGGTAGGATGTCTTGAAGGATGTTAATTGTTATTTAGACACAAAATGACCAAAAAAAGACATAAAATGACCACAAAATAACCAAAAAAAGACACAAATTGACCAAAAAAGACACAAAATGACCCCAAAAAGAAACATAATTACCAAAAAAGACACAAAAAGACTAAAAAAAGACACAAAATGACCAAAAAAAGGAAACAAAATGATAAAAAAAGACACAAATTGACCACAAAATGATCAAAAAAAGACACAAAATGACCAAAAAAAGACACAAAATGACCAAAAAAGACACAAAATGACTAAAAAACACACACAAAATGACCAAAAAAGACACAAAATGACCCCGAAAAGAAACAAAATGACCAAAAAAGACACAAAATGACTAAAAAAGACACAAAATGACCAAAAAAAGGAAACAAAATGACAAAAAAGGACACAAATTGACCACAAAATGATCAAAAAAATACACAAAATTACCAAAAAAAAGACACAAAATTACCAAAAAAGACACAAAATTACCCCTAAAAGAAACAAAATTACCAAAAAAGACACAAAATGACCAAAAAAAGGAAACAAATGACACAAAAAAGACACAAATTGACCACAAAATGATCAAAAAAAGACACAAATTGACCCAAAAAGACACAAAATGACTAAAAAACACACACAACATGACCAAAAAAGACATTAAGTGACCAAAAAGACTAAAACACATTAACACAGCTGACTTCCAAAATGGTTTGGGGGCTCAATACTGAAAATCTCTGGTTGAAAACATCCACCTCCACTTCTATATTACTCCAAACACAAACTGCACTCAAGCCGAACGACGGCTAAAAAAAAAGTTACTGGATAGTCGACTGTCTAAGCAGCACATTTGTTGCAGACAGTGCTCCATAATCAGTGATTATGGAGTGTGGCCAGAGTGTGCAACATGCTTTACAGTTTCAGCCCACAGAGAGCAGTGTAGCAGCATTTTTTTGCCCTTTGTGATTTACTGTTGGCTGACTTTAAATGTCAGGTTGGTTCCTCAGCTGCTCTGTGTTCTACTGAGGCATCCGTGATGGAGAAACATGTCTGCTCATTCATTTTAGAGTCTTTCTGAGACAGTCACACACTGTGGCAGCATGGGAGGTAGCAAGATCTGCTACACGCTATATTACAGTCTGAGATACTGAGATAGATGGCTCTTTGATTTACAGTTGTGTTTACCAAAGCTATGAATTATGGTGATGAGCACAAGTGGCTTTTCAGACACACTTGTTATAGACACCTGCAGCAAAACACCTGTCTGTAGATTTACTGTAATGTGGAGTAAAATTGTGTGTGAGGCAAGGTTATAATAGTTTTGGATTTTTCATTAGTTTTAGTTTTAATTTTGTTGTGAATTTTTGTTTTCAAATTCAGTTAGTTTTAGTTAGTTTTTAGAGGGAGTTTACTAGTTTTAGTTTAGTTTTTATTTTTTGAAAATGCTTAGTTTTAGTTTAGTTTTTATTAGTTTTAGTGTTAGTTTTAGTTTTTTTGTAATGGGCTATGTGTTGGGTGCCAGATTCAAAGAGGTCATAATAAATTTTGCCTTTATTTCCTTTGGTTTATCATCTCAGCCCCAATAAGGTTATTAACTCTTACAGTTCTGGGTGATTTGTATTTTGGTTCTAGTGTAAACATCCAAGTCTCAGTAAACATATTCACCATGTGTTGCATGTTCCAATAGAAACACTGAATTATGAATGAAAAAAGTTGACAAAAACGAAAACTAAGGACATTTTCACTATGATTTTAGTTAGTTTTAGTTAGTTTTGTAACCACACAATACAGTTTCAGTTAGTTATCGTTTTTTAAAAAACTCTAGTTTTTATTTTTATTTCAGTTAACGAAAATGTTTTTTCAATTCTAGTTTTCGTTATTTCGTTAGTTTTCGTTAACTATAATAACCTTGCTTAGGTGAGGGGCAAATGTCTGTCTCACTGTCATTCTCATTCTTTCTCATATACCTGGGGAAAAAACCAACATGGTCTCGAAGGAATCCGTGAAATAGTCACGGATTCGCTTAACTCAAAATCCGTGGAATAGCCACGGAATCACTCAAATTTCTGTGAAACTGACACGGATTTCGCTACAACGCAAGATAATGACGGTCATATAGTCATATGTGTCAAATTAATAATAAAATGATCAATTTATGACGATGAACAATGGAACAATTCTAACCTTTTTTTTTGTTCAAACAATATCTCATTGTACACAAAAGGAACCCAGAATGTGTACATTGTGTAATAGTTTAACTCTATGGAGTCTTTTAGGGCTATTTTGTCCATTTTTGAATCCTTTTCATGTCTCCACGTGTCTTTTTTAGTCATTTTGTGTCTTTTTTGGTCATTTGTGTCGTTTTGTGTCGTTTTTGGTAATTTTGTGTCTGTTGTTGTGTCTTTTTTTGTCATTTTTATGTCTTCTGTGGGGTTTTTTTGGTTATTCTGTCTTCTCATTTTGTGTCTTTTTTTTGTCATTTTGTGTCTTTTTGTCATATCCCGTGGCTATTCCAACATACAAAGTGATTATGTACATTCACTGAGTGAATATTTAGAAAATAAAACATATAATTCTCGCTAGAAATGTGATCAAAATCCATTTTTATGCAGAAACTAAGTCAAAATATTGATTTTTTTCACTAAAAATGAGAGAACTGTCCGCCATGTTTTTTGTTCTGACCGCCGGGACCTTGAAAGTCACGTGACTTGGAACAAACCAATAGGAAAAAATATCCATGGAATAGCCACGGGATATGACTGTCATTAACTTGCATTGTAGCGAAATCCGTGTCAGTTTCACGGAAATTTGAGTGATTCCGTGCACTGTAAAAAATGTCTGTAGATTTTACGGTGAAAAACAAAAACAAAACACTGGCAATAAAGTGTGGAAGATCTCAGGGAAAATGCAGTCTCTCATTTTAAGGATTTGACATTGACAGGAGAAAAAGGTAAAGAAAAAAGATGAAACAAACATGTCATCTGTAAGCACTAGAAATAGTAAATGGCACAAAAATGTAACAAAAATATACTGTCACTGTAATTTTTGCATTTATTTTTGGTAAAAATACTTTTTCTCACTGTTAAATGTACTAAACACCATATCTCTAACAAAAATATACTGTAATATTTAAGGGTAAAATCTTTAATTTATGCAGCATTTATGAAGTATTTTCTTGTCAGTTATATGGTAGAACATCGTTTCTTTTGACGGAATTTAAAAAAAAAATGTTATGGTAACATATGGAATAAAATAGCAATCTTAAACGTGAAATCAACAGTGTTAATATCCTTTTACCGTAATATTAGAAAAAGTTGCACCGTATTTATTACGGTAAAGTTTTGGCAACCACAGCTGCTGGTTTTTTACCGTAAAAACAACAGGGTTTTTTTTACAGTGTGGCTATTCCGCGTATTTTGAGTTAATCGAATCCGTGGCTATTCCACGGATTCCTGTGAGACCAGGTTCGAAAAAACACACTGAACACAGCACATCATGTTCTTGACTTTACTGTGACATCTTTACTTTTCAGCCAGACGCCATGGTGTTCTTGATCCAGGAGATGTAATTGCAAACTTTTGTGTACACCCCAGGCTTTTTTCTCAAAGCACAGCCGTGACCCCAGGACACCACCCCCTGGAGTTCTCCGTCACATGTCATGGGACCCCCGGAGTCCCCCTGAGGATGAAAAAGATCATTATTTAAACTGCTGCATCTTTTATACAGTCATGGAAAAAAAATATTAGACCATTTTTTTCCCTCAATTTCTTATTCATTTTAATGCCTGAGCTGGTCAAGTCAAGTCAAAGTTGATTTTATAGAGCACATTTAAAAACCAAAGTGCTGTACAGTTATTAAAATAGAATAAATCTTACACAAATAGGTAAAAATAAAAACAATGAAAACAATAAAATACTAAAAACAGTAAAACAATAAAATAGAATAGAATAAAATAAAATAGTAATAAAAGCTCAATCCAAAACAGAGTTAGAGATAAAAAAAAAAAAGACAAATAAAAGGATAAAAATGTAAAAAAGGAAGCCAAGGATTCTTGCCTAGCTGGGACTGAACGCCAAGGAGAATAAATTAAATATAAATAAATAAAAAGTTTTTAATAATGTTTTAAATCTAGCCATTTTCCATGGTTTTCTTGATAATAACCAAAATCATTATCAAGAAAACCATGGAAAATGGCTAGATATCAGCTCTTAAATTAAACTCTTATGAGCTATTTTTTGTTGTTTTCAATATATTTTGCCAAACAAATCTACTTTTAGTTGTACCAGGCATTAAATGAACAAGAAAGCAAGGAGAAAACAAGGGTGGTCTAATAATTAATCTACTAAAGCTGCCACAATCTCTATATTACCTGACAGGAGTCCTTCCCTCCCTCCAGGAAGCCAGCACAGATCATGTTTTCAGTGATTTGGAAAGGATACATGTTAAAGCATGTGTCATCACTCAGGAGAGGAGCATCCAGGCACTGCAGCTTAGCAGGATACCTCGCTGGGAAAGACAGAAAAATTGTGTTTTTATGTATAACCATGGCATGCAATAGCCTCAAAGGTTTTAGAACAGCCCAATTTTTTCAGTTTTTTTATTGAAATTCAAGCAGTTCAAGTCAAATGAACAGCTTGAAAGGGTACAAAGGTAAGTGGTGAACTGCCAGAGATAAATAAAAAAAGGTAAGCTTAACCAAAACTGAAAAATAATGTACATTTCAGAATTATACAAGTAGGATTTTTTCAGGGAACAAGAAATGGGTTAACAACTTAACTCTATGGAGTCTGGGGCTATTTTGTCCATTTTTTAATTCTTTTCATGTCTTTGTAAGTCTTTTTGTGTCTTTTTTTAGTAATTTTGTGTCTTTAGGTGTCTTTTTTGTCATTTTGTGTCTTTTTTTGGTCATTTTGTGTGTTTTTTTAGTCATTTTGTGTCTTTTTTTGGTCATTTTGTGTCTTTTTGTGTCTTTTTTTGTCATTTTGTGTCTTTTTTTTGGTCATTTTGTGTCTTTTTTTGTCATTTTGTGTCTTTTTTTGGTCATTTTGTGTCTTTTTTTAGTCTTTTTTTGTGATTTTGAATTTTTTTTTTACTTTCAAAACACTATCATGCTCAATAAAGAATTTTAAATGTTGCAAATGTGCATTAATTTCAGAGTACACTGAGACATTAAACTGCATCATTTTCAATTAAATTCTGGAAAAGTTGGTGTGTTCTAAAACTTTTGACCAGTAGTGTACATTCAGATGGTTTCTCTGTAACTCACAGCCGTCATTGCTGGCTCGAAGACTCCCCCATCCAGAGATGTGGCACATTGTTCCGTCACTTGCACACTTTGAAGGGAGCACGGCAGGACGTACGTAGCTGTTCAGAGTGGCAGGTCGGCTCAGTTTGATCAGCATGATGTCACTGTCCTGTGTGCGGGAGTTGTAGTCAGGGTGGCGGATGAATTTAGCGGACATGATGTGCTGTTCAGTCCCCTCGGCCTCCCAGATGTCGTGCTCCCCCAGCCGAACTTCTACATCTGATCTAGAAGAAATAAATCCATCTTTAAAGGAACACTTTACACTGAAATATATACTAATAATACACTTAAAAAAGTAAAAGGAAGTGTGTGTATGAATCATTTTCATTGTGAATCCCCTTTCACTGTGAAGGCATGCTAGAAAAATAAAGTTTTCTTTATGCATTCACAACACAACACAAGATGAGTAATTGATATCCAAATGAATTCCTTTAAGGCAGAGGTGTCAAACTCTGGCCCGCAGGCCAAATTTGCCCCGCAGTATAATTATATTTGGCCCAGAAAGGCAATACCAAATTATTGTTATTATACAGCACAAATAATACTACAAATCCCAGAATGCTCTGCTGGTGTTTTGGCTTGAACACAGTAGATCAGTGTGGAGCAAACTGAGCAACAATTAAAGTTGTCTTTATGCACTTTTTCTTGCTAGTCCAAGGCTTGAATGGCTGCACATTCATTGAAGGATATTATTATTAGTCATTTGGTTTATTATTGTTATTTTATTCTTACATTTATTTTTAGCCTGTGGAAAAAGATTACTGTTAAATTTAAATTTAAAGAAGGCAGCATATAAAATAAAGGGACAGACGATTTTTATTTAAATTTTATTTAAGAAATGAATGCCATTGATGTGTTTGTTTGTTTTATTTGATATTCGATTTTGCATGTTTGCAATATTAAGTTATATCAAGCTTTGCTTGTTCCGTTTCGTTTGAACTTGTTTAGGTCCATTTTTTCAATAAATATCAATGTTGGCCCGCGACTTTGTCCAAGTTTGAAATTTTGGCCCATTGTGTATTTGAGTTTGACACCCCTGCTTTAACCCATTGAAGCCTGGAAAGCGGATACGTCGTTTTGTAGTATTTGTATAAGCTCTCAAATACCTTTTTGAATTTCATTTCTACCTGCTACAGAGGCTGAAAAATCTATTATTTAGTAGAAGCATTGAAACTTCTGTTGAATTTCCAGAAAAACTTCAGGTTTTAGGGGCTTATTTTAAAATCGCCCAGAGGTTTTACAGGCGTTTTAGGCGTCAATGGGTTAAGGTGACTCTGTAAACTGATTTTTCAAACGCAATATAAATCCATCAGTGTTAACCAGCTGCTGTAAATGGAGGTTAGATTAATGATCATCTGTCTTACTTTGTTTTGCAGTGTGCAGCAGAGAGCACCCACTCCTCAGACAGAAGGGTCCCGCCACAGAAGTTGTAGCCGGTGAAGAGAGACACTTGGTGGGGAACAGAATTCTTTGGACACTCATATCCTCCAACTATCTTATTATCGTCCTTTAATGCAGCTGCAGCTGTTAAAGAGTGAGACAAAAACAGAAAATTATATCATCCATGTATTGTTGATCTATGGTATAAACATATGAGTCTGTGGCAGTATGTTATGCCCCATAATCCAACTTTTTACAGCATCAATAAAGCATACGTTAAGCATAAGCATACCATATGTTTATATGGTTTATAAACCAATTATTATTAACCATTTACAAAATTCTATACATATTTAATCTTTAAATGTTTTCAAGCAATTTCTTAAAGGTATAAGAATCATTTTGAAATCATTGACCTACTTAATATGGTCTTAAAAATGTTATAATGAGTGTTAAGCTATTAATAAAGTAATAATTATGTTTGTTTATGGTAAAGAAATCTATTTGGCATTTATAAATTATAGTTCAACATTATTACATTTTCTATTCACCATTCTAAATGGCCTATATACAGTTTATAAATGATGATTAAACATTAATAAACTATCTGTTTACCATTTATAAATGGTCTATTTACCATCTATAAATGATGGTTATTGCATACCTGCCCCTCCAAGGAGAGTCAGAAGAAGGAACAGCTTCATGCCTACTCTCTGTCCGTCTGGCCAGCAGATTAATGTGCCCTCACCCTCTAAGTTTCAGGTATTTTAGTCCTCTTATCTCATTTTTCTCAAGGTCTTCTATCGTCAGAGGTACACCTCAAACATTAAACATGTGTTACATTTCCCCAGTGGCTGGCTTTAATGTACAGTAACAGACTGAAAAACAAACTGGGAAAAACAGCTTGAATGTGGGAACAATTTGAATTGCAAACACTGACATTTGGAATTCCCCTTTCTCTGGATGCTCTCAGTCAAAATGATTTTCATTAGTTTTGGAGCTCACACTCCTCCGTAAGTTCAAACTCACTGTGGAATCAGTATGTTTTCTATAAAACTGTGTCAGTCTGGCAATGTTTTCCTTTACAGCGGGTTCATTATACTTTCACAAACTGGATATGAGACGTGTTCTGCCTATAAGGGAACCACAAGAGAAGTGATATTCGCACTTGTGGATGTTGAGTAAGACTTGGTATGTGGGTGTAATTCATGCGGTTTAAGATGCTCTAGGCCTGAGTAAAACTGCGCTACAGCCAATGTGCAACACCCAAAGAGCAGAAAAAATAATTTAACTACTCATATTTTACAGTTTTAATGTTCCACTTACTCATACAACACAGGTTGTGTGCTTATCAGCAAGCTGCCGGGAAAAATGCAGCATGTGTCTGTGTTGCAATATGAAAAAAATTTGCATTGCTCAACTTTTAAATGGAATATATGATATAATATGGTATGGAAAATGTCAGCGTTTCAGTTTCCTGTGTGTCAGCAGTGATGTGTCAGTTATTGGTGTATTGTGTCGTGACTAACACAGAATTTCTGTTGACATTATTATCTTTGATACAATTGTGAAAGTAAGACGTCATCAATGTTGGAAGAAGTATTCAGATCTGTTACTTGAGTAAAAGTACCAATACCACACTGTGAAATTACTCCACTACAAGTAAAAGTCCTGCATTCAAAACTTACTGAAGTAAAAGTACAAAAGTATCAACATCAAAATGTACTTAAAGTATCAAAAGTAAAAGTACTCGTTATGCAGAATGGACCCACTCAGACCTACCTGGACAAGAGTGAAAAGCTGCTTACATAAATACATAAATAATAATACAATAATATATTTAGAATATATATATAACAATCTACTTTTAACAACTTAATATACTTTATGTGGTTTGATTTATATACATGTGTAATCATTTTAAATTGATTGCATTTTTTTAATGTTAATATCTCGACCTGAAAAGTAACTAAAGCTGTCAGCTAAATGTAGTGAAGTAAAAAGTACAATATTTGGCTCAAAATGTAGTTGAATAGGAGTATAAAGTTACATAAGTGGAAATACTCAAGTAAAGTACAAGTACCTCAAAATTGTACTTGAGTAAATGTACTTAGTTACATTTCACTGGACGTCATATACAATATTTCTATGAGTTAAAGAGAAATAGATTCCCTGTAAAGCAGAACTTTGTTTGACGGTTTCATTTCACAATCCTGTTTTGAAATCAAATCTGATGAAACTGACGTATCTCTTTTTTATCTCTCTGCTTTGGGAATTTTCAAAGGACATCAGCATTCTCACAGTTTCTTCATCACAGAAAGTGCATATCACTGCTGAGTCAATGCTTCAGAATGAAGACGCTCTGAGAGGTACAAGGCTCCATTACTCATGTATGAGCATAGGTGTTTATCAGCACCAGACAGGAAAACACTTAAATGTGAGGGTGCATTTTACCATAACCCTGTGATTATACACTTAAGGCTGAAATATAACGCATTCCCATCCAGCACAGGCAGGTTTTCCCCCCGTCATTACTGAGTGGCACACTAACCGCCTGCCTCATTCCTTTTACAACCTGCATATCTTTACTTGTATTCTTTGATTGCAATCAAGTGCAACAACTTGGCGCGTTCTGCTAAGAAACGTTCTCTCAGTAAAGATAAAAGCGCCCTTAGGTTTCATATGTGTGAACGGTGTTTACTTTTAGATTTCACTACAATCAGTGGCGGACTATCTGAGCAGTGTAAAGAATGAAAAGTGCACCAGCTGCATGCGGCGGGGCTCCAGCACGTGGAAACTTTCCAAGCATGTAGCGCTGCCTATACGGCACTGCATCACATGTTTTCAGTTTTAGGGTCACCTTAGATGGCATTTCAGTACGTTTTTTCTAATTCTCTGGAAGGGAAGGGCACCCTATAGTAACCTGACTCACCAAATGGTTTGATATCAGAGGTCCCTGCTGTGGCCCCTGTGTCAAATTAATAATAAAATGATCAATTTATAACGATGAACAATGGAACAATTCTAACCTTTTTTTTTGTTCAAACAATATCTCATTGTACACCAAAGGAACCCAGAATGTGTACATTGTGTAATAGTTTAACTCTATGGAGTCTTATTGGGCTATTTTGTCCATTTTTGAATCCTTTTCATGACACATTTTGTGTCTTTTTTGGTCATTTGTGTCTTTTTGTGTCTTTTTTGGTAATTTTGTGTCTGTTGTTGTGTCTTTTTTTGTCATTGGTGTCTTTTATGTATCTTTTTTTGTCATTTTTATGTCTTCTGTGGGGATTTTTTTTGGTTATTCTGTCTTCCCATTTTGTGTCTTTTTTGGTCATTTTGTGTCTTTTTTTTAGTCATTTTGTGTCTTTTTGTTTCTTTTTTTGGTCTGCTTTGTTTTTACGTCTGGATGTGATGAAGAAGTCATGCTTTTTTTAAAAAAAAGTTATGAAACGTCATTGTCATACAAAAAAACTAAATTTTTGGTGAGTCTCATTATTTAAATCAATGTTCCAAATATACTTAAATGAGATGTTTAAATAAGCTTAAATAAATATTTGGAATGCTTAAATATCATCTTTGCCATTTGTTAATGTGCTAATGTGCCCCTCTGATTAAACACTGGCCCCTCCTTGGCCCCCACAGTAAAACTGGTCTAGAACCGCCACTGCTTGATAAAACCAAAACCAGGATCAGAACCATCTGAGAAGCCGTCTGCACAGGTATTTTAGTAAAAGTAGTTGGATTGGATTCATAAAATTCAGATAAGTCAGGAAATGATAAATCTATATACTGTGCAAATTGCAGCATTTATGCTAACCTGTTTAGGAGCCGCCATTGGTTTTTTTTCATTCATTAACCTTAACCACTTATCCGCAATCAGGTCGCGGGGGCTGGAGCTGATCCCAGCTGTCATTGGGCGAGGGGTACACCCTGGACAGGAGGCCAGGGCTGACACATAGAGACAGACAATCATTCACACTTATGGGCAATTTAGAGTCCCCAATTAAACCTAAGTGCATGTTTTTGGACTGTGGGAGGAAGCCGGAGTACCCGGTGGGAACCCACGCTGACACGGGGAGAATATGCAAACTCCACACAGAAGACCCTCTAGCTGTGAGGCGAGAGCGCTAACCGCTACACCACCGTCTAGCCGCCATTGTTGTTTCAAACAAACACTTGTCACACACACCTAAACCAGGCCTGGAGCTGCCGTTCACTTCTCGGACACAGGTTCAGACACAAATGATTGCTTGAAGCTTGATAAGATGGAGATTTGTGTGATTTCTTGATATCTTTTTTCTTATTTACAACATCAGAAAAATCAGACCTTACCCAACTCAACATGCCACTCAACTCCTGACACAAGCTGTTGTCATCTCAAAACTTGACTACTGTAACGCCCTTCTGACAGGCTGCCAGCCTGCACAGTAAAACCGCTTCAGTTGATCCAGAATGCGGCAGTGTTCCTGGTCTACAACCAGCCAAAAAGGTCACATGTCCCACCGCTGCTCATTGAGCTCCTCTTCTACCTGCTGCAGCATCAAATTCAAATCTCTAATGCTAGCCTATAAAGTTGTCTCCGGTACTGCTCCTACCTACCTGAACCTGATTCAGACATATGCTACCTCACCACCGTTGTGCTCTTCCAATGAACGGTCCTGGCTCTGCCCCCCATTGGTCCAAGACAATCCAGACTCTTTGCATTTCTTGTTCCCCGCTGGTGGAACCACTACCAGTTCCTACCAGAGCAGGGGCGTCCCTCTCTACCTTTAAAACCTCCTGAAGACCTTCAGAGAGCATCTTCTCTACTAGACCACACCATAATTCTACTCCTTAAAGAAGCATCACTAGCACTTATTGATGCACTAATAGCTCTTATTGCACTATACCTTGATTGTTTGCTTTTACTCTTCCTGTAAGTCGCTTTGGATAAAAGTGTCTGCTAAATGACTAAATGTAAATGTAAATCTCCAGAATCCGGCAGTAAACTTTAAAGGGCACTTTATTGTGTTTTATCTACCATCGAGACATCCACCATGCACTAGTGATACATTGTCATTAAGTTTTCAATGGTAAACATGAAGCCACAGAACATTTCAATGGCATTTATTGGAGAAAAATAAATTGCCGAAATCGTTAAAAAAGCACAATGCACAATGAGCTTATAGCTTGGAAACGTCTTTGATAGTATCACACATGACACGCAGATGCCTGTTTCAGTTGCACATGTGCAAAACAGCATTCAGGATGTGAACAAGTGGATGAATTAAGAAGCAAGATAAATACTTGGTGGTGGTTCTAGACTGTGGGGTCCAAGGAAGGGCCAGTGTTTAATCAGAGGGGCACATTAAAAAATGTCAAAAATGATATTTAAGCATTCAAAGCCTTTATTTTAGCTAAAAGTCTCATTTAAGTATATTTGGAAGAACTACATTGATTGAAACAATGAGACTTACCAACATTAATAATTACTTTTGTACGACAATGATATTTCTAATTTTTGTGCACAATTACTGTTTTTTATTTTGAAAGTGCAGTACAGTGAGAATGATCTTTATGTTTAGCTTTTATTGCACAATTAAACTATTATACAATGTACGCATTTTGTTTTCCTTTTGTGTACAATGAGACATTGTTTAAACAAACAATTGGTAAGAATTGTTCTGTCGTTCATTGTTATAAATGGATCATTTTATTATTAATTTGACACAGGGGGCACAGCAGGGGCAGAGGGCTTCTTCACAGGGGCAGTGGCAAAAGTCTCATTTAAGTATATTTGGAAGACACAAATACATTGATTTAAATAATGAGACTCGCCAAAAATTAAGTTTTTTTGTATGACAATGACATTTCATAACTTTTTTTTAAAAAAAGCATGACTTCTTCATCACATCCAGACGTAAAAACAAAGCAGACCAAAAAAAGAATCAAAAAGACACAAAATGACTGAAAAAAAGACACAAAATGACCAAAAAAGACACAAAATGAGAAGACAGAATAACCAAAAAAAAACCCCACAGAAGACATAAAAATGACAAAAAATGACACAAAAAAGGCACAAAAAAAGACACATAAAAGACACCAATGACAAAAAAAAAGACACAACAACAGACACAAAATTACAAAAAAAGACACAAAAAGACACAAATGACCAAAAAAGACACAAAATGACTAAAAAAGACACGTAGAGACATGAAAAGGATTCAAAAATGGACAAAATAGCCCGATAAGACTCCATAAAGTTAAACTATTACACAATGTACACATTCTGGGTTCCTTTTGTGTACAATGAGATATTGTTTGAACAAAAAAAAAGGTTAGAATTGTTCATCGTTAGAAATTGATCATTTTATTATTAATTTGACACAGGAGCCACAGCAGGGGCCAAGGGCTTCTTCACAGGGGCAGTGGCCCCTGGAGGCCCCTGTGTAGAACCGCCACTGCTTTGCTGCAATCTAAAACCGCCATTGACCTTAAATAATAATCACAGATTTCTCCCCCTCAGCATTTGCCACCCTCACCCTTAGTTACAGTTTATAGAAAGGATCAAAACTTCCATTGACTTCACCATCTGGTGGCCCCAGTTTAACCAGTTCCGGCTCCTCTAATACCATTCCACTGTACTTAAAATACCATCGCTGGGACAGAGAGAGCAGTGTGTCACAGTACTGTATGACTGAGGCAGTGCCAGGCTTGTTTGCTGTCAGACAGACAGAGCCCAGGCTGATTATTCATATCCCTTAGGTTGCTGAGGGGGGCCAGGCGTTGTGGTTGAAAGTAGGGACGAATGTAAGGAAGTGGTTTAGGTTATTGAGGTTCAGCTTTTTTTCCCTGTGTGTGGTGTATTTCATGGAAAAAAACGTCACTCAGCCATAGGGGCGAAAGCCATTGGCACTGGTTTCGACTTGAAAAACAAAATTCCTGACCTCTCCACACCCGTGAGACAAGGGCTTGATTTCCAGTCAACACCGCAACAAGATCAACAAACCTTTGAGGTTTTTCAGGACGCAGCAGATTCCCACTATTTGTGTCTTCATGGCAGCGTTACTGGAGTCCAGAGGTTTCAACACAGCAGTTAGTATAGCAGCATTTCACAAAAGGAATTGTGGATTTAGAAATGCTGTGAGTTCAGTGTTTTTCACTCCACAGCGACGAAAAACACAGGGTGTATTACAGAGACGCTGAGGGCAGGAGTGTGTCATTAGAACCACACGGTCCCACACAGACACAAACAGACATGCATACATTTTAGTTATTCCTTTCAGGTTTCTCCCCCACCCTCACAGCTGCTGTCGTGAATAATAAACCCCCACTCTCCAACTGCGTACAGCACCCTCCACTAAAACTAAATTCCCTTTAAACCTCCACTAGTTGTTTTACACACCCAAATTGGTATTTGTGCGGCACACACATAATTACACGTTTGGTTGGTAAATCAAGAACTCTGGCAAGCCCTCGGCTCTGAAGGCTTGCCTCAAACTATAGCCTTGGGATAGCTATTAATATCCCCTACAGAGTAGACACCAGCACAACGCTCTGCCTTTAAGTTCCCTTACAAAACTACACAGCAGAAAATTCAAAAAACACATTAAAGCGCAGAAATGAAAAGTGGGGGATGTGTTGCTCAAGAGGGTCAAAACCAAATTAAGTAAAGTAATCATGCTGTCTAGACTTTAGCTAAAACAGAAATGTCATTTAGTGTTACCAATGGAGCTGAACAGATTTAAAGCCAGTGATGAGGAAGGTAACTGGGTCAACTTATTTTAAACTGTTTCCTGTAGTTAGGATGAATTGTTTTTGGCCCCGGTGTAAGATTTCTCTCAATGGGAACGAACATCCAAATGCTGAATATTTATGTAGCCCCCTCAAAAAAGAGGCAATGATAACATAAGACATGAGTCCACCTACACACTCAAATAAGGGTGTTGCTGTGGACTCATGCAGAGGCTGAGAGTGTTGTGTAGTGTCTCTCAGTCTCTCACTCTCTCTCTCTTTCCTTCCTTCCTCCCCCTCACATCTGGACTTCTGGCAGGACATAGTTCCTGTGTGGTGTGTGTGTACATAGCGGGGGACTCAGCTTTTTAGGGTTGGGCAGGTTCTAGCAGCTCATGATCTGATCACTTCAAGATATTAAGCTTCACTGTGTGAACAACTGTAGTGGTGGAGATCACCACTGCCACTAAGGTGATCTTTAGTCTGATTGTTTGAATTGAAGATATTTACCTCCAATAATTACCTCCAAAGTTATGATTTCAGTTTGTTTTTTTCTGTCTGTCTGCCTGAATGTCTGCAGGGTTACAGAGAAACTACTGGCCAAATGTATATTAAATTATATTGGTGGAAGGGTGCAGCCCTGGCCATGGAAGAACCCATTTGATTTTGGAGCGGATCCGAATAACAGGGCATATACACTAATTATTTTCCACTTTCCGTAACATTGCCCGATAGAGCATTAGTGCTGCATTCATGTGGAGTTGGAATAGTCGGAAAAATGAGTCCCTGATCATGTTTCATGGCTCGCATGATCCATTTTTTTTGCTCCTGCTGTCAGTACAATGTTTGGAACCTGGTCTCACAGAAATCCGTGAAATAGCCACGGATTTCGCTTAACTCAAAATCCGTGGAATAGCCACGGAATCGCTCAAATTTCCGTGAAACTGACACGGATTTCGCTACAATGCAAGTTAAAGACAGTCATATCCCGTGGCTATTCCATGGATATTTGTTCCTATTGGTTTGTTCCAAGTCACGTGACTTTCAAGGTTAAAATGGATTTTGATCACATTTCTAGCGAGAAATATATGTTTTATTTTCTAAATATTCACTCAGTGAATGTACATAATCACTTTGTGGTGAAGATCTCGGCAGAAAAATATGACTGTCATTAACTTGCATTGTAGCGAAATCCGTGTCAGTTTCACAGAAATTTGAGCGATTCCGTGGCTATTTCACGGATTTCTGTGAGACCATGTTGAATGTAAAGTTCATGAACACACTGAAATCGGAAGAACGACTTCCCAACCAGAGGAACCGGACCATCCGAGGAGCGTTTGAATGCACCATTGGTCTTCACGTAGGTTTGAACTCTCCAAGTGGCATTATAGTTAGAACTGTACCTCTTTTTTTTCAGTGTTGCAAATATTTGGAGGTTTTATTTAAAATTTGGGTAAAAAAGATTTTCCCAAATAATATTTATTCGTTGTTCTTTTTTTTTTCTTTGATTGTTGACGGTTTTTGTGCAAGCCTTGGTCATTAAATTTAATTTATGATATTCATAAATTACGTTTTTATTATTGTGCAGGAGTAGCAAACTGGCGGTGTTTTTTTTTTTTAAAGAATGGCTCGTATAAAAATTTTTCTCTATAACACACACATTGCCTCTAACTAACATAGAAAGTTGGGAAGTTTTCTTCAAAATGCAATTTAGATTTGTCTCGATGTCTATTCTGGTTCATGAGATGGTTGTATAATAAAGTCTAAATGGTAGTTGGGACTGTTGCCATGTGCCTTTTTTGCTGTTTTGAAGGTACAATTTTTATAATTTTCAAAAATGGACCAGATATACTACGTTTTTATGAAAAGGTTGATCTAAATCTGAAAACTAGAGTGCTAAAACTCAATGTGTGATGTAATCAAGTATAAAGTTGCTCCAAAGACAACTTAGATCTTATAGATGGCACAAGATCACCCAGGGGAATATTTGTACATTTTCTGCAGAAACAGACTAAAGCTAATTTGGATATAAAAGAGGAAAAGAAACTTTCTGTGAGTTCAAAAAGTCAGACTCATGTCTGTGGATCAGCTGCAGACTATTTGACTATACGTGGACTGAGGCTGCACCTGCTGCTGTGGTCAGGCTTTTCATGTTTTTTATTTTTCCTGAAACTTACTTTTTGGTTTCTGGCTCATGTTCACAAATACTGATTTTCTAGAACTGTACCTCTTTTTTTCAGTGTTGCAAATATTTGGAGGTTTTATTCAAAGCCCCAAAATTACTTTCTTATGTTTGGGGGGAAAAGAACATGGTTAGCGATATTCATAAAAATGACTTCCGTACTTCTGATGGGACACAAATGGGACATAAACAGTCTTTTAGTTCAAAGCTGTGGTTCATTCAACCCTCCCTCTCACCCTTAAGGGACCTGTGTGGCTTTTATACCACATTGGTGAAAATTTTGTAGGAAATCTACGAAATCCAGTGCACTACTTTACTGCAGGAAACCATACCAACCATTTATGAGAACAGCCCTATTTAAGTCATATAATTATTGAAATTCAACTTCCAGTAGTACTTTCAAGCTTGCTTCTGTGGAAGATGTTGGCCAAGTGCTTTTCAACATCTGTTTAACTGCTGTTGATAAAGTTTGCTAATCAAGATGAAGTGCGAGGATTTTCAATCGAGTCACTTAGAAACTTACAAAGAATTCATCATTGTACAATTCTTGTCTCAGTGTTAGTGTTTCCCTGTGAAGTGTAAAGAAACAAAGACTCCTGGGATTGAGGAAACAGTCCACTCATCATGTTTGAGCAATTTTCCACATAAAATTCTCTGAAGAAAAAAAAAGGAATTAACTCCCAACCATGTCATACAGATGTACAAATGTGTGGGTAGCGGGGCAGAAAAGCCAAGAGTAAAGAAGAACCATGTGGGAGGAAATATGACCATGAAGTCAATCTCAGATGAAATATTTCTTCCCCACTGAAGGTAGGGCTGCACTCTGGGGACATTAGAGTGATCCTCAGCCTCTCCAGCCAACACTCCCCCATGTCCATGCCTCTATCCTGCAAATTAACCAAAGAAAAACTGTTCATTGCATGAAAGTTCAGTAAGCCAGCAAGTTTTTTAGTCCCTTCAAATCTTCAGGTTTGCCCTGTTATTTGTTCAAAGTAAAGTTTTTAACTCTTCTAATTATTCTGCTAATCTGTAGGTCCATGTTATTGCAAGGTCTTGGGATAGGTTTCAGTTCAGGACTCTGAGAGCTTGACTGAGATACACTGCGGTACAGGAGCAGTAGGAATGTTGCAGGCAGAAAGAGAGAGAGATGAAATTGCTCAGATTTACAGCTTAGATTTGCTTCAGGGTGGGTACATGAATTCTCTTTTGTTTTAAGGTTGCAATCAGGTCTGCGGTTGGTTGCCAGCCCGTGTCTGTAGTGGTGCCTGCACTTATGCACCTTTTTGCAGATCCTGTAAATGTCAAATGTTTAAGGAATGCATGCTTCAGTATAATGAGCGACCAAAAGTATCCCTTCCAATCCCAAAAGTTTCCATTTTTAACTGCATGCAACAATTTTGTTTCAGTTTACTACAGAAAATGACTAAGCTGCAAAAAAATATGGAAACCCTGTTGCACATTTACTGTCGTAGTGTTTTTTCTTAGTTAATTTATGATTATGAGAGCAGTTGCACTTACAATTTAATTTCCAAATTTCACAGATTGGATTACAGTGCAAAAATAGGATGCTGAGAAATAGAAAGATACCAAAAATTTGTGATATAAAGATGAAACTCTGATCTGTTTTAGTTGCAGGTTTGAATCTGTTATGTGTGCACCTTTAAGTGGACAGTGGCACAGAGGGAGTAGCCTGCTATTTTATAAAACTGCTGTCCTAAATTATGGACAGATGCTGTTGTTTCTTTCTGCATGGTGGACAGAGAGGGGGGCATTAACAATGTGCAACCTATGTGTTCAGATGTCGACTCACACAGTCAACACACACTTAACCTCAAGCCAGTGTGAGGTCAACCCGCAAAGAGAAAAACACATTACGCAGCGGGTTTACTGGTGCACATGAGAAGTCGCGGCTCCACTCTTTCTCAGGTAGTCATCGCAACAACCCACAATTTATGTATTTAGTTGTTTGGTTACTTGGTGTTTTCACTTTTGGAGTTTCCCAAAGGACAAAGCCTCTATAGTCTGAAGAAGACATGTCTTGGCAGGATTTTGCATCAGACTTCAGAGAAGCAGCAGAGCATCACATAAGAGAAGCTATTGTGACAGCATCATGTGTCACTACAAACTGAAAGTATATTATATAGACATACTGCATCTTCTTACTGTATGCGTTCATGCAACTCGTCTATCAATGAAGCCAAATTGTGTTTAATGTTGAATCTAAATCACTATAACTGCAATGCAGCCAGAGGGTAAAGTCAAAAACGTTTATAGTCTTTAGGAGGGGGGTGCCTGCAGCCTGAGGTCCCGCCTTGATGGGAGCGGTGACGTCACATATTTAAGGAGTCAGGGATCACAACTCCACAATTTCCACGGACTAGTCAGACTCGCACAGTGTGGCTTTTGCAGCGGACACATCTGACCGGACTGGCGCTTTAAGAGAAGGTACTGTACCTGTGATATCCTCAGAAAGCTCAGTTTAGGAGCAGATAGAAGCAAAAAGCATCTGATGAAAGCTAGAAAGCTGCTCTGGCAAACTTTAAACCGTTTCATAGAGTTGCTGCTCTTTGTAGTCGACGACGGTCTTTGTATGCAATTAACCGTGCAAAGCGTTGTCAATTAAGTCTATATATAGGGCTGTTAGATTCGTGTTTTATATTGATTTCTTAAAACATATATCTTAATTTCAATTATTTTACCAAATAGCATGTGTTTGTTGTCCTTTGTTTTTTGTGCAAGCCTTGGTCATTAAATTGAACTTGAGTTTGATTTTTGATTTTCATAAATAACGTTTTTTATTAGTAGCAAACTGGCAAACTGATCATGATTATGAGTAGCAAACTGGCGGTGGGTTTTTTTTTAAAAGAATGGCTCGTATAGAATTTTTTCTCTATAAATACATTGCCTCTAACTAACATAGAAAGTTAGGAAGTTTTCTTCAAAATGCAATTTAGATTTGTCTTGATGTCTATTCTGGTTCATGAGGTGGTTGTAGTATAGTTGGGACTGTTGCCACAGAATGTAAGTTATGTCTATGTTTGCGATATTTTCTATGTGCCTTGTTTGCGGTTTTGAAGGTACAATTTTATAATTTTCAAAAATGGACCAGATATACTACGCTTTTATGAAAAGGTTGAAAAAAAACTCATAAATCTGAAAACTAGAGTGCTAAAACTCAATGTGTGATGTAATCAAGTATAAAGTTGCTCCAAAGACAACTTAGATCTTATAGATGGCACAAGATCACCCAGGGGAATAGTTGTACATTTTCTGTGGACACTACAACAAACTAAAGCTAATTTGGATATAAAAGAGGAAAAGAAACTGTCCGTGAGTTCAAAAAGTCAGACTCATGTCTGTGGATCAGCTGCAGACTATATTTGACTAGACTTGGACTGAGGCTGCACCTGCTGCTGTGGTCAGGCTTGACACCCACCACCACTACTATCATCATTATAAATCAGATTTGTTTTTATGATAATTACTGTTTTCACTACAGATACATCTTTTTCATGTTTAAATTTTTCCTGGAAGTTACTTTTTGTTTTCTGGCTCATGTTCACAAATATTGATTTTCTAGGCCATGGGCATAACATTGGAATTCTCCTTTAACTCATTGAAGCCTGGAAAGCAGATACATCGTTTTGTAGTATTTGTATAAGCTCTCAAATACTTTTTGAATTTAATTTCTATCTGCTGCAGAGGCTGAAAAATCTATTATTTAGTAGAAGCGTTGACACTTCTGTTGAATTTCCAGAAAAACTTCAGGTTTTAGGGACTTATTTTAAAATCACCCAGAGGTTTTACAGGCGTTTCAGGCCTCAGTGGGTTAATATTGTGCATGATTAGTGACTCTTATTGACATTAAGTTAACATGATTTTTGTATTTTTTATTGCAGGTAATAAGACAATGATGGAGCTAATGACCGCTAGCCCTTCTTATCACTTCAATTCAACAGACGCCACTGGAAGAAATGACTCTTTGTACGATGGTGACGATGAATATGACTATAAGGACGAACATGCAGAACTGAGACAGTCTCTCAACATCATGTCTCTCATTGTTTACTGCCTGGCCTTTGTTCTCGGTGTTCTCGGGAATGGAGTGGTTATCTGGGTGACCGGCTTCAAGATGAAGAAAACCGTTAACACAGTTTGGTTCCTCAACCTGGCTGTGGCCGACTTCCTCTTCACAGCGTTCCTGCCCCTGAGTGTGACCTACACAGCTATGGATTTCCACTGGCCTTTCGGCAAGTTCATGTGCAAACTGAACAGCACGATAAGCTTTCTGAACATGTTCGCCAGCGTCTACATCCTGGTGGTGATCAGCGTGGACAGGTGTGTGTCTGTGGTGTGGCCCGTCTGGGCTCAGAACCACCGAAGTGTCCAGAAGGCGTCCTTTGTGAGTCTGGGCGTTTGGGTCCTGGCTCTGGTTCTCAGCGCTCCGTACTTCATCTTCAGGGACACCGGACCATCGTACAACAATGACGACATCATCAACTGCTTCAACAACTTTGCCTTTTCTGACGACTATGAAACACCGTCTGTCAATCAGCTGCGACAGTTTCGTCATCAGGCCATGACCATCACCCGCTTCCTCCTGGGATTTGTTGTCCCCTTCACAGTCATCGTCTCCTGTTATGCTGTGATAATCCATCGCCTCAGAAGAAACCGCACCCTGGCCAGCCAGTCCAGTCGCCCCTTTAAGATCATCGCCGCAGTTATCACCACCTTCTTCCTGTGCTGGGCTCCTTATCACATCATGGCTCTAATTGAGATGGTCAATCACATGGCTACCCATACAAATGAAACATTGGATCATGTCACCACTATCGGAGTCCCCATCGCAACCAGCCTGGCCTTCCTCAACAGCTGCCTGAATCCACTGCTGTACGTGTTCATGGGACAAGATTTCAAAGACAAAGTCCGCAAATCCATCCTGAATGTGCTGGAGACCGCCTTCCAGGAAGAGGTTTCCCGCTCTTATACCTACACAAACTCCATGGTCACTAGTCGGAGCAAAGAGAAGTCAGTTTCTGATGCCGAGGTGTAAAGTTGTCCATGACATGACTAAAAAATACTGTAACTGTACATAGAAAATGTAACTGTACATAACAAATATCTAAGCTTTTGTTGTTGTCGTTTTTGTATTAAAGTACGCTGAAATCGACCGATACATTATATGAGATTGAAACATTTCACCGGTGACAGTTTGACTGATAGGAGTTATGATTGGCATCTTCACCAGCAGTACTTACAATCTGGAGGAGCAGAAATGATGACATGAATACTTTTAGATCTATTTGTAATGCATTTAAACATTTCGAAAAGATGCTAAATTAAAATGTCCTTATTGATAATTATAACGTTTTTTTTCTTGGATGAAAGAAAAAGATGCACACACAAATTACAGACGTAGCCAAAGCTACAAAAACGTAATAACCTACAGAGAAAGTGGCTATAATTATGTTTTGAGTAACAATGGTGCCTCTTTATGACACAGTCCTATTGTTGGCTGCACTTTGACTCACAGCAATGTATTTACTCTGTGCAATACTAGACCTACTGGATTTGATATGTCTTTTATTTTAATGAGAGAGAGAGAAAAAAGTCATAATTTCAAAATAGCTATTAAAACAGTTTAGAGTTCAGTTTGTATAACACATGCAACAAAAAAGGTAAAATTTAGTTGGCAAAGGGAACTTTACATGCTTCACCTGTCACATACAGTCCAGATGTTGATTCCTTCAGTATGTGACAGAAAAGAAAATGTTTGAAGAATGATATTAGACCATATTAATAATTTAAACCCACCTTGATAATATAGTATGACAAAGAAAGAAGAAGCCTTTCTTGCCATATGATACAGTAAGATATAAAATAATGTATTGCAACATAATTCTAAAGAGTCTACAGTGTGAAATAGTTTTGGTGAACCAAGAGAGAATTTCCCAACTTGCCCTTTACACGTAACTCAATCCAACCATGTAAAGTGGGCAGCTACTTCAATTTATTATGCTAGATTTACTTGCTTATTTACTCGTGGATTGAGTAAAATACCCTGTAATGTCTATTTCTTATCCCACCTGCCATGAGACAAAATCATTTGACTGATCTGTCTTGACTGCTAAATGTCTGCTGCATGCTTTGATAACATCTTTTTTACATTTGTTATTCAGCACTAGGAAAGGCTAATGTAAACCTAATGCACACCTTTATAACAACTCTGAGATTATCATGCTTAAATTAGCAGCGGCTGCATTGTATACTTGGCTTGGTTTAATATTTTGATAATTTTTTTTTTTTCGGGGGGCAATTTGTTCACTATATGAGTACGTGTATTTTGTGCCATAATCTGTAAATGTATCCTTTACAGATTATTTTAATACGTGATTAATCTGCAAGTTGTGTACTTTCTCTAAATCAAAAATGTCGTGTTAAAAAACAAAAATTGAGAAAATTGTCGTTCCCACTTTCAAGTGTCTATTTTTGTCCAACCAAAAGCGAAAAAAGAAAAGATTTTCAGTTCATTATAAACATAATTTTTTTTAAAGTCAAATTTTAGAAGCTATAGGATCAGTAAATATTTGTAATTTTTGTCCAAAAAATAAATGAAGAAAAATGGAACACTTATCTTATGTACAGTATGACTTTGGTTCATGTGGCATATTGTGATGAACCACACGGTAAAAGATTTGTTTTAATGTAAACAATGTAAATGATAATTTGATTGTCTCTATAAATGATGATAATGAGTGCTATTGTGGTTCCTGTTGTGTATTAAAATTGTTAATAAAATATTATTTTGAATTGACCGTGTTTCCACTCATGATATACATCTCATAATCAACACAAAAATAATCTGGAGTAACAAGTAGCAAGTCAAAGGATAAACTTCAGTCATAGTTCCTCTTTAACATTATTGTTGCAGGTTTGGCCAGTAGGGGGAGCTGTTTTACATTCCAGGCGCTTCTCAGAACAGAAAACTTCAGAGAAAAGAAGCACTGGGGGGACACTGAGTGATTTGCAGCCTTTCATACTGTATTTAACAGTGCAAACAGATTTGTAGCGCTGTTTGAAACATTAAAGGCATTCCAGTCAAGTAGTCAGGAAGCAGATTAATCATCAGCCATGTGTGATTATGTATAAATATTTTGAGTAGGCTTTTAGTGCAGAAGTCAGTAATTATCATCAGATTTGACACTGTCCTATTATGCTGAAAAATTCAAGGAAATTACAATTAAGTGGAATTTGTTAATGTCAGTGAAATAGTATTTAACTTTTCACATTTTATGTGCACATAAATATAAAAAAAAAACATTTAGATATCTCTGTATCCTGTCACATTTAAAGTTTTTAATGTATGCAAAGTGCTTTGTAAGTCATTATCAGCCCTAAGTTTGATATCAAATCAAATCAAATAGTCTTTATTGTCATTATATAGTTCATTATTCAACGAAATTGAAAGTGCCACTGCATAAGGTGCATAGTTATGACAATCATAACACAAAACAACATGAGTAAACATTTAAAAAATACCGAGCTAAACAAGGACAAAAACAAGAGCAAGGACATGTGATGTAATAAATAAGTATAAAAATAAATAAATGGCTACTTAAAATGCTATAATTTATACATGAGGTAAATTGAGTGTTTTGCACATATCAATTGTATTGCACATGTCCGTGCACATATGAGCAAAAATAATGGGAAATGGGAAAATGAACTTGTAACATCCCACTCATCAGTGCATATTGCATTTCCTGTTTTACTTTGAAAGACAAACATCTGTCATTTCAGGTTCCGCCTCCTTGATGATCCACACCTGCTGTCATGACTCGCCTACCCCTGATTATGAGAAATGCAATTCAGACCCAGTTTATATTCTCCCTTGTTTCCCTGTTTCCCTGCCAGATTGTCTTTCTTTGTGCTTGCTGCCTGCCTGCATCACCTTAGTGCCCACAGATTAGTTTATATTATTCTGTTTAGTTATTTAGCTCATGGTTGCCACGGATTCATCCACAGCCAACAGGAAAGCTTTGACAAAAGTTTACTTTTTTTATTCTTAGAATTTGATATTTTTAAGCTGAAATGTTTCCAACAAGGGTGTTTAAAGGAAATGTGACAAAATCCTAGTCTACTTATTGAAACCCTTTTCCCTGTATTTCAATAATAAAGCTAATGATTAAAATCAATTGTGTATAGACCTCTTTAGTCTACCTAACATAAAAAATATGTTCCTCTTTTTTGTGTGCATCTAAATATCTATTTGACTGATAAGAAACAAACAAACTATATTCCCATTTAACCCTTAATAGGACACTCATTGAAATATTTGCAAATTCCAAATTTCAACCCTAGAGAATATTGGAGGATATTACATAAAGCCAGAATGTGTAAAAAAAAAAACATACGAAAATAACATTTTGAGAAAAATTTTTACGAGATTAAAGTGGCAAATCTACGAGAAAAAAATCCGCAGATTTATGAAATTTAAAGTGGTGAATCTGGGAGAAAAAAAGTTGCTTTTTCCCCACTTTTTTTCTTGTAAATCTGCAACTTTTTTCACGCAGATTTGCCACTTTAAATCTCTTAAATCTGCAACTTTTTTTCTTGTAGATTTGCCACTTTTTGTCAAAATATTACCTGAAGTTACCAAATATAGTTCTTTGCCCGATAAAGGGTTAATTGTCTGGACACTCAAAGCTTTCTCTCATAGTAATTTGAATTTGTTTTCTTCTCACATGTAATTAACCAAATGTACAAGACACAAAATGAGGCATTCTCTGAGGATGAGGATGGATAAAAGCTGGAAGGCTCTCTCACAGGAAGCAGCAACACCTGAACTAACTACACATGAATGAAGTACTTATCATTTATGTCAAAGGAAGGGGGCTCCGCCTGGTGGTCAGGGATGCAAATAAAAATGGACAAAAATTCTACAATTCCACAACATCATGTAGCAGAGGCTTGTATCCAAAGTGACTCATATTTGAGAGTTCATACAACACAGGCAAAGATCAAGATAGTGATTCTCATCATCCATACTCCATACATCCATACTTTATCTTCAGGGACACTCAGACATTAAACAAAGAAATCATCATATGCTTCAACAACTTTGCTTTTTCTGATGACTGTTAAACACTGTCTGTAAATCAGCTGCAACAGTTTCATCATCAGGCCAAGACCATCACCCGCTTCCTCACTGCAAAAAAAAGAAAAGTTGGGTGAACTCAAAATTTCAAGGCAACAAACTTCGATAAAATTTTAAGATGGACAATTAAACTAAATATTTTAAGTTTTGTTTTTGAGTTTGCTCAACTCTGAATTTCTCTGGCACGACTGTAACGCCGCTATGATATGTCAACTAATGATGTGACCACAATTTTGAGTTAGCATTGATACGCTAATGGCTACTCTTGTAGCTGTAACAAGCAGCGCCGCTAGCATCAGTTAGCCGCTAGCATCAGTTAGCCGCAAGCATCAGTTAGCCGCTAGCTTTCGCTAATGACCAAATTTCACAACAAAGAAATAAGAGTTATCAGAACTATTGTCCCTTGTTGTGAACCCCAACTTAAAGATATAAGTAACAACAACTCACAAACTTGTTTTTGAGCAGACAACTGGCTTCCTTTGTTGTGCTAACTTAAAACCAAATTAAATCACTGTTTTAGGCCAAAAAACACAACTTGGCTTTTTTGCAGTGCTCCTGGGATTTGTTGTCCCCTTCACAGTCATTGTGTCCTGTTATGCTGTGATAATCCATCGTCTCAGAAGAAACCGCTCCCTGGCCATTCAGTCCACTCGCCTCTTTAACCCTTTGATGCACAACATGGGTCTAAAGTGACCCGACTGAGTTCTTAATTTTCTAAATCTTCGCAATAAATTAATTTCATCATTCAGTTTTCCAGGTTTTCCTCAATCAATTTGTTTTTCATCATCATACGTCCTAATTTTTTGTTTTTCATTTCTTACTTTTTGAATAAAAACCCTTTTTGTATCACTACGCTTCTAATGCTCAACATGGGTCAAAAATTTCATTATGGGGGTATTTTGTGTATAATTTTAAGGAAAAATGAATTTAATCAATTTTGGAATCAGGCTGAAACATAAAAAAATGTGGAAAAAGTGAAGCTCTGTTAATACCTTCAAGATACACTGTATGTGTGACAAAATTATACATAAACACGTTAAATATATTAAATATATGAGTGTGGAAAGTAACTATTTGAAACAAATTACTATTATTATAGTATTAAGTAATTTAATTTGAATACAAATTTGGATAAATGAGTCATTTTTGACCCATGTTATACTTTAGAAGTGTTGTCCATATGTTGTGCATCAAAGGGTTAAGATCATCACTGCTGTTATCACCACCTTCTTCCTGTGCTGGGCTCCTTATCACATTATATCTCTAACTGAGACAAATAAGAACATGCCCAAGTATCACAGTGAAACATTAGACTATATGTCATCACTATTGTTGTCCCAATAGAAACCAGCCTGGCTTTTCTCAACAGTGCTTGAACCCACTGCTTTATGTATTCATGGGCCACTGTAAAAATATGAATAACCTTTTTGTGCAGATTTGACTGAATATAGAATCTACAGGGGGAAATATTATTTTTGAACCACTGCATAAACAGGCTTATATAAATTTAATTTGTACATCATCATCATCATCATCATCCCAAACTACAGCTACCAAACTAAACAAGTCGACTCAACACAACTTCCTCTATCATTAAGACATGGGGAAACCATTTCTTGGATGATTTGCACTTTTTCAGGGGTAGTGGTTCAGCATTGCCAGTTCATCTTTCGGTCTGTAATTTTCACATAATAAATCACCCTGAAATATTTATTTCTCATGATGCACCTGGATGCCACTGATTCACACTGAGCTATGTAATAATAGTAATGATTCAACTGAATTTAAACATTTTATTGTATGATTATATAAACAGGCTATTGCAAGCCTCATTGTAATTGATGTGCTTTTTATTGCCCTAAAGCAGCAGCTGTTTAGTTTGATCTTTCGCCAGCTAAATAAAAAACAAATACTGTAAGTGTATATTGCAAATTATTTTCACACACATGTGAATTGTAAATGTGTTTAAGTGTATACCTTTTATTGTTCTACTTATGTTTCAGTGTATGTACGCAACACATGTACGCAAGCATTTGATAGTGACCTTTGATAGTTACCTGCGTCACACACAGAGACAGACAACAGAGTAATCAAATAGAATCTTACAGTCTTTGTTGTCTGTCTCTGTGCACAACGCAGGTCACTATCAAATGCAGGCCAGCGTGTATGTGCCCTCTCTCTATGCATTTATATATTAATCATGCAATATGATTTTGATACAATGATTATATTTGTGTGTTAATGTTGGTTTAAAAACTGTGATTACTTTAAATATATGTATCCCAACTGCTTGATGTGCTAATATTGGGCCTCATTCACCAATATCTTCTTAAGAATCTTCTTAGATTCTTTCTTAAGTCCTTCTTAAGAAGATTTCTAAGACGACCCTGCGTCAGATTCATCAACTTGTTCTTAAACCGCTGAATTGTTCGCAGCCGTGTTCTTAAATTGATGAATGAGTATTTCCATTGAATGCATACATTTGTCTGACAGCTTTAGTTACTTTGTGTTTGTGTATGTGTTCCTTTTGTAGCTAAAAAGAAAAATCTCCTTCTTCTTAAGCTGAATAAACATTTTAAAAACTCCATTGGATCAGCTGGCAAATGCACCATCACTGAAAGGCTGAAGACATGGCTTTTTTTCCTCAGCATGAAACACAACTTTTTTTTTAGAGATACACAATATGATGCATTTCTGTAGATTAACTATCCAAAGGTATATAAAGGAGGTAACATTAGCACAATTTTAAACATCAACAGCAGTAAAATGGAAATACAAATGAATCCAAGAACATCACATCACAAAACATAACATGTAACAGTAAAACACTGACAGGAAACATTTGCACTGCATAATGAATACTTTTTGCTGATAGTACTGAAATAACTTTGGGTTGTGAATGCAGGACTTGTTTGCTTTAAAGTACCTTTAATCATACATAAAGTGCTGTTTACTGAAAATCATTTTGTTTTTTTCTGTTATTTCCACAAACAAATATTGTCTTATATTTGTCATACGATAAATCAAATAGATATAAAAAGATAGATCTTACACTCATTGCTCATGGAGAAAAGAAAACATGACAACACTTAGATCCTCACAGCAAATTACTATCAGTATTATTGTTGTTAGTGGTGGTACCAGTACTGTTTGTAGAAACAGTTTGTGGCCCCTCAACCGTATTTCCTTGTGAGTAATAGCTAACTGCAGTGAAATTCGGAGGAAATCTGACGAAGAGTATAAACAGGATGGATGTAGGCGTATATGCAACTTCCCTGCTTACCACATTTTCCTAGATAATATGTCAGAGAAACATATGTTATCGCAGGGACCCAGGAGAGGCAGCATGTGTCTTCAAGTTGACAGTGGCAGGGAGGGAGCTACCTGCAAATTATAAAAGGGATGACTAGATTTCCACGGACTACTCAGACTCGCACAGTGTGGCTTTTGCAGCGGACACATCTCACCGGACTGGCGCTTTAAGAGAAGGTACTGTACCTGTGATATCCTCAGAAAGCTCAGATCAGAAACAGAGAGACGGTCAAAGCATCTGATGAAGGCTAGAAAGCTGCTCTGGCAAACTTTGAACCGTTTCATAGAGTTGCTAAAGATGGGTGTGCTAAAGAACTTTTAAATATTCTGGATAACTTTGGGCTTCCTCAGCATGTCACAGAACCAACACATAACAGAGGACACATATTAGATCTGATTATTACCAAAGGTCTTAATATCTCTGAGGTTGTGGTGAACGATGTTGCTCTTTCTGATCACTACTGTGTTTTGTTTAAAATGACCACCCTTGCCAATCCTACAAAAGATGAAGCAGAGGTAATCAGGAAACTCTATATAAATGAAAACACTGCATTATTCACCCAGGATTTTACACCATCACCAACCCTGCCCTCAGCTCTAGTTGATGACCTTGTTAACAGTTTTAGTTCCAATGTTATGACTGTTATCGACTCTATCGCCCCAATTAAGACCAAAGTTCTGTCAGGAAAGAAAAAGTCACCCTGGAGAAACGCCACTCTGGTTAAAGCACAGAAAAAAGTATGTAGACAAGCAGAACACAGGTGGCGAAAGAACAAACTCCAAGTATATTACGACATTTATAAAGAGGGTCTTCGCAACTATAATCAGGAACTGAAGAGTGCAAGGCAGTCATATTTTTCAGAGATTATCAATAGAAACGAGTCTTGTGTATCGGTGTATTAATCCACGTTTCGATAGGCCATATAGTTTTTTATCAATCCCTGTTCAATGACCATGATCATTTTTGGAGAAATTCTGAGATTATAATGGGTGTGTATTGCACGGAATGTTCGTGTCACAGTGTGTGACATCATCGCTCAGATTGTAGAGGGAGAGGTAAAACTGTCAAAAAATACATTTTAAAACTGCGCTCCAGGCCGCAAATTTCACTCTACAGAGATAATTTATACATAGAAACGTAGGAAAATTTGTCTTCTCACTCACAATCCTCTGGTAAAGCTGTCAGAGTTATAGTTTGGGCGTAAGACGCACAGATGATCCACCAACACCAGCAACAGCCTCATTGGCTCCCATATTAAAAATGCAGGAAGATTTCGGAAGAAGGGAGATGGAACAGTTTTTTTAGATCGCCCTAACAAAGCAGTTTTTTCATTTTTCTGAAAAAAAACCATATGTAGACGTTCAGGAAGAACTCAGGACGCTCAAAGTGAAGTCGGATCAATGATAGGTATTATGGTTTTGCCAAAAATGCTTTCTGTTCGAGGCCAGAAATTCCAGTCCACCTCTGGCTGCTGTCACTGTAACAGGTGTCAGTTAATTCTGTTGATTGCTTTGATCTGATTGCCTTTGATCTTTGATGTGATTACAGTTACAGATACACACACACACACACACACACGCGCGTAAGCGCTCACACTCCTCACACATGCATACACATGCTTCAAACACACATGCGCGCACACACACACACAGGTAACTTCATGTGATTTTCGCTACACACACACACACACACACACACACACACACACACATTTTGAGGTTAAAGGGCATAGTTTGGAATCTCATCATAGTGTACACACACCGGCAGTAGCCCCCGTGGCCCTTTCAAAATTTCCCCAGAGGAAATTTTCTAGTTATTATTATTATTGTTTTAACTACAGATACATCTTTTTCATGTTTTTTATTTTTCCTGAAACTTACTTTTTGGTTTCTGGCTCATGTTCACAAATATTGATTTTCTAGGCCATGGGCATAACATTGGAATTCTCCTTTAATATTGTGCATGATTAGTGACTCTTATTGACATTAAGTTAACATGATTTTTATATTTTTTATTGCAGGTAATAAGACAAAGATGGAGCTAATGACCGCTAGCCCTTCTTATGGTGACGATGAATATGACATCAAGATCATGTCTCTCATTGTTTACTGCCTGGCCTTTGTTCTCGGTGTTCTGGGGAATGGAGTGGTCATCTGGGTGACCGGCTTCAAGATGAAGAAGACAGTTAACACAGTTTGGTTCCTCAACCTGGCTGTGGCCGACTTCCTCTTCACAGCGTTCCTGCCCCTGAGTGTGACCTACACAGCTATGGATTTCCACTGGCCTTTCGGCAAGTTCATGTGCAAACTGAACAGCACGATAAGCTTTCTGAACATGTTTGCCAGCGTCTACATCCTGGTGGTGATCAGCGTGGACAGGTGTGTGTCTGTGGTGTGGCCCGTCTGGGCTCAGAACCACCGAAGTGTCCAGAAGGCGTCCTTTGTGAGTCTGGGCGTTTGGGTCCTGGCTCTGGTTCTCAGCGCTCCGTACCTCATCTTCAGGGACACCGGACCATCGTACAACAACGACGACATCATCAACTGCTTCAACAACTTTGCCTTTTCTGATGACTATGAAACACCGTCTGTCAATCAGCTGCGACAGTTTCGTCACCAGGCCATGACCATCACCCGCTTCCTCCTGGGATTTGTTGTCCCCTTCACAGTCATTGTCTCCTGTTATGCTGTGATAATCCATCGCCTCAGAAGAAACCGCACCCTGGCCAGCCAGTCCAGTCGCCCCTTTAAGACCATCGCCGCAGTTATCACCACCTTCTTCCTGTGCTGGGCTCCTTATCACATCATGGCGTTGGTCAATCACATGGCTACCCATACAAGTGAAACATTGGATCATGTCACCACTATCGGAGTCCCCATCGCAAACAGCCTGGCCTTTCTCAACAGCTGCCTGAATCCACTGCTGTACGTGTTCATGGGACAAGACTTCAAAGACAAAGTCCGCAAATCCATCCTGAATGTGCTGGAGACCGCCTTCCAGGAAGAGGTTTCCCGCTCTTATACCTACACAAACTCCATGGTCACTAGTCGGAGCAAAGAGAAGTCAGTTTCTGATGCCGAGTTGTAATGTAATTAACCAAATGTACAAGACACAAAATGAGGCATTCTCTGAGGATGAGGATGGATAAAAGCTGGAAGGCTCTCTCACAGGAAGCAGCAACACCTGAACTAACTACACATGAATGAAGTACTTATCATTTATGTCAAAGGAAGGGGGCTCCGCCTGGTGGTCAGGGATGCAAATAAAAATGGACAAAAATTCTACAATTCCACAACATCATGTAGCAGAGGCTTATATCCAAAGTGACTCATATTTGAGAGTTCATACAACACAGGCAAAGATCAAGATAGTGATTCTCAGCACTCCATACTTTATCTTCAGGGACACTAAGACATTTAACAAAGAAATCATCATATGCTTCAACAACTTTGCTTTTTCTGATGACTATGAAACACTGTCTGTAAATCAGCTGCGACGGTTTCATCATCAGGCCAAGACCATCACCCGCTTCCTCACTGCAAAAAAAGAAAAGTTGGGTGAACTCAAAATTTCAAGGCAACAAACTTCGATAAAATTTTAAGTTGGACAATTAAACTAAATATTTTAAGTTTTGTATTTTAAATTTGCTCAACTCTGAATTCAGATTTTTGTCAACTCAACTGTAAGTTGTACTAACTTATAATTTTACATTGTAATAACTTTTAATCCTTACTTCTGCTAACTTCTGCAATGTGCTGAATTGGCACGATTGTAACGCTATTATGAAATGTCAGCTAATGTTGCGACCACAATTTTGAGTTAGCATTGATACGCTAATGGCTACTCTTGTAGCTGTAACAAGCAGCGCCGCTAGCATCAGTTAGCCGCTAGCATCAGTTAGCCGCTAGCATCAATTAGCCGCTAGCATCAGTTAGCCGCTAGCGTCAGTTAGCTGCAAGCATCAGTTAGCCGCTAGCATCAGTTAGCCGCTAGCTTTCGCTAATGACCGAATTTCACCGCTTTCCCGCATTTCACAACAAAGAAATAAGAGTTAGCAGAACTATTGTCCCTTGTTGTGAACCCCAACTTAAAGATATAAGTAACAACAACTCACCAACTTGTTTTTGAGCAGACAACTGGCTTCCTTTGTTGTGCTAACTTACATTATTGCCCTAAATGTCAGTAATTTATATTTCCAAATGTTTTACCAAATTAAATCACTGTTTTAGGCCAAAAAATACAACTTGGCTTTTTTGTAGTGCTCCTCGGATTTGTTGTCCCCTTCACAGTCATTGTCTCCTGTTATGCTGTGATAATCCATCGTCTCAGAAGAAACCACATCCTGGCCATTCAGTCCAGTCGCCCCTTTAAGATCATCACTGCTGTTATCACCACCTTCTTCCTGTGCTGGGCTCCTTATCACATTATATCTCTAACTGAGACAAATAAGAACATGCCCAAGTATCGCAGTGAAACATTAGACTATATGTCATCACTATTGTTGTCCCAATAGAAACCAGCCTGGTTTTTCTCAACAGTGCTTGAACCCACTGCTTTGTGTATTCATGGGCCAAAACCTCAAAAATAAAGTCTTCAAATCCATCATGACTATATTTGAGACTGCCTTCCAGAAAGAGGTGCCCCGCTCCCACAGTCAGAGCAATGAGAGGTCAGCTCTTAGTACTCAAGTATAAAGCTGTCAATCTTTCTTTTTTGGTGCTTTTATTATATATATGAAGATTACTTTATTAATCCCACAATGGGGAAATTCAACCTCTGCATTTAACCCATCCTTTTTTACACACAAGTGAACACACCATGCAAGGAGCAGTGGGCAGCACGGGGAGCTGTGCAGGGGGGTTAGGTGCCTTGCTCAAGGACACAGTCCTAGACCTGTCAGTGTAGGGATTCGAACCGGCAACTCTCCAGTTACTAGCCCGATTCCTAACCTCTAGGCCACGGACTGTCCAATACTGCCCATATGCACACAAATATACTGTAAAAATATGAATAACCTTTTCGTGCAGATTTGACTGAATATAGAATCTACAGGGTGAAATATTATTTCTGAACCACTGCATAAACAGGCTTATATAAATTTAATTTGTACATCATCATCATCATCATCATCATCCCAAACTACAGCTACCAAACTAAACAAGTCAACTTAACACAACTTCCTCTATCATTAAGACATGGGGAAACCATTTCTTGGATGATTTGCACTTTTTCAGGGGTAGTGGTTCGGCATTGCCATTTCGTCTTTCGGTCTGTAATTTTCCCTGAAATATTTTTTTCTCATGATGCGCCTGGATGCCACTGGTTCACACTGAGCTATGGGTAATGATTCAACTGAATTTCAATTGCCACATACATACCACATACATTATAAACATTTTATTGTATGATTATATAGACAGGCTATTGCAAGCCTCATTGCAATTGATGTGCTTTTTATTGCCCTAAAGCAGCAGCTGTTTAATCTTTCGCCAGCTAAATAAAAAACAAATACTGTAAGTGTATATTGCAAATTATTTTCACATACATGTGAATTGTAAATGTGTTTAAGCGTATACCTTTTATTGTTCTACTTATGTTTCAGTGTATGGTTTTGATGTTTTTTTTTTTCCCATTATTACTTAACCCTTAGACAAGCCAGGAATTAAATGGCCATCCTCTTCATTGTGGTTGTGAATATTGAGATATGTAATATAAGCCTCTTCAAATGTGATTTGATTGTAATTGTTATTGCAATTTTTCTTGCTATTATTATTTTTCCTTTATTAAAATATTATTTGGACATGTCTTCCATCTTCAATGCACACAGTAGAATCACTACATAAATAAATAAATACCAAATAGCTCATCTAATAACACACAGAGTGTACATTTTGCTATTGAGTTATTATAGTCTTTCTTTTCATCACTAAGAAGATTATATTTATTGACCAGCAAAAGGAACTTTTTCACATCTAAAAGTTTATTACAAATCAAAGGATTTTCCCCATTCACCTTCAAGTTATTTATGGCTGACTCAAGTTATTTAATATTGCCTGTTTGACAGTTTTGGAAGGTACATTTACTCAAACTCTATAAAGCTGAGGTACTTTTTTTGTGTGTTTTATTTTATGCACACTGTTCATTGCACCTGATTTGTTTCACAGCACCAAACATTTTTATACTGTATATTCATATTTATTCTGCACTGGAATTCTACTCCTTAATACATACTCCTTCTTTAGACACTTTATTTTTTATTGTATTTTTATTGTATTTTTATTGTATTTTTATATTTTACAGCTTGAAGTATGCCTAGGTTGTTCTTATTTAATTGTGTTGTTATTGTCTCTGTGTGTAATGCTGCTTCACTGTCATTTCCCAGCTTGGGATAAATAAATGGTGGCATGGTGTGTTCACTTGTGTGTAAAAAAAAAAGGATGGGTTAAATGCAGAGGTTGAATTTTCCCCTTGTGGGATTAATAAAGTAATCTTCTCTTCTATCAATCTATCTATCTATCTATCTATCTATCTATCTATCTATCTATCTATCTATCTATCTATCTATCTATCTATCTATCTATCTATCTATCTATCTATCTATCTATCTATCTATCTATCTATCTATCCATCCATCCATCCATCCATCCATCCATCCATCCATCTATCTTGTGCTTTACTTGAGTATTTCCATTGAATGCAAAGACCTGGTCAGCTCCCTTTGTGACATCCTTTTTGAGTGAAATGATCAATAAATGCCATATGTTACACTTCTGGTGAATTTTTTTTGTGTTTCCTGCAAAACTTGAAGAAATTAGTTAGGCGATTATTTTAACAGGGTGATATGTTTGTTTGTTCTTTTCCTTTTTTTAAAAATTTAAACATATACAGCAGTAGTACAGTAACAGGAGTAGCCGGGTAAACATTACATTAATAAAATTTAAGAAACATCTAAATAATACAAAAATAAAGATAAATACATAACTAGAGAATGAAAATAACAAAAGTAGTGAAATAATAATAAAATAAAAAAATAAAATATATATATAAGTAAAGATTGCCAGGGGTCACAAGCGAAGAAAAATTAAATTGAATCAAAAATACTGAAGTGGGAGCATAATCTCACAGTTTTTACAGCTTTCTTGTTTTAACCCTATAAAGCCTGAACCATGAAATAATTGCCAGAAAATTCATTTTTTGTAAAAACTGAGTGCTTATTAACCTGCTGACGAATTTTAAGAAATAAATAAATTGCATATATGAATTCTAATTTGTATCATATTTCATACATCAGGTCTTTTTGTGCAATTTGTTGCTCACAGTTTGTTTTTCTCGAACTAACAAAAACATATAAACCCTAACATATTTAACCTATTAAGACTTTGACTTTGACTTTTTCCTCAAACATGCAAAATACATATTTTTTCCATATAACACAACATCATACATCTGCAGATATGAAGTTTTTTAATGCAGCAATGATCCATTCGTGGAACCTGCATATCATTTTTGCTACATCTGGTATTTTTGTGCAATTTGTTGCTCAGTTTGTTTATCTTCAACACATGTATACATCAGGTTTTTGATGATGTAGAGGTCTCAAAAATAACTGTATCTAATATGATACACTTGGCTTTATAGGGTTAAGCATTAGAAATTGATTTGAGGTAAATCTCCAGTTCTTTCATAAAAACACAAAATAAAGGCTGTAACAGGGTGATATGTGGTGGCTTTTTGTTTTTCGGGAAAAACGTCATGAACGTATAATGCGTGCGTCATGACGTCATCACCGCGTCTTGAGAGCGACGCTAGGGGAAAAAAAGAATCGGCCTCTGAAGGGGAGATAGCTCCGGCCTTCAGCGGTAAACAGTCTCCAGCTATGGAGCCGTGCTAACGGGGTACTGCACGTGAAATTAACGGCATCCTGGGATGTTCCGGCTTGTACGGTAAGTTATGTCTACATCGAGCTAAATGTCAAAATGCCTGGTAATACAGCAATCACATTGCTTTCCTCCCGTTGCTAAGTAGCGTTAGCTAGCATAGTAGCAGCTAACGTTAGCCGCAGTGTTAGCTCGCAGCTTCACCTTTAGGGGAAACACTTTGTGGGCTGATCTACCTTTTGTGCCTGGCTTTATCTCTTTTAATGAGCCATTGCTGGTGTGTATTGTTTTCCAAATAAACATTAGCTTGGAAAGCAGGCTAACGCTATGCAGCGGCCCATCTACAATCTGTTAGCAAAGGGTTCAGTCGCCCTCTGGTGGCGGACATCTATCTAAATATCTAATGTCTGCTCTCGATAAATGTGAAATCTTACACATAGATATAAGGCTTTGTACATACATGCCTTGCACTGAACATAGCTCAAGAATAATTGAGACAATCTCACCTGTATGCACCTGTGTTGTAAACATTTTGCTTTGGTAATAACGCTATCCCCTAAAACGAGTTTGCTCTTTTGAAATCACATGCTTGTTATTTGATTTGGCTGGGAGGTGTTTTAATTTGTTTCGGTTTCTGATCGACAGCATTTATAGATGTATAAATTAGGAAAATGTGTGTAGTTTTCCCCTAGCGATATAATACAAGGTTAATCTTTATTGTCCCCTAGTGGGGAAATTCGCTTCGACTGGACTAAGCCCACATTAAAATATAGAAACAATGTTTTGATATATCTGAAAATATATATTGTGTGTGTATATATATCAAAGCTAATTATTTGATGGGGAAACTGTAAATATGTTGTACAGTGTCCTGTTGTGTTTTGTACGTATCTGTGGTGAGAAGCATCAGGCTGGATTTAGATTAGATTAGATTAGATTCAACTTTATTAGCAGCAGTGCAGGCAGATGAATGGATGGTAATAAATAGTCAGAAACAGTCATTAATGTGGGCAGATACAGGACAGTAGGTGGGTCACCTCTGTGTAGTTTGTTGTTGCAGGATAAAGCAGGTTTTAGATAGCCTCTTTTCAACACTGAATGACCTACAGAGGTAAGAGGTAGTTTAAGAATTGTCTTTTATCTGCAGAATATTGCTTAAAACACAAAATACTGCAGAAGATATATGATACAATACAAGTGACAGTATGGAAGGGGGCAGCTGTCAAACATAATATACAACACTGTTTTATATTGATCAATCCTTTGTCATTTAATGTGCTTCCAACTACAGGCTCAGGCTTATAATGAAAAATGTACAGGGTCAGTTTTCTATAGCTGTGGTGTTTTTGGTAGATTTCACTCAGAATTTAATTTGGTCAGATGATTGTGTATCTTAACATCTATAACTAGTTTGCATTGTTGGCATTGTGTTTTGGTGGATGCAACATCATCTTTAGTTCATCAAAAATGTGTTTCCTCACAGGATGCCTGTTGCATGAATTTTATTTGGTCAGTATGTAGTATACTATGTATGGGAAACACTGTATATATATTATATTAGGGCTGGGCGATAAAATGATAGAGATAAATATCTCGAAATAACTTTTCCTCAATAACAATTTAAGTCGTGGTCGATATAATTGCGATAGAACTAATTCTATCCATGTTCTGACTGAAAACACAAACAGCCAATGATAACCACAAGAAACAGTCGGCACTACAGGTGTTAAAGTTTTAGTTACTGCAGTTGTGTAAATTAGGAGTGGGAGTGAGACAAATGTTAACTCAAGCCACAGCACTGAAAAAGACACCTCACCAAACACAGTCCAAGGCTCAAAAGAATAGACATTGTTGAAAAAACGGGTCTGAGGAATATTTCGGCTACCTAATGTTGGAAGCAGAGTAGCACGCACTGCAAACTGTGTTGATAGTATGTTCCTACAGAGACAGGAAACACCAAACAACACTTATTATCTTATCTTACATACCACCTCCACCTCCTCTTCTTCAAGATGTGTACTAGTGCTGCACGATTTGATGAAAATGTGCAATTGCGATTATTGTGGACTATATTGCGATATTATAAATGAATGGTGTCATAAGTATACTTGCTTGAATATCAAGGAGAACACAGATAATTACAATAGTTTGTATATTTCTCAAGTCAAAATATACAAATATGACACAAAAAATACAAAACTTGAAGTTTACAGCACTGTATTTTTTCCAAATAACTTAATATGAAAAAATAAATACAAATTTTGAAAATAAAGGTATTTCTGCAAATTGTCAAAACAGTGTCATTACTGTAAACTCAAGTGCCTTTCTGCTGGCATTTAAGTAAACTTGTTAAGTACTACTGAAACAAAAGTTCCTACAGTACTCTTGAAACTTAAAGACCATTCTGTTGGCATTTTGGTAAACCTTTCAAGTACGACTTGATACACAATTTTGTACAGTAAAAAAAAAGTAGAGGCATTTCTACAAAGTGCAGAGAAAAAATGCCTGTTTCTTAACATAGCAAAGGCATTCCTTAAAAGTGCAAAGGCTGTGTTGCTTTACATTATAACTTGAAGACCTTTCTGTGGAGGCCTTTCTCTAAACACTAAGTTCAACTAGAACAATAAAATAATACATTTTGACTGCTCAAAAAAGGACATTAAAGAGGAGTGTAAAAAAAATCAGTGGTTAAATTTCAAAATGGGCAATAATTGGTATCCTACTACAACTCCCTCTGAAAGTGAATCAGTTAACCACACCAAAAGCAATAAAAATGATACCACTGTACATTCTTTTTAAAATAACGAACTTGTTTTTCCATATCCTCTTTCTAAAAGGGTACCACCACTTTAGAGGTTCTTTGATAAAAAAACAAAAACAACATATCAACCCTTTCTGGTTTCAGGACCGATGGGCTGAGACAACATTACCGCTTGTGCTGAAAGCTCTTTCTGATGCAGAGTTTGTTGCTTGTATGCACAGATATTTCTGTGCTAGTTTGGACAGCAAAGGGAAATTATACTTGAGTTCAGTTGTCACTGCATCCTTGGACTGTGCCATCAAAGTAGCTGGTGGTGTTGATGCTGATGGTGTGCTGTTATGGAAGAAACTGGCTAAAGTTTTCTTCTTAGCTTTAGCTGCAGGTGGTGAATTGTCCAAATCTGGGCTATCCTTCATCACTGTGGTGTGCTGAGGTCCAGGCTACTACTGGTGAATTTCCATCGCCTATGAGAATAAGAATAAGAAGAATTTTTAATTTGTGGCACACTTAAGAATACATAAAGATCATATCTTGGCAGCAATAGAGAAAATTATTACTTACCACCTCAGAGATCACTCGTTCCTTCATGATCCTCATCTCCTCTGTGTTCATGTATTTTGATTTAAACCTTGGATCGAGGAATGTTGTGATGTTCAGCAGGTACTCTGTAACTTGATATTTTTCATTGAGGTATCATAGGATTTTTAGTTTTCAGTGACTTGGTAAGGTCAGTGTCCTCAGGGTTTTCGGCCAGCAATGAGGTGTTCAGAATATGGAGATGGGTTTCAGATATGATATGCTTACATATTGCTCAGCTGACAGTGCATCTGTGAAGTTCTGGAGTGGGCTGAGAGCCTTGTTTATGGATTCGAGGACAACCAGGTCTTGCCATGAGGGCAGTAGCTGTCATGCTTTGCGGTCAGTAGAGAGAACCTTGGTCAAGGCACGTTCTTGTTCCAGGATTCTTGCTATAATTTTCTGCGTGGATCCCCATCGTGTCTGGCAGTCTGTCACCATTGCATGTTCTGGAAGGTTGAGCTCCCTCTGTGCCTCCCTTAAAGCTTCCCTTTTTTTTCCATCTATGGGGGAGGGAAGGAGATAGAGGGAGAGGGAGAGAGAGATTTATGAGTTGTGACAAAATTGAAATCTAAAATAATTAGATTATCAGTAAGTGCATGGATCATTTTTACATACAGAAGGACAATTAGCTAGTTGTGCTAGTGCTGTGCCATGCATGAATAATAATGCAGTCTCAATTTGATCATATAAGTCGAGTTAACAAGATACAGATCATTAAAATGAATAAACAAAACAAAAAAGCAAACCGTAAATAAGTAAAGGAGTGTAGAAAATAATAATTAACTTACCAATGGCCAGATGAAGCCTATGGCCAAAACAGTGGAATCTTTGCCAGTGATTCAGCTCCACAGCCTTTATGACGTTACTCGCGTTGTCTGTAGTTATGGTAACCTGACGTTCCTCACACAGTCCCCATGCTGCCAAAGCCTCCTTCAGACCCGATGCAATGTTTTCTCCCGTGTGGTCCTGGGGAAAATACGATGTTTGAAGGCACTGGCTTTTAAGCTCATAGTCATTGTCAATAAAGTGGACGGTCAAGCTTATATAAGGTTCCATGGTCCTAAGCTGTAATTGTGCGTTGTTGTCGTTGTTTCAGGCAGGTTTCAGTTTTATCCTTCACGTTACCTGTTTGGGCTTTCCATGATGTTTTAAATTTTGGTATAGATTAGTTGTGTTGCCTCGGGACGTAGCGACTTAAGCTTTGCATGTTTTACACAGCACGTCTTTCTGGTCAGTGTCTTCGTACCTGAATCCAAAGTATTGCCATATAATGGAAGTCACCGGGCTCAACACATCACACGGGACAGATAGTTCCGTTCACAGGCACGTGCACATTTAAATCGCACTCTTTTATGCGATTACATAATTGCACAGCGTGACATCGCGATTGCGATTAGATTAATCGTGCAGCACTAATGTGTACCTTTCCAAAGCACCATCCACCCCCCTCTCACACCTGAGCCTCCACCCTTGTCTGTCACAGAGATTGGGGTGAGGTTGGAACTGGGAAGACTTTGCTCTGGGAAGGCTGCTGGTCCAGATGGTGTGTGTCCAAGGCTGCTCAAGGACTGTGCTGCCCAAATGTGTCAACCTCTCCACAAGATCTTCAACCTCAGTCTGCAGTTGGGGCGAGTGCCAGCACTGTGGAAAATTTTCTGTGTTGTGCCGGTACCAAAAATAAAAGTCCAGCTGAACTTAATGACTACAGACCAGTAGCCCTTACTTCTCACATCATGAAGACCTTGGAGCGGCTGATTCTACGCCTACTGAGAGCTGAAGTCAAAGACAAACTCGACCCCCTGCAGTTTGCATACAAACAACACATGGGAGTGAACGATGCTGTCCTCTACATGCTTCACCGTGCCTTTGCTCATCTGGAGGAAACTGGTGCGTATGTGAGAATCATGTTCTTTGATTTTTCAAGCGCATTCAACACCATCCGACCCAACACACTCAAAAACAAGCTCACAGAGATGGGAGTGGATCTTTCTTTCATCTCCTGGATTACCTGACAGGAAGACCACAGTATGTCAGGCTGGGGAACTGTGTTTCTGGGACATTAATGAGCAGCACAGGGGCTCCACAAGGGACTGTTCTGGCTCCATTCCTGTTCACACTGTACAAAGCGGACTTCCACATCTAGAATTTACTCGGACAACACTGCTATGCTGGTGTGTATCAGGAATGGACAGGAATCTGAATATAGGGATCTGATAAAAGCCTTCAGTGACTGGAATCACAAGAACTATCTCCTTCTGAACACGTCAAAGACTAAGGAAATGATCATAGATTTCCGCAGGTTCAAGCAGCTAGAATTGGCTACTGTTTGCATTTGTACTGGTACATAACGGTAAATTCTCATGTCTTTACCCTCTCTTCAATAATAATAATTATTTCAGCCTGCCTCTTAGTCTGCCACCAGAATATAATGTGCTGCATCATAGGGCTGGGTTTTAAAAAATCAATTTTAAATTTAATTTTGTGCAGTGTCCGCTGCTTGTTGTAAACAAACCGGCATTGCTTACTGTGCAGGGGTCCGCTGCTGATTGTAAACATGGATGTCACAAACTGAACACATTGCTCTTGTGCTAACTAGGGAGCCCATTTGCACTGTGCTACTGTGCAGCATTTTGCTGCTCTGTTGCACCTCCCACCTTGTTTCGTGACATCGGACTGCACTATAAATGGGCACGAATACCACACCTTTGCAGGATCACTATGATTGCCCGAAAGCAAAAAGCCAGCACAGATCTTTTACAGCATAGCAGGACTTTTGTGGGAACTGTGGGATTTTGAATTGTCACATATATTTTATAGTGGATAACTGTAACGAAGTATTGTTTAATTCCAAACAATTATCCTTTGCCCAAAGTGGAATGCCCTGAAGACAGGTTTATTGACAAGACTAAAGTTGTTTGCAATTACTGGCATTGTTGATTGGTTACCTGCGAAGGACACCTTGTCTTGAATGCCGTTTGCTAGCCAAGCACACAACTAATGCATACAGCCCTTGTCGGCCATTAAAGAGAGGAATAACAACAGGTCAGATGTATGGTTTCCCCTTGCTGTTGACCTATGCTCTTCAGACACACCATTCCTCACTTTGACTGAGAGGGTTTACCTTTCCAATAGGCCTGAGTCCTCCAGGCAGCTGTGGGTCTATTACCATGAAACGATTAGATTGGTGAGCCCTTTTGCCATTTCTGGCATGTGTGAAGCCTGGTTAATAGTCTTTGATAAAGCAAGCCCAGAAGTGGTTTGCTACGATCTGGCTGATCCAATCTTCCTCTGCTTCAACTCTTAAATATGAGCCACAATACACTGCCTGGGGAAGGGAGGCATCTCACTATCCCATGAGGAGCAGATTTTGGGTCACATGGATCAGCCAAATCTGATGACCCATATCCAAGGGGTTTTAAGTTGATGGTGCATTCAGTTTTTTCTCAAAACAGCATTGAGTACCTGTGGAGGATTAACAGGAGGGAGACCAGATGGGCAGAGAGGCTCTTGTGTGTCAGAAACGTGACCCCACTGAAGGACAGCCACGGAGATGGGACTTGATGTCAAAAAAGGCAGTTGGTGGAACCAGGAAAACAGAAGATTGAAGCACAGCCACAGGGGACTATTGCAGCTGAAAAGGAACAGGTGTCAGTAAAAGTACGATCTAGGGGTGTGACGATACTTACAGCTCACGAGACGAGACACGATATTGGGTTCACGAGACAAGATTTTAAGAAAACTACCATGACAAACTATATGACTGGACCAACAGACTTTTATCTAACAGAGCTGCACATGCATTTTGAAATGTTTTATTATAACTCTTTACATGCATGATATAGGCATGGGCTTTTAATAAACTTCTTCCACAAATTGAAACTAAAGCTAAAATTTATAAAAGTTAGAATAAGATAAATAAATAAATAAAATCCCACAGAGGGACTAATGAAACCCCGGAAGTGACGTTTGGTAATCGCTTAGCAACAGTTTCGACCGTGATCCTATTCACATACGCGACGGATTAAACACGGGTGGCGCAACTGTGGCCGCCGTCCCTAACTGCGCAACATCAGTAGCTGATCAAAACAAACCAGCATGGCTAATTATCATAAATATGGCTGTCTTTAATTAACTGGCATCGCTAACTGTGCACAGATTACTTGTTGTAGACAAACAGAGATCGCTAAGTGAACACCTCCTGCAGCAGCAGCACATACACACTGTACTGCTACAGAGCTAACTGTTAGCCTATTAGCAATTTGCAGACTCTAAAGATACTTGGACTGTAGGAGCAGGTGACAACTGGTAGGGAGGGGGTGCTATGGTGGCTGAGTCGCTGGAAGGTCTTGTTAGAGAAGAGGTGCTGGGGGTTGCCTGGAGTAGTTAGAAGTACAGGGGCATTGAGTAGACTGAGGATTTGATGGAGGCCATGACAAGAGGAAGGTGCTGGGGCTGTCTGAGGAAAAGGAGATGCTACAGACTGGATCATTTCCTAGAATGGTGAGTTGCTGGAGGTGCCTGGGGTGGGGATGGGTGTGGTGCTAAGTGAGCCTGGGGTGGGGATGGGTGTGGTGCTAAGTGAGCCTGGGGTGTGTGAGGCACTGCCTGGAATGTGGAAGGAGCTGGAGGCAAATAGACTGGAGGAGGGTCCCCTGGATTCAGGGCTCTGAGACCCTGTTTCCATTTAGCAGCAACGTTCGATCTGAGTGATCCGAACTCAAGTGGACAGCTGTCCAACTCTGTGTGTTCTCACCTGGCAGTGGCATGCGTCTCCACATGCGTCTTCAGTGACCACTTGTGATCCGATTCCACTTTCCCGCTCTGTACGTACATTAATACGTACATCATTTCCATTTGTGAAACACCAAATGCATTGCCGTTTTAACCAGCAGGAGGCAGCAGTGCCCCTCCCATTCCTAGTCGGCCGGAAATGAAAGAAGAGGAAGAAGAAGATAAAGAAATCAAAACAATACATTCTTTGGCGTGTTCCAGGCAAACCACATCACTGAAGATGTTAGACGCACTTGTCATTTTTGTCTTGGGGCTTTTGGAAATGTCCAGCTGAGTTGGACAAAGCCGGCTTACTGCAAATGAGTACCAGTGTTTCCCCTACCATTATATTAGGAGGGTGCATACATAAGTAATTTAAGGTTACCTTTCCTATATATCTTGTCCTTTTATGTAACAAACTAAATAATTACACTATGGCATGTAATTTCTGTCTCTACATGGTTGCGTGTAGAAGTTTTGCCCCGATGCGCGCACATAAACACACGTGCCCCAGGGTTTCCAATTAGTTACCTTGACTGTGGCGGCCTCCACTGAGACATGCATGCTCATTCACGCACTGAATTTACCAAGCTGCCCACCCCACTTCACTACAAAACAATTCCAGCATGATAGAGACACTGCTAAATGCCTACCTGTCTGTATCAGTCCTGCCCCCACATCATCTCTCCGTGTGCTTGAGTGCGCGCCAAACTAAATACCATCAACCTGTACGGGCTGGTCACAGATGCAAACCGATCCAAACACTCTGTTGCGTATGCCGTTTGATTAGCATTAGCTGACAATTAAAGTTGTTTTAACCAAAAAGGCTAAACTGTGCCTAACAGTCTTAATATCTTCCTGTGGCTGAACACACGCTTTCAAAATAAGAGCACAGACAACAGAATCCACCACAAAATTTACAAGAAGACTGTCAAAATATGATGCCTTAAATAAAACCTACAATAACCCTTTATTCTCCTTAATTAAAATATGCAATGATTAAGATCAGTGTACATGATGGAATAGTGGCATTTGAATCTGCAAGAGGCCACTAAATTTTGGCTTTTTATGGAAGAAAAAAAAATTGGAATCTCCTGACTGTGAAAATGTAATGTGAGCTGCTTGGTCTCATTTACCTCTCAAAGTGCACAGATCAATGGGTTTAACTTAAAACATTTGAGGCATGCACGTTGGAAAATATGTGTTCGCTAAAAGCTGTAAACCTAGGGAAACACTAAGTATGTACTTCGGCTTGGGCAGGATTTCATGGCTAAAGGCCTGATAGGTTGAGGTCAAGTCCCATCCCCTCTGGACTGTGCAATGAGGGGTTTTGACATCCGTCCTTCAAATATGGTATACATTTGATAAAAATTCAATTTAGCATTACCAGGATAAGCAGGTTCATGTTTGGCCATTAAAGGGGAGGAATACTAATTCTGCAAGAGGTCTGATCAAGGCCTCTAATAAGATGAGATATACCCTGATGGGTTGAGGCTAAGTTCCATTAGATTAGATGCTGGACGTAACTCCAGTTCTGTTTGCAAGTTCTGTAACAACCGTGTTGTTAATAAATAGAAGTCCTGCACCAGCTGGTGGTAACAGCACCCCTGTTATTTCTCCTCCTTCCAAGGACCTCCTGCACTATTACTCAGATTTCTGTTTCCCTGTCTAACCTTCTCTTTCAATTTGAGCAAGCGTAAGTGCCCTCCGTTTGTCCATGTTATTAAGGTACAGATCGCCAGCCTTACTTCACAGCAAAACAATGGTTTGGCTCAGGACAGGTGATTTGGGTCCTACAGAAGTTTTAATAATGTTACAGCATTTTTCCCACCAACCTCTTGAAGTGCAAGCACTGTCAAGCTGTTTACAACGATTCTGTGTTGATAGTCTTAAAGAGTTGAAAATCCTGTTAAACAGCTCAGGTAAGGTCTTTGTCAGCCACTTGTATCTGTGAACCAACAGTTAGGCAATGGCCACTTTCTCTGTGGAATTGAGAAAATGGAGGGATGTCCAAGCACTCCCCAAATTCTCATTTTCTACATTTTTGCTTTTGTCATGGTTCATATACTGCACTGCTCAGCTCACCGCAGTGTCTGTGCACTCAGAGGTTGCTGTCAGAGAAGAGATGAGGAATTGGGGTCAAACCTGCGTTCTGCAGTGCAAAAACATGCTCAGTAAAGCATCTTTCCTCTGCTCAACCTGGTTGCTGTAACCCAAGCTCCAAGACAATCATTATTCCAGTTGTGTATTTGGAAACAGAAATGAGTAGTTCCCTAATGTACAAATAGGTATACCATGACCTGTATAACGGTGTTTAATGTGATGATGAGCTTCTGGACTTATTTAAATATATAAATGTAACAATTCTAAAAAAAAATTGCGATTTTTGCTTCACTTATTGGATTCAGTGATAGTTGCCAATGCAAACTGGAGAATGTTTTGAAAATAATCTTCAAAATCCCACTGGCACTTTATTTCTCCCGATTAGTATACCTTTACTTAAGGTATCTGTTGATACTGTGTATTGTGCTCTCTTTTTCATCAGTCAGTATGTTTACATGAGACTTGAAAAAAACAAATTATTGCCTTAATCTGACTATAACTGGACAATTGAAGTACATGTAAACGTGTTAGTCCAAATAATGTCGGAGTCCTCCAACTCCAATTAGGACACCCAGATAATGCAATTGTAATTGGATTTTTGCCGGCATGTATGAAAAGACAACGCATGTGCGCATGCTCCACATGCTCCTAAAGCCGGTGGCATTAGCCGGTGGCATTAGCTGGTCAGTAGCGACGGCACAAAGTGTCGAACTAAGGTCAATCGGAAATGGGGCCATATTAACCCACTGAAACGACGCATATCAGCACCAAGTGTTGAGGAGGAGGACATGTTCCCATCAGTTATTCGATTTTCTCAGTTGCACGTCAACTGGGACAAGGACAGAAGTCAGATTAGATGCCCAAATTGATTTTTAAACATAGCTCGATTAAACTGTGAATGTAAACGCACTGAATGTGGTTGCAGTAAAATGTAGTTGGCAGTTTGCCCATGTGTACTATAAATTGAAAGCCATGTCATTGACCATTGATCTGCTACATAGAAAAAAAACACTAACCACAAGCAAGTTAACTTCCCAAAAAAATGAAAATATTTTATGTGACTCTGTGAGACAAATCAAGTGAATTTCCACATACAACACATTGTTGAAAACAATACATTTATTTTGGCTGCCTGTGCCTTAAGGAGGTCTCACTTCAGTATTATCTGGTGTCCACACACACTGTCAAGCTGAAACCCATTTCCAACTTCAGTAAGGCAGGTTAAACCTGTATTTTCAGTTTCAGTCAGTTGGAATTAGTCAACACACATCACCTGACCTGGTTTTTGTTATTTGCAATGAATACAAAGGTATTTTTTTTTTCTTTAAAGTCCTCTGTCATATGGGCTTCATTAGTTTAATTGTTTTTTTTGTTGTTGTTTTTCCCAGGAACTGATGCAACTGATGGAGAACCTCGGAGGGATGAGCGTTCAGCTCGCTTGGACATCTTTCTAGAACCAGTCGGGAGAGAGAGTGGACATACTAACTCTCATATGGAAACCAATTTGTGGATGTCTTGATAGAGTTTTACTCACACTTGCAGACTGTAAAGTGATGCCATCAGTACATCGCCAAAATAATTTCATCATGGAAAAGCAGAAGTCAGTGAATACTGTTGCTGCAGCGCAGTTGTCTGGAGAATCAAGTACTTTCATCTGCACAGAGTGTGGTGATGGATTCAGTCAGTACTCTAATGTGCTGGCCCACATGGCCATTCATGGACCTTTGGAATCATTTTCGTTTGATGGCTCATCCAATGGATTTGAGGTCCCTCGAGAATATGTGCTACAAGAAAATGGTACACTGACAGTTGTGAATGGTTTGGAGTCACGTTCTTCTTTAAAACCAGTGTCTCCTGGTGTCCTGCCATCGTCTTTCCCATCCCTTACCAAACCAGTGTCCCCGACTTTACAGCAACAGCCATCTCCCAATAGAGATGTGTTAAGGCCAAGGCCAGCAGACTTCAACATGGACAAGTCTCGTCAGGGTCATCACCGTTGTGAAATATGTAGCAGATCATTTAACAGCTTGCAGAGTTTACATCGTCACCAGCAGTATCGAAACACAGAGCGAGGTTACAAGTGTACTTTGTGCTGTAAGATCTTTGAAGGTAGACATGACCTTAAAAAACACCTCCAAGACCATGCCAATGAAAGGTTTCACTGCTGTAGTCATTGTGGTAAGCGATTCCTTAAAGTGGATGCACTCAATGCTCATCAAAAAGAAAATCACCCCTCCCCCAAGGCTACAGCTTTGGGTAAGTCTGTGAATAAGCAGGAAAAGAAACTTGAGAAAACATATTCTTGTAGGAAGTGCAAGTTGAATTTTTTCTGGATGTCAGATTTTCAGACACATTCACTGCACCATTGCACAGGAAAAGAGCCTGATGCTAATTTAGCAACAGAAATCGAAGTAGAAATAAACCCAAAAAACATTGAAGATGACCCATTTGAAAACTGCTACAGTAATGGCACTGATGTAAAGAATGGGGGGAGGGAAATCCTTAGGAAATCTAGTGATAAGATTGATCCTGATTACTCTTTCACACCATACAGATGTGGTTTATGTGGGGATCGTTTCCAAAAGTTAACAGCTCTGAAGGAGCATCATCTCACACATCAAACTCAGGAAGAAATAGATCAGCTGAACCAAGAATCGCAAAGAATCATTAAGCGAAGAATTTCGCCTAAAGGCAGACGTAGAAGAGGGAGTAATCCAAATGGCAAGCTGCATCCTTGCAAGCACTGTCATCGCGTCTTTAATCATTCTAGCAGTTTATCACGACACATGAGATACCATAAGGGTACTATGCACACATGTGTATTTTGTGGTAGAGCTTTTCCACAGCGCTGTGATTTGAGAAGGCATATAGCCATGTACCACAAAACTGAGTTAGAAAAGAAACCAGGTTTGAAACACTTGTACACAAATCCACAAAATGGGTCTGCCTCCAATTCTCTTAACGGTGAGAAAATTCCAAGCTCTCCTGATGAGAAAACAAGGAGCTTGTCTGACCATGAACAAACATCATCACCAGAGCAGCACCCAAAGGGGAAACAGTCAGGAAAAGCGGGCAGAGTTAACTACAAGTGTCAGGAATGTGGAAAGAGATTTGGGCTGTTATGTGTGTACCAACGACACTTGCGCTATCACAAAAAGGAACCTAGTAAGTGTCCCAAGTGTCCAGCTCAATTCAGAAACTCTTCATCCCTTGAGGTTCACCTTCAAGATCACCCGAGCACTGGAGATACGAATGATGTTGGACAAAAAACTCACGGGACTGGTTCTAGTAGGGACCCTGTCTTAGAAAAGGGTCACGCAGAGGACCTAGAAGATGACTTTATGGACCATACTGGAAATGATAAAGGAAATTCTTCAGAGGTTCTTTACGAATGCACAGAGTGCACTGAGACATTCTCATGCTTGGACACGTTTCTTCAGCACCAGACTTCTCATGGCTCAGAAAGCAACGGGTAACTATCATGTCAGCCCCTCTAGTTATTAATATTGCCAACAATCAAGCTCTCTGGAGTCGAGTGATTTTGACTCTTTTGAATGCAAACATTTAAATAACTGTATAGATTGATGTAAAGTTTGTTAGTAATATTATTTTTGAATAACTGCTTTCACACACCTTTTCTTTGGCATAAGGAGAAAAATATGTTTATTGGTAAATTCCAGACACCAGTAAGAACAAGAAGAGAAAGAGGGTTTGGTAGGGAGCATAGCAAGTTACTTATGCATTCAATTTATTTAAAAAACAAAAACAAAAAAACAGCACATCATGACATTGGTAAATTGCAAGTTTAAACCTTCAAGCAAATATTCTCCCACAGGCTCCAAGTGTAGTTAACTTGATGTCCCACCAATTGTTGACTAGCTAGTATGAATACGTTGCTTTCATTGTATTTTAGTGGCTACCCATGCTGTTATTGTTAATCACATTGCTGCATTTTTCATTATTTTTTACTTGCAATTTTGTGATTTTGAGATTGTCCTAAATATGTGGTATGTGTATGTCTTACTTTTGAAAAGGTAGCTTTGTCACAAAGTGGATTTTTTTATTGTGCCATTAAAGTTGTAAAGAGAAATTGCTTCCATCAGTTTTGCTTTCCCTTCCATTCTGCTGGCAGTAAGAAACCCCCAGTGACAGGTATATATTTTTGCCCCTTCTACATGTTATTTAGGTATCTTGTATCAATTTTTTGCCATTCAATAAATGGCAACTGAACAAAGAATAATCCTCGTATTGGTTGCAGATCAGAAATGTTGCCCGTATTGAAAATATCTCTTTGGTACTGTGGAAGGACCAAAATGGACACTAATATAGAGATAGGACCTCATAGAATCTATGAGGTCCTATCCTGTTAAACTGTTAAACTATACTGTTAAATTGAAATGATAATGTCCTTGATAGTCCGGTTATAGAGGGTAATGCATAAGAACTGAGGGAAAAGGAAGTACATAAGCTGCATATGTTCATAATTTTGCATCTTCCTTTGTGCCCTTTCCACAAGTTTTACATTTGGTAGTGGCCTGTCTGTCCTTATGGCCAACCAAAGTACTGCACTAATCTTGTGTGTTCAAAAAAACATTCTTAGGCTCACCATTATTGAGACACCTGTTTTAAACAACAAAACTTTTAACTCAAAAAAAAAAATTGTCTGATTCTCTCCCTGACAAAGTGTCATTTTTTGAACCTGAATTCATGCAGACATACTGGGTATCTAACTTTTTGTGCAAATATGTAACATAAACACTACAATGACTAAATACAAGTCTGGAATGGAAATTACTCTGCATGTGGCAGAGTTATGTACTTACATAATATTTGGACAGTGACAAATTTAAAAGATTTGAAATGCTCATTTTGAGCCAAGAATATATAGCAGTGAAATGCATGCAGTTATGCAGTTTGTTTTAGATATTTTGTAGACCTTTATTTATTACCTTTAACAATGTACAAGTGTACAAGGTATTTCACAAGATGAATTGGAAAACCTTGTATCACCTACTGTCCTCCGGGTTTATGATACCTCCCTTCTTCACACACCTGAATGTATTTCTCCTTATAAAGCCCTTGACAAGCTTCAGCTACTGATGATGAGCAGGTCATTCAGTCATGTGCTTGAGAACGGAGATATCTCAAACCTGCAGGCCACTAGCTCTCCAGGAGCAGCGTTGAACATCACTTACAAGTGCATGTCGTTTTTTATGTCTTGTGTCCACGGCATTTTCTTCCTGGCAGAACAGCTCATATAACAGCTCATGCTCTGATACACATAGCATTCCCAATAGACATAGAGAGAATACAGTTAAAATAAAAAAGCACTGAGAAACAACAATAGATCACATTATAGCGCCTCTTCCCATAGGGCTTCCTTGGCTGAAAACATTCCATAGAATTGTCTCTTGTGCCTTTCTTGCCTCCCTTTTATCATGTTAACCATCAGTTACTTTTGAGGGAACGTTTTTCCTTCAGAGGGCAGACTAGTACAGTTTTTTTAGCCTCCTTGCCCTCTTAATGGCCTGACCTGGCCCTACCCACTCTTTTTTTTTTTTAAGATAGTTTTTTTTGCCATTTTTGGGCTTTATTGATAGGACAGAGTGAATAGGGAGACAGAGGGGAAGACATGCGGGAAATCGCTCCAAGTCGGATTCGAACCCGGGCCGCCCGCTTACGAGGACAATGCCTCCATGGTACGCGCTCTACCAGGTGTGCCACTGGGAATGCCCCGGCCCTACCCACAGTTACTCCTTGTCCTACTTTATATGGCACGTCTGACAGTTTTCTAAACACCTTATCTTACCATATATCAAATGGACAGAAAAACTTGAACACACCCCTTTCCTTACATGAGCAAGCATGTCACAAGCAATTCCCTAAATTGCCTTGGGTTAAAAAAATATATTCAACTGGTTGAATGTTTACAAAGTTATTCTCCTTAACAAACCAAGATAACATACTCCCCAACCTTCATATGGCCTCCTTCTGAAGTTCCATAAGCATGACAGCAGACACACTTTTCATGGCCTTATGTGTGCTGTCATTGATTCCAGTTTGTCTCTTGCGCAGAAAAGGAATAATTAAATGTGCAGTATACTTTAGTCTTGATAAATAAACACTTAAGGTTGACTAATGGTTACTAGTAAACTTCTTGAAATTTTAAGGACACCAGAAACAAAGTTCAGATCAAGAAATAATTCAAAGGCTCTGATACAAAGCAGATGGCATAAATGCAAAAGGTGCAAGAAATGCCTCTGTGCCTGCACAGGCAGATTTGATCGAGCATTGTAATGAATCTTTGGGTTGCACAAAGATTTCTACAACACTTTCAATTGTGCAGAGTAGACATAAGAAGATGGGGTAATTTATACCACACAGCCCCTCAAAGGTGACCTGAGCAAGTTCATTAGGTCCCTTGCAGCTTTCCCCCAAATTCCATGTGTATCACTGGTATACTGGTATCTGTGATCAGGAATTTACCATTCACCTTCAGCAATGGGGTTCTTGACCTCCACACATGATCCCTGCCTGATCACACCTGTGGCCACAGTAGTCTGGCTTCTCTATGTCATCAGTATTGTCTTTAATGGTCAATCACCTTTTAAATACATGGTGTGTTCACATTTCCAGAAATCATTGCAGACAACAGTGGAATCGTTTGGAAATGTGAACATACCATGTATTTAAAAGATGATTGACCATGAAAGACCAATGACCATTTCCAGAAATCATTCCACTGTTGTCTGCAATTAGTACACATAAACATACTTTGCCTTGTCTTAACTAAATCTGTCAAATGGCACATTCTTTTTTTATAGTATACATAAACCAGTTCAAGGGTCCGAGTCCAGATCAGTAACTTTATCAGTAACTGCTAAATACAGCGGGTATAGACGGACCATCCGCACCAAAACAAGAAAGAAAGATAGAAAAAAAACTGCCTGTGAAAGCAGCTTGTTACAACAGTGATTATAAGTAATTATGACTGTAGAAAGCAAAGAAGTCAGGTGTGGTGTTGAACCAAACCATGATCTTTTCTAAACCTAATCAATTGTTACCTAAACCTAACCATGTACTACCGTGTCATTACATTACCAACATAAACCATGTATTTAAAACTCTTGTTAAAGCACTTGTTAAGACTGGACCCCTCCAAGACCCCTCTTTAAATTAAAATCAACTGAAAGGTCAAACTGATAAATTCCTTTTGTGCTACAACCACTACATGATCCCTTGTCAGGTTCCTACCACTAAACATGCTGCTAATGTGAGTCGCTAATGTAGTGGCCTAGAGAATCCCTTCTGCACCTGCACATGTTGTGATTGCTACTGCCGTATCTAGAAGGGGCCCTCTTGGTCATCAAGCAGCATGATCGATATATACACTTTGGGGTACAAGAATTACATGAACCACAAAGGACTTCTCCATTTCATGGAGACCAAGGTTATATGTGAAGTTTTCAAAGATGCAAGCTGAGAGGCTTGTTGATGCATTGTAGATGCATTCCAGATATCTAGCCAGCAAATCATATGTCAAGGAGGCCAGTGTCACCCCGGAAACAGAAAGGGAAAGTAAAGCCCTGTGTCATCTCTTGTGTCTGTTTTTGTGGCAAAATGTAGTTTGGAGACCGAACATACTCATCGGGGATACCTCGTGGTGACTCCCTGTCATAAGTCAGTCATGTAGTGTCACAACCACAACAACTTGAAGTCTCCCATTTACAACACGTTGTGTAGTGTGAACAGTACAGTGATCTGATGACTTTTAAAGTCTGTTGTGTGAAATAGTCATTAGGTAGCTGAGCATGAGTCATAAAAGTGGAAAAAAATATGTAGTTTGCCTGCAGAAGGTTTGCATTAAGGCGTTTTCTGGAGCAACCAGTGGGGCCCTCTTTGATGGCAAGGCATCTCCTGGGAAATCTTCTGCAAAATTGGACGTTTTGTGTGCACAACCCAAGGGTTCATTCTATTTTTGATTTCTGGACATTGGTAGCCTGCTATGTAAACTGACCATTAGGGAAGGTAATACTATAAGGAGATGGAAAGGAAATCCTCCATGAGTCAAAGAAGGAGCAAAAAGGCTCACTCGTGGGATTTCTGACTTTGTCAAGTACATGGTTTGGGCTCAGTATTCTCTGTGAAGAAAGCACTCGGTGAAATAATCAGTAGAAAATTGGACAGAAGCACTCAGTTTTGGCCATGATTACATAATGGACATACAGCATCATGATTGGCAAAAGAGGATTCTACTCTTACTGACTGATGCAAGAAAATAAAATAATCAAGAGAGTCCGTATACCACATTCCAAGATGGTGCTCAATTTATTCCTCTAAAAGTTGCTCACAGGGCCTTGAAGGCATGCACACTATTTTCCTTCTCGCTCTGGGCTGGTTGCTACAAAAAGTAATTTTGGTGATTTTGTGACACTCTCCCCATACTCACACACTTGTGTATGGGGGAAAATTCTTTCTCAGAATAGTGTGTCATATGATGCTGTAATACCGCATAGGGCCACTACGCAAAATGTGTCTAAATTAAATCACTCCCGGGAGAAATCTAGCATTTTTCCTGGTGGCTTACTCTTAACCAGTTTAGGACAAGTGTCGATCATAGACTGTATATAGATAATGGACGTAGTCACCGTGACGTCACCCATTGGTTTGTGGACTGCCCGTTGGAAGCCTCGAGTTCAGCGTTACACTCGTCGCCATCTTGCGTCGCCATCTTGTTTCCGATACGCGGAGCAGACCATAATTGGACTGTGTGCTCTGCTTCTCTCCTGGTGGCGGCTCGCCTTGTCAGTGACCTGTCAATCAAAGCTAGAAACGCCCCAAATCATACGATTCTTTATCTTCTATTTTCTTCTAAATGGGGCCATTATTAGAACTATTGACATCAAATTGTCTATACTAGCGATTGAGACCATATTGTTGTCCTGAAAAAAATTTCTGAGGTAATAAATCAAGTCAGAAGTTTTCAAATTTTGTACTGAAATGAATGGGCAGATTTTTTCTTTTGCAGCCAAACTTAGCACCCCCTGCTGGAATTTTCGGTAGATTGCAGGCTTAAGGCACTTCCTGGTTGGCCTCCATGCTCAGACACGGAAATTGCCGCCTGGTGTCGATATAACAATTTTTTTCAAAGTGCCAGCATTTTTTTCAAATGTTCACAATGAGGATATAGCATATGCGGCCGCAAGCAGCCACCAAGAAAAATTGTGTAACACCCAGCATCTTATTTAAGAGCACACTTTTTTCCGCAGCCACTTTATTGCCATAGTTGAAAATCACTGGACTTTTCAGACAGACAGGTATCATCACTGTCACTTCCTTTTTTTTTAGGTGACCAATCAGAGGAGTAGTTCAAATTCAATTCAAAATTCATACCTTGGTTAGCCTAAAACAGGCCTGGGAGGCATCCTCCAGTTGGTACTAATGGTAAAAAAATAAAAAATAGGTAAGAAAAGGCAATTGGGTGATGCTAGTCTATCATACATTGAAGGTAAATGGTGAATGACGTCAAGCTATTGTCAAAGAAACAAAACCCATGTGCATGTGCTCCCCAGTGCCTTGCCAAAGTACATTCCTATAGTGACAATCTTATGCGTACTCGCATGCTTCTTGAAGTTTGTATAACTAAGGAAACCCATTTTTTTTATGCTCTGGGCTTAGGCTTCAGTAGGCCTCTGCTTGTCATGTTGTCGAGGAACATGTGAAGCCGCCCCCACCCTCCACCACCATCACACTCAAAGCCTTTTCCAATGTTGGAAAAGTGCAGGGGCTGCATTCCACAATTGTGTACCTCTCACAACCATGCCCACTTTACCGATTGGCCAGGTGTGCAGACTGAGAAAGGCAGGATTCGAGCTGCTCTCTCATGTTCTTTTATTTCCATTTTCCACACAACTATCCATTACCGTTTGTATGTACAACACCAGTGAGACCTTTCAGGAGGTTCTGTAAGTGCTGTAGTATTTTGTATCTCTCTATGACAGCAGGGTTTTGCCTTAGAAGTATTGCTGTTCAGAGCAGCTTTTGCCAAATGGCTGAATTACATCAGAATCAGAATCAAAATTACTTTATTTATCCCCTGGGGGAAATTGCTCTTTGTTACAGTTGCTGCTGTATAGGAATAGAACAAAGTACTTCTGTTCAGGTAAAAAAGTAAAAAGCACTCTACACTAAATTTACAACAATATAAATACAAATGCCAGTCTTAAGTACATAAAGATATGTAAAAACAGAAATATAGAATGTAGAATAATTTGGAGTCCGCTACCCTCAACCTGCTGCCCCAGCACACAACAGAAAACAACATAACACTTGCCACCACAGACTCATAGAACATTCTCAGCATTGTCCGGCAGATGTTGAAGGACTGCAGCCTCGTCAGAAAAAAAGAGGCAGCTCTGGCCCTTCTTGTAGACGGCTTCAGTGTTTTTCATCCAGTCCAGTTTATTGTCAGTGTGGACTCCCAGGTATTTGTAGTCCTCTACATTGTCCACACTGACCCCTGGGATGGGAACAGGGGTCATTGGTGGCTTGGCCCTCTTCAGATCCACAACCAGTTCTTTAGTCTTTGTCAGGTTGAGCTATAGGAAGGGAGACAGGACTGTCCCCTGTCGGGCCCCAGTGTAACAAACAGTTTTATTGCAAGCATACCTGTTCCTTTAACACACGACCTTGCCGAGACAACTTCTTTTAACCACTGCTGGTGCAGCCACAATTCAGGTTTATGAAGTTTTTGTTGTTTTTTATTGCGTGGGGGCAGCACTGCATTGTTGAAGGATGAGTCAATAGAACTTTGAATTGGGGGTGAGGGTCTTTCTTTATACCAACTCAGCATTTTATAGCCAGACTGACTGATACAGGTCAACCTATATATTTAGGGTGTAGCCTATGTCAGATGATCAAGACCTGTTTATTTATTGCAAGTTGCATTAAGTTAAAGCAGCATTATGTACTATTTTACCTATAAACTGCAACTTCAAAAGCAGGTTGATGCTACACTGTTTATAATAGGGAAAATGGTGTCTCCATCATTCTCAGTCTGGGCCCCGAACACCTGTCCCTGCACTATCTAACCTTTGTGAATTGGTACGATCTACCGCCAGGAGTAGCTCTATGGCACCAACACACCACCAACTATGTCACTGGTTTGGGTGAAACTAGATTTTATTTCCCTCTGCTCCTCTGTAGCTGCTGTCAGCTAGCTCAGTTAGCCCTGCTGCCAGGACTGATCGGAACACTGCAGGAGTGTTGGTGTTTACACCACTAGCACAGGTGCTTTGGACCATGGGAAGGAGGAGGTTTTAAGGCATGGAGCAGGAGGAATGCTGGCAGGACGCACCGCCAGTGTTGTGCCAGAACTGAAGCAGCTCGAGTCTGTAACGTAACCAGGTTCAGCAGCCTCTACAGACATCACAGCAGAGGCAAAGAAACCAAGGAGGAAATTACCGAAAAGAAGGAAAAGAAATTAGTGAACAATCAAGAGGCCGCTGGACGAGAATAAATTTGGACTGGATTTTTAACGAGTTCCCAAAATAAAAGGCTGCATGACAGACACAGAGCTAGCCTTCTTGGTTTTGGGCTAGTTAGTCATAGTAGAAGGGCTTGTCATGTCTTGTGTTGCTGCCTTTGCTTGGTGTTTGACTTTGTTACCAAAGCTGTAGAGTTGCTGGTCTTTGATCATAAGTAGTGTGATCATACCAAATCAATTTGTACCGCTATTCTTATTTACAACCGTACTGTAAAAGCACTCTAAACACAGTAGGGACACTGAATCACAAAAAGGAAATTCCACGTAATGTTGCTTTAAGACTCCTCACAAGGGAGGCAGTTATGTCCTTTTATATCAGTGGATCCTTTTCTCTTGTGGAAAGTTGAGAGGTTTACATGGTCCGGCACAATTATTTTGTGTATAAAAACAATTACTTGGTGATTTGCATAATGAGGTAAAAGCAAAGTCAAACTGGTGGGTGCGTAAATGTATTTAGAAGAAGTAAAGCGATTGCCTGATCAGACATATTCAGAGGATCCAGGCTTTTTTTTAAATCTTCTTCTCTCAAGCAATGCCTTTTTTTCCTCCATGGAAAGTGGTTTTCATGTGCCCCCTCAGCCAATGGGGTTTGTAAAGGACCACCACAAGGAGAGGTGGTGCCATTTTGAAGCAAGTCTTGCACACAAAATGGTGGTTTGCAACTGATTAACCCTTTAGAGACAAACCACATGTAGTCAAGCAGAGAAGTATCTCTGGTGGGGCTCCCCAGTAACCTGCATCATATGCATGCAAAATCACCAGAGTGGTACTGAAGGTGCACAACGGAGCAGTGAAGCCCCACTGAGGACTTCACTGAGCAGCAGAGACTGGCAGCTCCAGTAATGGAGCCTGCCTCCCTCTACGGCACGTAGGTGCAGGAGCAGCTGCAGCAGCAAGGAGGCAACCGTGGTGCGGTAGCCCGGAAGGAATCGTGTCAGCCACAGAACACGCAGGGGCGGGCTCTCTCGGAGTCCCCGCACCTTGTTATTGGTTGCAACCGGACCGTTGTGTAACTTACGCACAATTTCGGGGCACATTGTCTGAAAATGCGCAAATAAAGATAATGGAGGCGGATTTGGATGTAGCTCTGCCACCGGCACAACAAGCCCCATAATCCACGTCGTGAAGGAAAAAAAAACGTCTAGTATTGTAGTACTGAGACAACGGTCCTCACCGACCCCCGGTCCAGAAAGAAAAAGGATCTACCGAGGATATTTTTCCAGGGAAGACGGAAGCCATCGCCAAGGAGGACGGTCGCTTTCTTCACGTCCTGGCATGTAATGTCTTAACGAGGTCTTTTAACTGTTTTAACAGCAGCGATGGAGCAGTTAACCCACAGAGGACTCGGTGCTGAAACACAGGAGCAGCACGGAGCTCTGATCCGGTAAGTGATCCTGCTGAACACAAGCTGCAGAAGAGACATTAGCTGCTGTTTATCAGTGCTAGCTAGCTGTATGCTAGTGGCTGAAGTAGCTAGCTAGCTTCATCCAGAATAACCAACATCCGTGCAAAATGTATACACGTGGCTAGAGTCACAAACTTAACCGGCGCTCAGGGTGTTTATGTTTTGGTGTTTGTTGTTTCATCTCACGGTTTTTCTTTTTTCCGTTACTCCGTTACTCTGTCCAGGCTGGTGTAAAGTATAGCATCCTCCTGTAACAGACACACAGCACACAGCTTCCAGCTGGACATACAGCGTTAAAAGACTAAAAACAGCATTTTATTTAATCTCAATAAATTATTGAGAGTCAAGCCCTCATAATGTATGATGTCAAGGGTACAATTACAGCAAATTATTATAAAAACATACAATGAAGTAAACAAGAAAACAAAGTAAACAACAGAGCACAGTTAAATAACAGTTTTTTTTTGTTTTTTTACAGTTATTCAAGAGTATAATCATTTGTAATCATGGTTTTAATGGACCTGAAGGCACAAATATGTGTCTGAATGTTTTGTAAAAAAAAAAAAAAAAGTTTTCAAATGTGTGCAAACTAAAAGCATTTTACCTATTTTGTCTCTGTCCAAATTACCACAGAGAACAAGGTTTCAAAAAAAAAAACATTTTTGGTATTATATACCTCCTGGTAAACACCACACACTACAGTGATTTAAGTTGTCATCAAATGCTCAGTAAACCCCAAAAGAAGTGAACCAAGTTGTCACTGTCAAGTTAAGTAAATGTGATCCTTCTTATAATAATTTCCCTGTAGTCCTCTGGCAAAGTTATCCCTGAGGATGCTGATGCAAGAAAACCTTTTAACCGAAATACTCACCTGTTAGAGCAGAGTGCAAAAGTCCCCTGAAAACAATAAAGAAAAATGTTCCATCTAAAGGGTTTATCTGATATTGAGATAAAACATGTCTACAATTACCTCTTGTAGCTTCTCATTTCAACATAATATTCCAGGAGGACATGCCCACCTGTTTGTAAGTGGGATGGGAAAAACATTTGAAATACCTCTCAGTAATGTAGTCCAATTTAAATGCTGTTTAACGGTCAAACTAAATAAAAATAAGCATATATTTAGCCAAATACCTCTCTGACTGTGTCAATGAAAAGTGATCATTGTTATCCTAATCAAAGCAGAATTTATGGCTGAGCTGTTGATAAGTGGGCACTGCATGTAGTTGGTAAATGCCAACAGAAGAATGTTTGAAGTCTTCTGGCAGTAGTAAATTGATACCCATTTTGGTCAAAAAAAATCCCTCATGTTTGCCTTTATGTTGAAACTGTCTAATCAAAGTGACAAATGACAAGTAGTGAAAAGAACATATTCAAATGCGTACACTATCAAATACAACGCCATAATGAGTAAGCTGTAATCGAAAGGGATGTATGTTACATTTTGTGGTATAGAAAATGGATTATGCCATATTATTTGCCAGTTAGGAGGTGAACTGTGTGTGGTCTGACTTGCATGGCTTTGGTTGATGTTGGGCTAGGTTATATTAATAATAATAATAATAATAATAATAATAATACATTTTATTTGGAGGCGCCTTTCTTGGCACTCAAGGACACTGTACAAAAGGATAGAAAAGAAACAGCAATAAAATACAATATAAAATACACAGAATTAATAACAATACAATACAGACATATTGGGCAGGGTAAAAGTCATCAAAGGGAACAAGCAGTTTTAAACAGATGTGTTTTGAGTAGTGATTTGAACTGAGGGAGTGAGTCAATGTTCCTGAGTTGGGCTGGTAGTGAGTTCAAGAGGCTGAATGCTCTGCTCCCCATGGAGGTGAGACGGGTGGAGGGGACAGACAGGTGTATGGAGGAAGAAGATCTGAGGGAGTGGGAGGGAGTGGGAACATGGAGGAGGTGGGACAGATATGGGGGGTGAGGTTGTGGATAGCCTTGAAAGTTACCAGGAGGATTAGCTGTGTTGTGTTAGTTTTATTGTAGCCAACAGCAAAGTTTTGTTTGTATTTGTGCTTGACAAGAGACCTGCTCCACCATCACTGGTTTCAGTTCAAAGGCTTTGAAATTCACTACAGTTGAGTGTAGTGGTGTGCATGTCACTGTCGCTGTGTGACTTTCATCTCATGATAATCACATTGACTAGTACTGCTGGTTCAAGTGGTGATAGTGGCTGATAATCGTGATTCTAACCGTCAATATCATCATTTCCCCAAGCGGATCTGCTTACCCAGTCGCATTCGAACATTAGAGGCGGAGTTAATTAGCAGTTTATATCATAAAAGGACACGGCACGGGGAACACTCACTGACCTGCTTCAATCCTTGCAGTCAAGACCAGAGCTGCCACTGAGGGGAAATGGCATACAAGCGTTCAGAAGCGAAGAGCAAGGTCATAGAGACAGATGCATTTTATTCTGTCTACCCAGGAGATTCTCTTGGTGAGAGGTCAAATTTTCTGCCTGATAGTTTTAGTCTTCAATTAATTACTTTTTTTTGTCCTTGTGCAAGGTAAACCACATAATCATCATTGTGGACATAAGGAGCGCTGTCATTTGTCAAATCAAAATGGAGCCTTCTTCTCGGGGATCTAAATATTAGACATATCTCATATATGTTTCCCATTGGCTTACATGCTTTTCCTGCATTCTTCTGTTTGTTGTTCAGTATATTACACACCATTACCAGGTGTCAGTGACACTCCTTTACCAGATGCCATGAATTGTCTGATGCTTGTGCACTTCACTTTAACAGGAAGTTAGAAGCTCAGCCAAAGACAACAACCAATGCTGTGTTTCATTAGTAGTTCCACTTCCCTTATTCACTTATCTTCAGCCCTTGGTAGAACATAACAGCATACTCTATTCTCCCCTAGGCCACATGGATGGCAAAATGAGTTGGGGAGGAGTGGGGTTTCTCCAGTAATATCTCACCATAAGAATTGATTGGAAAATTTAGCTTACTTAGTTTATTAATTTCTCATCCTTTGGTGTAAGCAACCAGTTTTACATGGTTTACATTACTACCACCAAACCATGGATTTATTTTCTTGTAGTACATTCATAACTGCAATGTATTGTGGATGATAAACCTCTGTTGCAGTTGTTGTTGTTGCCTTCTGAGGGTCAATCTCAGTTCACTTCAGTTTTTCTGACAAATGGAAAGAAACCTAAAATGCCAGTGGGGATTTCCACAGGGCCAAGTGTAGAGGGGAAGTCATTGTCATAATCGCTTAGTCACCATGGAATATTTGCATTCAGTTTAAACTCAGTCATGCATAGCTGTTTAAAATTTAAAAGTGACATGCAAAATAATGGTATGAAAAAATATTTGCAGTGCGGAAAGAACTAAAAGCACACCTGCAACACACAATGGATGCTTCACACAGTAAAAGTGGCTCTAGTAGCCCGCCGTACCAAACAATGTCAGGGACTTAACCCATCTTCTGTTCTCTGAGATCACTTTTAATGTAATTCATCACACTGACTAAATCAAAACAAGGATTCTATGTTGCACTGGCACCATGTTCTTGGTCATTAGGGACTCTCTGTGCAATAAGCAATGGTTCAATTTTGCATTTGTTTCCTTTTTTCATAATATTCCTCACTACCTCAGACTGTTGTCCATTCAGGCAGGTTGGGTCATCGCTAGGGTTGGGTACCATGCACATTTGAACCAATAAGGATACCTTGAATTTGGTACCAGTACCCAAAAGTACCCTTTAAACGATACACTCAGAAATGCCCAACCAAACATTTCAATTTCAACAGTATATAAAACATTTTCTCTTTATTTACACACCACAAAGAATGACCCATCCCTACAAGCTCTATCCTGTCAGGATTTTTTGCTCTCTTAAAAAATGAAGAAATCCAGTTTTGTCATTTGGCGCCTCTACTCTTCCTGCTGTAACTTGAGTCACTCCGTGTCAACTGTCACCAACATGTGCAAAACCGCACACACACACACAGTTGGTTTGCCTCATACTACACAACTACCTGAGAGACCTGCGTTTGCTTTTGCAGTCTGTGGTCTGAGGACTATTGCACATTCACACACAAATTTTTGTCAGGCGTCAAAGGCTTACATTTAGTCCTCCACCTCATTTGAATGGTGTTGTGTGTTTGGGCTGTTGCGATCATGGCAGGAAAAAAAGCAGCAACATAAATGTTGAAACAGACTCGACCTTTGGAAAAAATGCAGCCTGGCATCCTGCTGCGTTGGCTAATGCGTCTCTGCCTCCAGCTACCGGAAGAGAAACATTACTTTGTACAAGAAAGTTAAAAAAAATATGAGGATGAAAAGCTAAAGATAATTACTAATAGTGGAAGTACACCAAATCAGACGGTTGCCCCTGATAAGTAGACAGTGCTTGTTTTTGACTTTTGAAGTCACAAGGCAATACAGTAACCATCTCGGTTCATATTTGATTAGCACTGCCTAGTTTGACAGTTTGATCAGAGTTTCGGTGCAAGAAACAGATCTCATTTGCATAAAGTTGAGGTCTCGTAATGATTATGCAAATTCAAATATGGCAAATGGTTCGCGGACTTGCTGAGCCTTATCCAACATGCCGGACCTCCTGCTATCCATAGGAAATTAATGGCATCCATTAACTATACAAATGTCTACCGATTAAGTGTATCTCCACTGTTACCCCCAACTCCTCAGGACTGAATGAAACAACGGCCTACATGGAGGCAATACTGTTTGGAGTTTGATAGGGTGTTTCCTTCACTAAGCTTCAGCACAAGGCACAGTCTCCACCTGTCTTGTCTAGCTGCTGTGCTGCCTTCAAGTAAGGTTGGAAATGTAAATATCATAACAGTGCTCTGACGGAAAACAGTTGTAGGTAAATATAAAGTCTACTTGTGCTACATTGGTGGCATTTGCATTACTTGATTTGGTGGTGTGACTGTTACCTAAGCCCTGGCAATGCCAATAGTCTGTCACCAGGGCATTGTGTGTCTCAGAGGAAGTACATGTGATGTCCTATCGCAGGGAATGTGGAATGAGACCAGTTTTGAAAGTAGAACAATTTCTGCTCAACCTGACTCACTGTGACTTGAACAAGCTGCAGGGGTGACATAGTCTCACTCTCTTTCTCTCTGTACTGTGAGTTTCATCTCTCACCCACATGTTTCTCCAGGTACATGCCTAATGTGAACCAGTAAAATGGCAGAATTCACTATGTCCTTGGACTCATGCTGCTGTACGCAGTAGGCTGTAGGCTTCATTTGCCTTAATGCAAGCTTTAGACAGTTGTTGTTTATCATCAGTTGTGCTATGTTCCCTCCATTGTATGATATTATCAGACAGAGTTTTTATCAGAGTTGTTCAAATAATCAGGATTAGACTGATCTAGGACCATGTCAAAAACGTCATGTACAATAAGGCAATAGTGTGAGATGTTGGAGAAGGAGTAGTTTGATAAGTCTGCCCTTTTTTTCTTGAAAGAACTCAAAGGTTTCAATCTTTTGATCGAGTGGAGGGGGCTGGAGAAGAGCATCATTTTTACATGCATTTTAATCTTGGATTACCTTATTGTGTAACATTACTTGATTGTATAGAACATCTTGCTAAATCATACTGGCTTTGTGTCATGTTTGCATGACAAGAAGCTCTGCTGCCAAAAGATACATGTGAGTGACTGTGCAGTGCACGTTTTTGGCTTAGGGGTTTAAGGTGTTGGCCAATAATGCAGCACCATTGGTTAGAATCTGGCCAGATACCATTCCCTATCATTCTCCCCTCTTGTCCTGTCATATCTCTGTTTTCACTCATGCAGTGTCTGTGTTTTACACGTGGGGGGCATTATGCATTTAGCAGCAGATTTTGCAAGCAGATATTTTCCAGAACATCTGTGAGATTACCAAGACTTTTCATCTCCTTTCTTGCAGAGAGAACCTTATACCATGCACATGTGAGAACAATATCAGTCCAGACTTCAGTGAGCAAGAATTGTCTCTGAAATCCCAGCGTGGCTTTTGTCTGTAATTAGCAGTTTGCCCAGTATTATTTGAAGTGCATTGTTACATAAACACTGTAATTCAAATTTAACTTTTTAATCTGAAAAAATACTGGAACATTACTGACTCTATGCTGTTGGACATATCACTGGAAACCAAGACTTTTATTTTGAGCATTGCTGCAGTTGACTTGTGCACTGATGTGTGTGTTGGCCTCAGTTGTCCAATGCAGGAGTCAGAGAAGGAAGAGGTGGTGGTGGTAGATGTGAAAGATGAATGCAAAGATGGTGCTTTTCCATTTTTGTGTGCCAGTAAGCTATTCGACTGACCCAGCATACTCCGGTGGCGGTTGAACGACCATTTAACAAGTCAGAATGCCTACGAATAGAAACAGAATGCCTGAGAAAGGCCTCCTAGGTTTTTTTTCAATGACCTTGACACTGATTGGGCTTTAGGATAGTTGTTTTTTCAGTAGCCCCATCCTTTTTTCTTAGGTCTTTTTTAAAGATATTTTTTTTGGCCATTTTTTGGGCTTTATTGATTGGACAGAGTGAAAGGGGAGACAGAGGGGAAGACATGCTGGAAAGGGCTCCGAGTCAGATTCGAACCAGGGCCGCCCGCTTACAAGGACAATGCCTCTATGGTACGCGCTCTACCAGGTGTGCCACCGGGAACGCCCTTCTGAGGTCTTTTTTAAATTGATTTTTAGAGATAATCCATACCTTTTGTTGGCTTGATCATGTTAAGACTGTAAGTGTTGATGAGTCAGTGCAGCTGAAAGCGCTGGTAATTTTAGGGCCTGATCATACAAAGCACATCTTAACAGCTTGGGTGGTTTTTTTGTTATTCGAACCTTTCAGACTGGTTGTTTACGCCTCACCTTTAATCTGAGTGTCCCAGAGGCGTAATGGGGGGGCCGAGTGATCCCGGCTCTCTGCACCGCCTTAGTAGGCGTTACATCGGCAAGACTGTTCAAGGCAGGATTGATGTGAACTGGCACAGTTGGCAAGATTGAAAATATGTGACGTAGGTTTTTTATGCGACCAACACCCAGGTAACAAGAAAGGAAGTGGACGTGATTGTTTGAAACACGCCTCTTACTTGAGTCTAACGGTTATTGAATCATGTTAAGCAAAATTCAGAACAACTTTGTTTGAGTTGTTTTGATTGCACTCATTGCTGCCATTGCTTATTGTACACATACTACCGCTGCTTTGTTCCACTGCACCACGTCTCCTCCCATTTTGTTCCACATGCCGGATTGCATTCGTGAATTAATTCTGGGGACACCAGTATTGCGATGTCGTGTAATTGGTATGAGTGTCCTATGGGTAATGATGGCAGAGCTTCATTATGGCATTTCCGTGGAAATGTAGTATGAAGAGGGCTATTGTTGTCAATACAGTGAAATATTTTGCTTGCTGCTTTTGCATTTGCTGTGCCTTAGGCTTTTCAAGTGCCTTGCATTTTGTAAGAGGACCTCGAGTTGAAAAATCTTCCTATCTTGTATGATAGGATGAATTTAGCAAAATTGCCTCTCCTCATCCTGTAGTAAGTTTTGAAATGACCATCATCCAGGAGAAGCCCCTGGGCCAGCCCCTGAGGGTGTCATGTACCCAAACAGACCTCTATTTCCCTGTATCCAGCATACTATTTAAGCAAAACCTCTCAGCCTCAATCATAGCCACATCAAGTGCCATCCACCAGCCCATTCACAATCAAGCTGCGCCGCCTTATTAGCATGCATTGCTCTATGCTGAAGGAGTCTGCCAGCATATGGAGTTATGGCATATATGGGTTTGCTGTACAGATACATGGCGGCGACCTTAAAGCCTACATAGAGTTTTAACCCACCTCACTGCTTCTCTGCTGTCACTAGTAAATGCAGTCACTTTAATCAAATGACAGTAATGGTGTCTTATTCTTTCACATTATGCTGGAATTCAAAATGAAAAGAGAAATTCCCTCAAGGAGACTCTAAAAGGTTGGCCCACTCATAGAAACTTCTGAATACCTTTCATTTTTGTTTGAAAGGGTTAAAGATTTTGTATCATTGTCCTACTTTATTAGTAATTTCCATAAAAGTGTCTTAATATAACTGGTGCTGTTGGTGGCTTTAGGCAAAACTTTGATCAGATCCCATGTTGTTGGAGCTGTGCGAGTGCAGAAAAGCATTTCATCCATCTAGTTCACTGTAAATCCTAAAGTTGTCAAACTGATCCATGAAAGGACTGGTTTTTGTTCAAACCAAGCAGGAGCACACCTAACTTGATCATTGATCAGTTTGACTAAAAAGTATGTGTAATATGTTTTTGAAGAATAAGCCATGGGCTGGCTTGATGTTCTTGATGCTTATCAAATTTGACAAAATTGAGGAGGCCACTAGAGAGCACGTTGATATGGCTATATCAGCCCGTCTGTGATAAAGAAGCTAATTTTGTTAGGATCTGTTTTCCAAGCTAGCATGGGTTAGACATGTGGCACAGTTTACCCATTTCACAGGTACAAGCCTTGATTTCTGTCTTGTGTGAAGCAATACCCATATGTCATTTTTTTATCATGCAAAAACAAAATTCAAAACAATGGATAGCAAAAATAATCATTTCATTTTCCCCTTTTACAGGTAACCAGGATTGAGGTCTTTAAAGATTTAGATGCCAGCAGACCTTTCACACAGGTACAATTGTTTTTTTTAATATTTGGTTTGGTTTGTGAGTGTGTTATAGTTTTTTTCTTTCAGAAATGCTTGTTTCAAAGGAAATTACATATATGTGATTAGTGTTCCATTCTATTCAATTAACTCATCTCAAATGCACGATTGTCACTATTGATCAGATGACTTCTAAAAAAAAAAAAAAAAGGTTTTGTAAAATTGATTGCCAAGATTGTAACAAGCAGTTCTTTGGAAAAAGGGTGCAGCATCCGTTTTCCGAAAGAGATTAAACCACATTTCCAAAGAATAGCAGTTTGTCAACCCACAGAGGCTAATAAAAAGCATCATGTATTCCAACTAAGACATTGATAGGTTCAGGTTTTCTTAATGTAATTATTATAAGCATAATCAAATGGATTGTTTTCAAGATTTACTTTTTAGAATATGAAATGTCATATTTCATTAGATTGTATTTAGCTGTAACTTTACAAATCAAGTGAGTATCTTCCTAAGTCAAATTGCTTAAAGGGAACCTTCTGTATTTTTCAACCTGGACCCTATGTCCCCATGTTCTTGTGTCTATTTGACTGATGGGGACAACAATGGTCTAGTATCGAGCGAGAGCACTGTAGCCGCTGTTTTACCTTTACTTTTACCTTTTGCTTGATCCTGTAGTTTTGTTATTGTTTCCAAGTCTAATTCATAAATCTCAATCTGAATCAGGTATCAGCAAGTCCTGGCCCCTACATCATAGGCACTATTGCTCTGTGGACATAGGGTCACAGCACCCACAGGAGCACAGCTGGTTTTCAAGCATGAAAAACTTTGCGGCCTGGTCACACATTTCTCAAATTAAATCTAAACAGTACACTGAAATGTTTTTCTGAAAGCGTACAGGCAGTGGAGAAGCACAGAAAAGAAGGAAATCTGCAAGGCAGTAACACACTTTTGTGAGTTGCCTCCAGGAGTGAAGCCAGTGCAGAAATAATGCAGGTCTTAAACCTGCATTATGTCTAAAGACCTACAGGCAACACTGGTTGCAAGATCAAGTCCATTCAATGCAATTCAATAGGAACATTTCCCTACTTCTGACTTGATTTATTACCTCAGTAAACATACCTGATAACATCCTTAAATGTATGTATTTATTGGCCCATTTAGATTCAAGCTGGGTAGAAATCTGTCTGAATGGGAGAGTGATCAGACTCATGTTTTATTTGCTCTGACATTTCCACTGTTATCTACAGCGGATCCCCTTTCACAATGCTTCAGATCAAGACTTCTCCCCTACTCTACTTTAGGGTCAGTGTCTAGTCAGACCTATATAGCAATCTAAGGCTGAAAAGGAAAAACAAGCACTCTTAGTGGACTTCAGGTGCTTACATCAGGTGCAGAATTATAGAATCATAGGATATTAGGATCCGGGCTGAAAAATACTATATTCTCCCTTTATATCTGCCAGAGAGAGAGAGAGGGGATGGGCACTTCAGAGAGTCCTCTATCTGTGTCCTTTCCACAGAGGTCAAAGCCATTCTACTTCATCCAACTCTTCCTGGGGATCCCAGTGTATTACAACATATTCTGGCTCTGCTCCCATTGCTTATAGGACAGTCTTGTCAGAGTCCAATCTGACCATGCAACAGGAGCAATAATCTTTAGTCTTGTTGATAAATGTGGTTGGCAAAAGCAATTCCTCCCCAAATGACATTGCATGGCAGCCAATGTTGGGCTAGGTTAAATATTTTGCTGGATGACCCTGTGCTTTCCCAGAGACCTCTGTAGTGGCACCTTAACTGTCAAAAAAATCATCAGACTGACCCTATAATTGTAGACTAAAGTACTGCCTCCTTCAAAACGGATGTGTCTGCTGGGATAAGAAGTTCCTTCAAGCCCTTTCTACAATCTTGCTACAGCCCAAGCAATAGTCAGCAGTTCACCTACCATGCTTAAAACAACCAGGGCTTACTCCTGCTGCCCGTCTCTGAGTGGCCGACAGTTGATCAGAATCAAAAGTTCTTTATACTGGCCTCCCCAAACCTACCCGTACACATTTTTTTTACTTTTACAATTGCAGAAGCTGCAGTCCCTTCAGCTTCCTGATATCTGATTCGACAAATCAGCCTGAAAGGCAATGTTGTTCAGCCAGATGGCTTCCTTCACTGCTGGTGTCCAAAGAGTTCTAGGGGTTTAGATGTAACAGGCACTGATATCCTTCTGGTGTCAACATCAAGAAACCATATTCAAATTGTTGAACAGGCCCTTTTGGATTAGGTGTCAGTACCCTCCCCCGGGATGTGGAAAATGCCAGATGTTTCTGTTTTACTCTCATTACACCTTTGGGTTTCCCATACTGTTATCCAGTAGTCTTCAGGATGCCACCAAGAGACTCCAAGAAGGCCAGGCATATGTGCCTGTTTGAATACTATGCACATGCGCCAGAGCCTACCTCCGACTAACATGCACCACTCTACACAGCCACACTCAACCAAAGCATATAAGTTTCACAAATGTCCAGCTCACCCTGGGTTTCCCTGTAAAACTTTGAATTCCACTAGTTATTCAAATAATGATGAACATGTGCTGTTTAAAATGGGAGAATAGCCAGCAGATGTTGTCATAGTGATATCTTTAGAATGTTTGTTTTGTCCAAACAACAATCCAAGTACAAGCTTGAACTCCTCTTTTGGGGCAAGTAGCCTACATGGCAGTAAACCCATGTTGCCTAGTCTGACCAGGCATCCCCAAACCCGGCCTCCTGTCCTTACTATGAGAGTGGACGCCCTGTTTCCTGGGTTCTTGAACCAATCAAGTCAAGACCCTCCCCTGTGACTGTTTTTGTCTTGGTGGACCCTACCAGGAAAAGTTGCACCTCACCACATAGTTGCAAGGACAAATAAACCCTCCACTTCTATAGAATAAAGCTCTGTAAAGAGGGAATTTCCAGATACTAAAGAATAAATTGTAACTGGACATGGTGGCAAATTGATATTGGATTTAATTTTGGTACCAGTGTAGGTAAGATTTTTAGTGACATGTGAAATGTGCATGATAATAATAATAATAATAATATATTTTTTCTAGATTTCCATTCTGTGTACTGCACACCATCCTGGATAGTCCTAGTCCTTGTGTGTCCAAAAACAGGTCAGAATTTTCTTTCTTCGATTATTGTGTTTATTTTTTATATGATTGGATTTCTCCTTTGTAAATCTACACTTTTTTTGTGTTTTCAGGATTGGGCAAAATAAGCCCCAGTTTCCAGTCCTTGGAGAGCATGGCTCATGGATGGGATTCATACTTCGATAACCTCCCACCTCTATCATCGGATCCAAGCACTTTAAGAAGGACATCGGAGTCAGATGGAAGTCTTTCCCAGCATATAGAGAACTTCATTGGACATCATGACTTTCCGGACACAGTGGCTTCACATGAAGCCCCTGCGACAAACTCTAACTTCAACACTAACTATTACTCAAATCCCAGTATTGAAAATCCCAGTTCGGACTGTCTTTATCAAAGATTCTGCAAGGAAACCCCATGGCAAGCTGATGGACAACAAATGGAAAAAGATTTCTTGCCAAGATGTGGAAATAGTGATATCTCAGATTTTGCCACAGATGGATTATCATCACCGGGATCATTTCCTTCATCTTTCACAACAGATTTACAAGAACTCAAGCAAGACTGTGGAATTCTAGCAACATCATTTCTTGAAGACTATTCAGATGTCAGTAGCTGCTCAGATACAGATACTGGTGAAACAAGGCCCTCTTGTAAATTCATGGCAAGTAATTCAATTTCTAAACCTAAAAGTGGTGCTGCTACAAAAAACAGCTCATCAGAATGGCTCTTCCCTGATACTGGCAATATGATGCTTCAGACTGAGACTTTGTGCCCGGAGACTGATGTAATTTTACCAAATACATCAAATGTGACGGCAAAAGAAAACATAGTTGAATGTGCACAAGACCAGATGGAAAGTTCCTCAACTACTCCTAATGTGGTGACAACTACAGGGAATGAGACTGTAAAGGACGGAAATGATGATTGTGGTTCTCTAGGTCATAAAAAGGAATATGTGGAGAGAGATTTCACTCAAGGAAAAGATTTAAACATTTCAAGTGGCCATAAAAATTTGGCTGGTGGTGGAACAGAGGAATGCCCAGATGGCAATCAGAGGGAGCAAATTGCTGCTACAAATAGTATGACAACATTGGACAATACGCAAGATCAATCAAATGAGAAAGGCTTAAGAAAGGAAACGAAAGAATCATTTAACCAAAAAAATGAGGGATGTCCACACTCCACAGATGTTCAAGATGGAAATACAAGCATACAGAACAAAAGTGAAGACCAGAAAAGGGAAACAAAAGAATTGGGTTCCCTTGAAAATGGAAAATTTGATGAAAAGAAATCTCCAAATCCCAACTCCACTGGAGGACAACATGAAAATATGGAAACTGACTGTTGTAAGAAAGAAATCAAGTCAAATACCTGTCCATCCTCAGACACGCCAGATAAAAACGTGTGTGATTCAACACATGTCACTCATGAACTGAGCATATGCACCAATACCTCAAAACTTAACAGTCATGATGTTGAACTCTGTTTGCAGCCTTCTGAGCTACAGTCTTGTGTGGCTCAGGATGATATTTGTTTGAGCCCTGCTGTAATGAGTGATGGCCGTTCCAGCAATGGCAGTGAAGACAATGAGCAAATAGTGGCAAGTCATTCAGATTCCTGCTTAGAGCCCAATAGCTCCAGCACAGATGTCAATCCCTGTGTAGAAAAAGAACGGACAAGTGTAGCAGAGAAGACCCATACCTCTCCTTCTCCAGATCCAGATTGTAATGGTCCCTGTATCACCAAGGACAATATTGACAAGAAGGAGCAAGAAGTTGATAGTCATGAAGATTCCTTGCAGTCAAACAGCCCAAGCAAAGACATGAATACCTCTCTACAAAAGGAACTGACAACTCCACTAGAGAATAAAACAGTATCATCTTCTACAGAATCAGTGTGTACTGACCATCCTGTAACCACTGACAACAAAGGGCAAAGCATTTCTAATGGTGTCGAATCCTGTTCAAGTCCAGCAGAGAATACAAATCAGCAACAGTCACTTCACCAAAGTCCAGTTGCTTCACAACTGGGAAGTGTCAATGGAGATGCTGCTGAAAATGCAAGAGATTCATTTGAAGAGTCTGAGAGATCTGCAGAGGAGCCATCAGCACTTGACGAGCTGTATGGCGAACCTCTGTCAGGAGAAGACTCTTCATGTGATGCTGATGAAGTTAAACTTGACACAAGTCACTGTAAAGACACTTCTTTGGACAGACCGGACAGTACCAGCATGGACTGTTCAGAAGGACAAACGCCTCAGCTCAAATCGTCTACACAAATGAGGAAACGTCTGCAGCCTGTTGTGATATTGAAGACCTCTGAGTCAGTAAATGGAAAGACTAACTCTTATCATTGCGCAGATTGCCAACACACAACCCACAGTGTAGATCATTTAATTGAACACCACCATTGTTGCCATTCAGGGCACAGTTTCCAGTTTTGTAAGACTTGTAATCTCTACCTGATGAGGACTGAACAAGCAGAAGAACATGTGTGTTGTGTAGCCAAGGAAAGCCCAGAGCTTTCTTCTGATTCCAGACTAGCGAAGAAAAGAAAAAAACATATTGGAGGCCACAGGTGCATTAAGTGCAGACTTGTGTTTGCAAAACTAGTTCATTACATCAGGCATATGAGGACTCACACTGGAACAACACCCTATAAGTGTGATGGTTGCGGATCGTTTTTTGCACAGTCATCTAGTCTGCGAAAACATAAGAAAATACCTAAAAGGTGCAAGCAGACAATGCTCCAGTCTCAAACTCCAGTTACAAATTCAGATGTCATTATTAAAGAAACTGAAACACCCCCACCAAAGGAGCTGGTAGAGAAAAAAACAGATTCAAATCTGGGTGAATGTTACGTCAAGCTAGTTGACGCCTCCAAAACTCATGGGTGTAAATTCTGTGGTAAATACTTCTTAACTGCAGATAAGGCCAAAAAGCACTTACACAGCATACACAAGGAAAAGACTTTGGCAGTTTCGTCAAGTCAGTGCACCACAAAACAAAGTGGTGTGAAAACAGAAAAAGGAGCGGAGAAGGAATCAATAGGAAAGTTTAAATGTCCTCTTTGTCCACGGCTTTTCAAGTACTCCTACAACAGAGCTCGACATTTGCGTGACTGTGTCCATGCTGCGATTTATGGGGGCAAGGGAAAAGTTTCTGGTAAATATCGGTGTCCCTTGTGCCACGTTACCTTCACTTTATCATCCAACCGTTATAGACATATTAAAGCATTTTGCCTTAAAGAATGTCTTAATCGGCTTGCAAAAGAGAGGGCAGAATTAAAGCAACGTGTTGAAAAGAAAAAAACAAAGGAAACTGAACAGAAAGTGCCAGCGAAGAAAAATGAGCAGAAGAAAATGCCGAGGGAAGCAGAACAGCAAAAACAAGCACCTTTAACATCCCCAAAGCATATGCATCGCTACAAATGCAATCTTTGTCCAGCAGTTTTTTGTCATGCTTCTGGAAAGTACAGACATATGAAGAAACATGAAGCGTTTAAACTCACTGGCAAAATGTTCAAGTACAGGAATTCTTTTTCCTCTATCTTGTCAAAACCAGCAACTCTTGGTACAAAGACTGAAGAAAGTAAGGATGACTCAAAATCAGCTGAAGGGAATAGGAGTCCGGCCCTGAGCTGTCGTTTCTGTGAAAAGCGATTCTCTGAACCGCAGTTATTGAAGAGGCATGAGCGCAATCACAAAGGGGAAAGACCATATCGCTGTCTGCAATGTGGAAAAGGATTCAAGCAGCGTGCCCATCTCCTTGGTCATAAAAGCGTTCACCAGAGGAGGATACAGTGCACTGTCTGCAGAAAGATTCTCCCAACCATTGGAGAACTCATCCAGCACAGAAGCTCACATCCTAAAAGGGGAATGCTACAATGCCCAGACTGTCATCTTCAGTTCCAGTATCCTGCACATCTCATTAGACATGTAAAAGCCCACAAGCGTAAAGAAAACAAGGCAAAACAGCGTGAAGAGAAGACACCATTAGAACCACAGCAGTCCTTGGAGCCTGTAAAAGAGCAGAGTGGACCAAAGAAGTTTCTGTGTTCCTTATGCGACGAGGTATTTGATGATGCCCAAGTACTACGAAAACATTGTCTGACACATATAGCTGGGTCCTCATCAAACCAATGTCCATTTTGCAAATTTAATACCAGTACTCGGCGAAATCTGCTGCGGCACATGATCAAACATACTGGAGACAAACCCCTTTCCTGCAATAACTGCGGAAAGCAGTTTTACCGTGACTTGTACCTGAAACTTCACAGTGAGAAGTGCTTACCTGCTCATAAGAGACATCCCTTCACAAAGGAGTCCAACGATAAGACAAAGGGGTCACTTCAGTGTTCCTATTGCCCACGGACGTTTTTTAAGAAAATTCGCCTGGAAATTCATCTCCGTGGCCACAAAACAAACACTCTGCTTCACTGCTCCAGATGTGGACAGTACTTTGGATTTGCAAAATTAAGTCAACATCAGAAAAACTGCAAAGTGAATTCAGAGCTCAGCACTGGCGAGGTCCTTATTCCACAGAAAGAGTCAGTAAGTCAGAATGCTCAAAAAAGACCTTTAAAGTCCAAAGCAAACAAGATGCTTCACAGTAAATGCCCTCACTGTCCACAGACCTTCAGGTTCAGATCGTTACTCTTGAGACATCTTGTTTCACATACTGGTTTGCAACCATATGCATGTATGCACTGTGGACAAAGATTTAGAAGCAAGACACTGTGTTTGCAGCACGAAGCCTTCTGTGATGGAGAGGGGAAGCCAGAAGTAAAAGGCGGTACTGCAACTCAACTGTCCAAGATGCCTCCCGTCACAGAGACGGCACTAAAGCCCCAAGCAGGAAGTGAAGCTGAGTACAAGTGCAAATTTTGCACCAAGTCTTTCATGAAATCACGAAGCCTGAGACGTCACATTTTGACACATAACGAAGTTAAGCCTTATCGCTGTAAAGCCTGTGATAGCTGCTTTTCGAGGTATGACCATCTAAAAGTACATCAGAATCGATGTAGAGGGAGAAAAACGCGATTGGAAGTCTGTATTCCTAAAATCAGTTTAGCTGATGTGGGCACGGGTTGGCAAAATAGGTTTGGCATTGGCCCTATAGAGAAGATGGAGACATTTGAGTGTGAAGTCTGTTCAAGGATCTTCCCAACTCAGTCTAAACTTTCCCGACATTTCACTATGTTCCATGCTGTAAAGTTATACAGCTGCACAATATGTGGCTCGTCATTCTCTCATGAAAAAACTCTGAAAAACCATCGAAAGATGAAGAGGTGCAGACGGCGCCCAAATGTAACAAATGCTTCTCTACTGGAAACTAATCAGCCAACAGTAAATGTGATGAAACCGAGGAATCCGATTCTACAGCATGTCCAGCCTTATGTGAACAAAAAGCACAAATTCGTATGTAGTTACTGCCCCCGTGCTTTTGGAAATAACTGGCAATTGAGTATACACAACCGTCTGCACACAGGAGAGCGGCCGTATTCCTGTGATGATTGTGGTGAGAAGTTTATCAGGAAGGATTATCTGCAGCGTCATTACTTAAAGTGCACTGCAAAAATATCCAAGTCCAGAGTTGGCCAAAGCCGCCAGTCTTCTTCTAAAAGCCCACCAAAAGGCTTCTCTTGTGCATACTGCAGTTCCCGCTTCTTGCTATTTTCCCAACTTCAAGAGCATTTTTTAAATGCACACCAGCTAGAAACAAAGGTTCCAGCATCCACTGCTCCCCTACAACAGCATCTGTCAAATATGCCAGACATAAAAAAAGAGCCTTTGGATGAGTATTGTGATGAACAGCTTAGTGATGGTGCTACTTTAAGATCTAAAGGAGATAAAGTTCCAGATGGTGGAGTACCTAAACCTTTCTCCTGCTCCCACTGCAAAATGTCCTTCACAAATAAAGCTGGACTAATGGGTCATCTGCGTATACATGCAATGAAGTTTCCTTTTAACTGTAAAATATGCAGCAGGGGTTTCTGGAATAAAAGTCTTCTCCGTAATCACAACAGGAAATGTAGATTTGGATCCTCTTCAATGCGAAATACAACCAAACAGTTGGAAGGCCCTTTAAAAGCAGAGATTGATTTTGTGCTGAATGACTCTGTTCTAGTGTTCGAAGAAGCCTCAAACTCAACAGGCACTGGGGTTTTGCAGACCAACTTTTCCTGCAAAGATGATTCTGTGGACAAATCATCTCAAAGTTCAGAAGAACCACAGAGGCAAAGCAGCACAACTAAAGAGAAGAAAACTGTGCAGTACCAATGTTCAGAATGTGATAAGAGCTTCACAGATGGCCTGATGCTCATCAGCCACCTTGAAGACCATGGAAGACAGGAACATGCGAAAAAGAATAACAAATGTCTAAAGTGTGGGCAAGCCTTTTCTAGTCCGGTCTATCTTGAAAGACACATGAAGTTACATAAAAATAATAAGAAATACTCTTGCCCTGACTGCTCCAAGATATTTGACACTTCATCTGATCTTGAGACCCACAGAACATTTCATGACTCGGATAGGCCTTTTGTTTGCAAACTGTGTAAACACCGGTTTTGGACAAGACCATCTTTATGCAGTCATTACAGAGAAGAGCATTCAGATCATGCATTTGCTTGTCGTTTCTGTAACAAGGCCTATTCAGTCAAAAAATCACTGGCAAGACATATCAAAAAATGGCACCGAGAAGAGCAGAGGGAACTTCAGAGAAGTGGACAGGAGAAGCGCAGCGCTGAGCAACAATCCAGCAGCAAAGTCAGCACAACTGGTGAAAGTGATGAAGACACAAATAACGGCAGTGAGGACAGTGACTCAGACTCTGCGCCATACTTCCCATGCCACGTGTGTGGAAAGACCTTCCCAACATCAGAAAGTCTCGAGGATCACCAGCAGTGTCACCTGGGTGAAAAACCACACGAATGTGCTGAATGTGGTAAATGTTATGCCCAAGCATCTCAGTTGCAGCAGCATCAACGAATGCATAAGTCTGAATTCCAGTGTCAGGCGTGTGGCAGAGGTTTCCTCTCACTCTTTGCACTACGTAAACACAAACATACTCATGGAAAGAGCCGTCCACACCGGTGTCCCAAGTGTGACTTCAGTTTCCCGGGAGCCTTACAGCTAGCAGAACACATGTCTACTCACCGTGAAGAGAACTTCCCATGTGATATTTGCAATCGTGCGTTTCACTCTAAGAGCAGCAGAGCCGAGCATCGGAAAATCCACTCTAAGTCAGATAACCGCCCAGTTTCAATGGAAGAACATAAGGAGTCTGGCTCACTTTCTGAAAGCTCGTCAGCATCATTCAAAGAACTGAAATATCGCTGCGGGGTTTGTAGTGAGCGTTTCAAAGACCCAGAGGAGCTCTCAGAGCATGGCTGCATAGCAGCCAAAGAGCGGCCATACTCCTGTTCAGACTGCAATAAACATTTTCTGCATGCATCTCACCTGAAAAAGCACCGGAACACCATGCACGGATATCCATGCAATCAATGCAACAGTAGTTTCTCCTCCTCTCAACACTTCCACAACCATCTAAAGAGCCATGTTGATGCTGCAGCAGAACATAAACACCAGACTGAAGGTACAGATGGAACATCACAGAGTTTCATATGTCCCGTTTGCCATCAGTGTTTCGCCAGTGCTACTGAATTGATTTGTCATTTCCGTATGCATCCTGATGGTGTCTTTGAATGCAAAGTTTGTAAAATGACATTTCCCTCTGGAAGTAAGCTTGAAGAACACAACCGCATTCATGTGACGTCAGCTACTGAATTTGAGTGCACAGAGTGTGGCCAGAGCTTTATTGGAAAAGAGGCTTTCTGTCAGCACCAATGTTCCAGTCAGCTGCATGGAGTAGTGGAGACTAAACACTCAAATCCACCAGCTGAGACTTCCAATTCTGAGACTCCAATTCATTATCAGGAAGCAGCAGAGGAGGAGGAGGTCGACGTAACGGGAGAGGACTTGTACAATTGCCCTGTTTGCTCAATGCAGTTCGACTCAAAGAGTGGTCTTCTGGAGCATCAGAATAAAGAGCACCGAAATGAGAAGCCATTCAAATGCGAGCTTTGTGGAAAAGCGTTTGCCTTAAGGCGGTACCTCAGAGGGCACATCAAAAGGCATCGGCAGAAATCCATGGCTGAAACTGGAGTAGAGAAGTTGAAATGTACCCAGTGCCGCGTTGAGGTGGACACAGCAGAAGAGCTGTCTTCGCATATGAGATTGCACGCTGAACAAGAAGTTGGAAAACTTCGCTGTGACATGTGCTACAAGTCATTCAGCCACTGGTCTGTTCTTAGGCATCACCAAGAAAGTCACGTTGGCCAAATTGTATATGAATGCACCGAATGTGACAAAGCTTTTGCTTTTCCTCACCTCCTGGAGGAACATCAACAGAGTCACGCTGGCTCCTCTCAGTAAACGGTGTTTCATACCATCGACCTGTCCTCCCTTTTGAATAACTAGTTTTAGAGTAACTTGAATCCCTTCCATGCCTTACATCTGACTATGTACCTCCTATCACAATTTAGATCAAATTTGTATTTTTGGCCCTTGTTACATATTAACAGAGCTCTCGGTTCACGTCACTACGACAGAGCACCTTTTCCTGCGTTTCTATTGACATTGTACATATTTTCAGTTCTAATGTTGGAATTTGTATACAGTAAATTAGCCGCATAGTTTCTTGACGGTGTTTGTAAATCTGACAAATTGTGTAAAGCTGTTTCACATTCTCTGTGATGAATACAGACGATGCATGATGGAATGAGACGTTTATGAAAGGTCTTAGATAAAAGCTGAATTTCTTTTATCAATAATGTTCATTTTTGTTGTTTGACTTTTATTTTGAAATAGTAATTCAGTCAGTTTTGTTGAAGTTTTGTTAGGTCAACTTCAAACTAGTCATTTTAATCTGTTGGGATTCATATGAGTTCATGTATGAGAGACAATTTTGTAATTTTCAGTTTTAATTTCCCTGTATTCATGTTGCTTTTTTTCAAGTTGCTACTTTGCAGTTTGCTTGTAAATACATTGGACATATGTTGTAATTGAATACTCTTTTCACAACTCGATGACGTTACTTTGTAAAGAAATTTGAGTTGATGCATTCAATTATTGAGTAAAGTCAACCAGAAAATCTATCCGTGGGCTGTCTTTGTCTTTATTTTTACTTTAGGGAAAGCTAACCGAAAGTAAGCTCGTCATGAAAAGCCTCACTTCATTCCACCAACCCAAAGTAGAGCTGACAACTACAGAACACCACACATTCATGTTGTTAAAACATGACTGACACAAACAAAATAGTCATGATTGTAAATACTTTATGCAATATTGGACATCAGCAGGGTGACTATCCTGGATTTGAGAGCAGTAAGAAAATGCTCACAGGTGTAACTGCAGATTTAAGGAAAGGCTTTAAACATGTCGATCGCCAAGATGGATAAAAATAAAATAAAGTTACATAAATTAATTTGGTTAATTAGTTTCCTCCTACAGTTTTAAGACATGTAAGTTGGGGAAACTTCAAATTCTACTCTACTGTTTGTCCCTCAGGTTAGTGTTCTGCACCCATTTCCTCCAAAATGCTGTATAAAATGTAATGGTCTTTTTTTGTTTCTTCAATATAATTTACTGTACGTCATTTAAAGTGTATTGTATGGTGGAAATGTCCACAATCTAAGACAGGGATGGGCAACTTAAATGCTGGAGGGGGCCACAATTTTTTATTGACACTACCAAAATGGCCACATATTGAACCGTGCACTTGAAACTGCAGTTTTAAATATGTTAACAGTGCAGTAACTAACATATTTCATGCTCAAATGCATGTTTAACGGTATAAATAGGAAGACAAAAGGTTTGAAGCAAATAAAAAATAACCAACAGTGCAAGAACAGCAGACCAACATTAATTGCAAGAAGTAATTTTGTGCATTTTTACACTGCACTTTTAAGATTTCATGTTCCAATGCATGAAGTTGTACCGAGGGCCACTTCAAGTGAGGGTGTGGGCCGTCTGCGGCCCCCGGGCCTCCAGTTATCCATCCCTGGTCTAAGAGGATCTTTATGTGGGGTTTTGAAGCATAATTCTAGTAAAAACCACATAAATTAAATTCATCTTCCAAATACATTTGAACATACATTTTAAGTTTCTTGCTAACATTAACGCTGATACAAAACTGAGGTTTATTTCGTCACATCCCCCTATATATTAAACCCTGTCACATTGGGATCATCATCAAAAAAAATCTAATCTGATTTATGGCAAATGCACAATGAGATGGACTTCTGTTGCAGAAAACGCTGCTTCTGTCCGGTTGGATGATCCAGACTGCAGCAGCGGCTGAGCACCACAGAGCGTGGCAGAGCAGGTTCGTTTCAGGCCATTAGTTGTCATAGTAACAGATACAGTAATCCTGGTTTCTCTAAAGCAGTAGTTCTCAACCTTTTTGAGTCGCGTCCCCCAATTTAACATGCATGTTGTCCGCGACCCCCGCTCACTGAACACAATCTCACAGTTCAGATCAGACAAACTCCGTTGATGCAACGAATTTTGGACCAAAAATGAAGCAGACAACAACTAAAACATCTCTCTGTCCATGCATTTATATATATATTTTTTATATTTTATTGTTACTTTTAATCTAAGTCCTTTGCTATAAGTTTAAAGGTCCATTCACAAAATGACAAAAAAAATTATCAAAAAGACATAAAATGACCAAAAAATTATTAAAATTGACCACAAAATGACAAAAAATGACCACAAAAAGACACAAATTGACCAAAAAAGACACAAAAGGATGAAAAAAAGACACAAAATGTCCCAAAAAGAAACAAAATGACCACAAAAAGACACAAAATGACTAAAAAAAGACACAAAATGATCAAAAAAGACACAAAATGACCATAAAATTATCAAAAAACCCCAAATGACCAAAAACGACTAAAACCCATTAACACATGAACACATTAACACAGTGGAGACAGAGCTGACTTAAAAAATGATTTGGCGACCCCCAGAAATCATCTCGAGACCCCAATTGGGGTCGGGACCCCAAGGTTGAGAATAGCTGCTCTAAAGGGGGGCTTTCTGTGAGCCCTGTTCCTGGATCAGACTATCTTAAATGTTTCTTAATTTACATTTAAAGGTTCCAGCTAATTGGCTGAATCTTCTTTTTGGAGTACCGCTCATAGGTGCTGCTTAAGCATACCAATAAGAAATAGTTTGGTTTGGTTACCATATGATGTACTTAGACTTGTAACGTAGAATTTTACAGTGAATCAGTCATCTTTATGCCACTACTAAAATTTATAAAAACATTTGCAGCTATTTATCACTTTATCCATCTGTTGATTTGAGTGTTGAGGGAAATTACAAGCTCAGAGGCTAGTAAGTAGTCGTCAGTGTCGGGGACTCTCAACCAATCCACTAGTGATTGTCACTGCATCAGAAAACGTGGACCTGCAAGCAGCTCTGTGTTGTTCCCAAGCAGGAGGAGGAAAATTCCTATCTTGTAGGGAAACGGAGAAACTGTCATAAGCACACATTTTATTGGTTTGGGAAAGTCCTTTTCAAGCAGGCAGTCTATTCCTGAAATGTTCAGAAACATATCCAACGTGGGATTATGTGTCAATGGGAGCAGGGATTCATATTCAGGGAAATCTGTATTGCCAGTGAAAGCAGTTACACTACAGGAATAATAATAAGGGTTACTTTCATCTGTCACTTTGACATTGAGCGGGCAAACCAATCTAAAGACTCATTGACAGCAACAGCAATGTGTACATGTTGTTTCCAGCTAACCTTTAACTATGGAAGACCTGGCAGCATATGGTACTTAACTTTAAACTTATTTATACTTAGAAGATCTTAGAAGAGCCCTGGAAGCTGCATGAGAGTTGTCTGAAATCATTCATTCATTATCCTTAACCGATTATCAGGCGAAGAACTATATTTGGTAACTTCAGGTAATATTTAGAGAAAAAAGTTGCAAATTTACTAGATTAAAGTGGCAAATCTACAAGAAAATAAAGTTGCAGATTTAAGAGATTTAAAGTGGCAAATATGTGCAAAAAAAGTCGCAGATTTACGAGAAAAAAGTGGGGAAAATAACTTTTTTCTCCCATATTCACCACTTTAACCCTCATTGAAATACTTGCCAATTCCAAATTTCAACCCTCGAGAATATTGGATATTATATGGAATGTAATATTGTTATTACATACAGCCAGAATGTGTAAAAAAAAAGTGGCAAATCTACAAGAAAAAAATGCGCAGATTTATGAGATTTAAAGTGGTGAATCTGGGAGAAAAAAGTTGCTTTTTTCCCCACTTTTTTCTCGTAAATCGATGCGACTTTTTTCGCACATATTTGCCACTTTAAATCTCTTAAAACTGCAATTTTTTTTCCTTGTAGATTTGCCACTTTAATCTAGTAAACTTTTTTCTCAAAATATTACCTGAAGTTACCAAATATAGTTCTTTGCCTGATAAAGGGTTAACCGATTATCCACACTTGGGTTTCAGGGGGCTGACATTGGATGAGAGGCAGGTACACCCTGGATAGGTCGACCCCTTTCGCAGGGCTGAAACATAGAGACAGAAAATCACGCTCTCATTCACACCTATGGGCAGTTTAGAATCACCAATTAAACCTTAGTGCTTGTTTTTGGACTGTGGGAGGAAGCCAGAGTACTGACACAGGGAGAAGGTGCTAACTCCACACAGCGGACCGGTGACCCTCTTGCTGTGAGGCATGAGGTCTAACCACTACACTGTCTGAGATCATCTCATTTCAATATCCTGATAATGTAGCAACAGTTCACAGACATGATCAGCCTGGTGCTGTGAGACGGAGGTGCTAACAGTAGGGCACAGATCATCATAAAAAACAAGTGCAAAGGCGATACGAGTCTGCTTCCAGATCTCTCAAGAGTTTTTTAAAGGATGTGACCGTAATAAGGTCCTGCAGATTGAGACTGCTCTGGAGCAGATTCCAGGCTGAGGGAGCCCGATACATAAAAGCCTGTTTACCGAGTACAGTGCGGACTTTGGGAACAGTCAACCGGTATGCATCGTTGGAACGAAGACTGTAGGTGCTATGGGTCCCTCTTAATGTAGTCACACAGGTATGTGGGGAGTAAACCTAGAATGGCCTTATAAATGAAACAATGCCAGTGAGTTAACCTGCGAGCGGCTAAGGACGGCCACTCAACCCAGGCATATAAGGAGCAGTGATCTTAGATCTTCATTTCAGAGTGAGAGCACTCAAAATGCAACCTTATTTCATCCCAGTTCCTCATTTTGAAGAGCTACGGTAGCTGTTACTGGATGTGATTGGATCACATGTACCTCAGGTTAGTGAAGCAGACCGATAATCTGGCATCCAATGAGGTGTATTGCCATAAGAGATGCCTGACTGTTCAGTCGAGAAGTGTTTCCTATCAATTAATCATGCAGGGGAAGGGACCAACTAATCCATCTACTCAAACCCAACATGCGATTCTGTATTCAAACCACTGAAACCCAGGTCCAATTCCAGGCCCTGGGCTGTAGTTACTATTCCCAACAAGGCCCTAAATCTGATGTAGCTCTGGAATGTAGTTTGCATTACTAAACATTGCTGACTGGTCAAACACAAGCTTTGGGAGTGCAACACTATATATAGAAATTGCTGCAGTTCCTTCTTTCCATGCTATGCTAAGGTATAGCTGTGGACCTGCACCATAGTAAAAGCTCAAGTCGACACCCAGTGGGGATGGGGATGGATGAAGAAAGCCATGTCTGGCTTCCTGTGTGGAGCATTCTCCCAATCACTTCAAAAGCCTGCAGTGAAATTGTCAAGTGTGGTTGCAAAGGTGCAAGTGGCTGTGGTGCAAGGTGCTCATGAAGGAAGGCACACTGGAATTGCACAGATCTTTGTAGTTGCAAATGTAATAGATAATTAAAGTTAAGCTTCATCAATTAAATGTATGCAAGTTATCCATTTTTCAGAACACATGCACTGTATATGACCTATATTCATATATTTTCGACTGCTTAGGAACTGAGTTGGAAATTACATAAATACATGGCCAAAATGAACATATCTATTTGATCAAATAATCATCTAGGGATATTCTCAAGAGCTTAAAATGATTCCTTGACCCAGAAAATGTATTTTTTGACACCAAGATTGACCTTTTAAGTGGCTTGGAAGATATACTGGTTCTCATAGACTTTATATGGGTGCCATATCCGTTCCGGAGTCTTGATGAAGTGGCTCCTACCAAAAATTGAAACCTATGGTGATAGAGAGCATGTGGAAAAAATTTGGTGCTTTTGTCTGGCGTGTCCCCTTTTTTTCGCTAAGCCGCCTGACTATTGGTGCTAAAATATCCTGCAAATGTTCTACATGTCTGTGTCTGATTGTACTGGATTTTAAGATCACATGTGAAGGTCACACTAAAGGCCATTAATAATCCTTAACTACATAGCATGTCCCAACCACTTAGCTCTCTTATCGGACAGAAGAGGGCTTTTAGTCAAGGGCCAGGTTAGTGACAGGTGTAACATTTATTAATGCATTAACTCTTCCTTTCCAGTCCTTGAGAGAGGAGTTGTCTCAATCCATTGCTTTATAGCCAACTGTATGTTTCATACTTTCAGTATTAAGGAACTATCTATTTATCAGTCCATGTGTGAAATTCTGGTATCAGACACAACTGGCACAACTTCACCTTCAAAGAAATACAGCATTGGGATCTGACTCTGGTCTATCTAGCAGTTCTCTCTGCTGAATGGTAATCAGTCTTTCAAAACTTAACCTTAATCATGAGTTAGACCTCAAGATAACTAAATATTTAGGGTAGCTGCTCCATCTTTAGCAGACAGCTAACTGTTGCCTCTAACGAACCACAACTTCAAATCCAGCCCTGACAGTCCTTTATCAGCAAGTGGGCAAGTTCCACCGGGCCCCAGATGCTCAAATGGTGACAAATTAAACCATAGGGGCCTTAATGTGACGACTTGGTTTTGTTATATCCTTCACACAAAGTCATATGACACAGAGCGTTTCAGAAGCGAAGCATCTTGCTAGCTCAGTGACCTCAGTGGATGCTTCTGAAACGCATCTGATGAAATCATTGTCTAGAGGTCACAGCTGGTTTCGATATACTGTATGTCCACCAGATCCAGAGAAGATGTCAGGGGTAGGCTGTTCTCTCCTGGACCCTATCATTTTATTTATTTTATTTTATTTAACCAGGAAAGTCTTATTGAGATTAAAAATCTCTTTTACAAAAGAGTCCTGGCCAAGACAGGCAGAAGCACAGTTAGTTACAGACAATCATTTAAAAACAACAGAGAACATAAAAATAGAGTCACAGTCAGAACATCATCAAACAAAGCATGTAGAGACAGAAGAGCCAGCTTCAACATCATGAAGTAAGGATTTAAGCATGTTTAGAGAAACCAGCTCCTTAAGTTTTAGTGCATTTTGCAGCTGGTTCCATGAAAAAGGAGCAGCATAACTAAATGCCCTTTTCCCCAGTTCAGTACGGACTCTAGGCACAGTCAGTAAAAACAAGTCCTCGGAGCGGAGCTGATACTTTCCTGTGCTTTTCTGAATTACATATTTCTGCAGGTATGTAGGAAGAACACCGAGGATGGTTTTATAAATAAGGATATGCCAATGATGGAGTCTGCGGGTGGACAGGGCAAACCATCCAACACGAGCATACAAAGAGCAGTGGTGCGTGAGGGTTTTAAAATTAGTAACAAATCTCAGTCATGGAATCTACCTGACTAGATGAACCCACTGTGAGTTGGGTTCTCTGTGTTAGATTCTATCTATTATCTTCATATATGCCAGAACTTGTGCCCTTGAAAACAATAATATATCAAATATTATGAGGGGTGAAAAATCAGTATTGTCTGAGGCCCGCAGATGGGCTCACAGCAGTGTCTAGAAGGTATCCCTTCACCTGCAAATACTCTTGCAAGACTTGCTGCTTGACAACTTACCTTAACCATTCCAGGTCAATGCCTAACATCAGCTACAGTGGTGTATGCTGTAGTTGCAGTATGCAGTGAGGTGCCAGTGCCACTGAAAGGGCAATTTGTAGGGCACTTAATCATGTTTTGTCCATTGAAAGGGCACCCTTGAGGTCACTTTACCATGTTTTGTCCACTAATACCCCTTTTCAACCAAGCCAATTCCAGATCCGGTTCAGAGCCCATGCCTAATCTTGAACCAGTTCCTTGCATTTCGACAACCAAAGAACCGGCCAGAAGTTCCAGAGCACCAGCAACTCTTTGCTGGTCTTGAACCACAAACCGGGATTATCGTCACCAACAAGACCGACTAAAATGTGTTTCTTTGATTATTAATTCTTTAACTGCAATGTGATTTATACGGGCTAGCATTTGCGGGCTAACGTTAGCTTACAACAATGGCTAACACCAACATCTTGCCTTCAGTATTATCAAGACTGTAATCGGCGTCCATAGCATTCAAGACGAGCAGCACAAATGTGTTGTACACGTCGTGTTTGGACGGCAACTGTACTTTATCACGTTTTGTCCACTGAAAGAGAATCCTGGAGGGCACTCAGGTTATTATCTACCACCGGGGCATCCAAGAGGGCACTTTAGCCACGTTGACAACATGATGAGCCATTTGAGGTCAACACCTAACCCTTCCTGGTCAATGCCTAACCACAACCATCTCATGAGAGTTTTGCAAATGTACCTTCTAGACATGACCTAGACCCTCTTAGCAATAGATGCATGCACTTAAAAAAGTAAATTATGATATTCTGTGTTTCCTTTTTTCACAGTAGTTTATATTCTATCAGGTTTGAGATTTTAAGGGGCAAAGTATCTCTCATGACCTGTGATGTGAACAGTGGCTACAGCATGGGTCTCAAACTCGCGGCCCGCAGGTCAATTGCGGCCCCTGTGACGATATTTTGTGGCCCTCACCTTTATATGAAAGTGTGAGTTTTATATGAATGGCACTTTACCGTGTTGTGTGTGGAAGGTCCCTTTATTGCGCCATCTGGAGCTTTGTTTCACTTGTTTCTATGACGACGTTTACAACAACAACAACAGCATGGCGGGTAATGAACAGCCCGGTAGCAGTCATCTTTTAGGCGCTCGCTATCCTGCTACTTTCTACCATCTGCAAATGTCATGATGTTCATGTCATCAAGAATGAAATGAGTATCGAGTGCAAAAACAAAGGTAACTGCTACCGGACCGTTTATTATCTGCTGTGTTATTGTTATCAGAAGAAGTGGAAATGTTATGTAATATAATTTTGTGTGATTTTTTAAATAATTTTGTGTCTTTTTTTAAATTATTTTGTCTTTTTTTGGTAATTCTGTCTTTTTTTGGGTAATTTTGTGTCTTTTTTTTAGTAATGTTGTGTCTTTTTTTGGTAATTTAGTGTCTTTTTGTAATAATATTTGTCTTTTGGGGTCATTTTGTGTCATTTTTTTAAAGCAATTTAGTGTTTTTCATTCATTTTGTGTCTTTTTTTTAGTAATTTTGTGTCTTTTTTGGTAATTTTGTCTTTTTTTAATAATTTTGTGTCTTTTTTTATTATTTTGTGCCTTTTTTGTCTTTTTGTAATAATTTTTGTCTTTTGGGGTCATTTTGTGTCGTTTTTATTAAGTAATTTAGTGTTTTTCAGTAATTTTGTGTCTTTTTTTGGTCATTTTGTGTCTTTTTTAGTAATTTTGTATATTTTATGTAATTTTGTGTCTTTTTTAAATTATTTTGTCTTTTTTTGGTAATTCTGTCTTTTTTTTGGTAATTTTGTGTCTTTTTTTAGTAATGTGTCTTTTTTGGGTAATTTAGTGTCTTTTTGTAATAATTTTTGTCTTTTGGGGTCATTTTGTGTCTTTTTTTTTAGTAATTTTGTGTCTTTTATGCTCATTTTGTGTATTTTTTTTAGTAATTCAGTGTCTTTTTTTAGTCATTTTGATACTGCCTCCTGTGGCCCCCAGGTAATTAGAGTTTGAGACCCCTGGGGCTACAGCGTCAACCTGAGACGCAGCCATGGCACAAGGTAGACACTGACACACCCTGTTCTGCTACTCTGCCTCTGATTGGCTGACATTGATATTCTTCAACCAATCTCACTCCTCACGGCAGCACCGGTTGGGATACAGACAGTTTGAATAAGGTTAGGACCATAGCCTGTATAAAATATGTTGGGACTTAGCGCCTCACTTTATCATAGGCTACTAAACAGCTCAGTAAGCGTGGTGGCGCACCGCCCAGCGCTTTTCCTGAGGGCTTGCATTGAACGCGCATGCGCAGTGTGAACCTAACCCTACTGTGTTTTTCCGATCCGCGCCTGGTGCAGCTGCAGCTCTCGGCTCGGCGCTCTTCCTCCTGGCACAGCATCACATTTGTTCTCAGCAGAACCGAGCAGAGCCGTGTTTCCCTTCAGAGCTTATGTGGCCGTGCGTGGACAGATGTCTGCAGGGCCATTTCTTCTCCTCCAGCTCCGACATTGTGGGTCCACTTTGAGGAATCACGTGAACGCTCCTGAGGCTGGTGAGTAGGTGAAGATAGAAAGGGTTGGCTTGCTGAGCAGAAGCTGCTCCATAGGTCATGGTAGCTAGCTTCATTTCATTTCTCCGGCCTTCTGCAGGAACGTGGCCGGCCACCTCCCCCTGTTTAGCTTTCACTAGCAACCCTAATGAGATGTTTGATCAAGACTTATGAGTAGTAATGTCAGGTAGCAACTGTAGCAATGGTAACAGATGCATAATGAGCACACGAGCTAGCAAAAACGATACAATGTCACGGTATGCAAGTGTTTTAATGAAACAAAATTCATAGCTTATACTTGTATACCATAGTTATATTCGTTAGCATTGTGGTCAGGATTAGCAGGCTGTGTAGCTTGACATCTCCAAGCTGGTGCCTTTTTTTGTCTGAGCAAAGGTTCCTCGGTGTTGTGTTCACGTCCACTTTTTGGCTCGGTGACTTGTGGTGTTATTTGCTTGTAATCATTTCATTTTTTGACGGATTTGAGTGTATGCTATTTTTAACCAATCAAACACCAGCTTCTTTCATTTTAAATAGTTACATTGTACATATCTTTGTATTGATATTTTTAAATAGTTCCAATTTTATTTTATTTTTTCTATATATAGTCACCCTGTTATAATAATCACCTAACTCGTTTTTCAAGTTTTGCAGGAAACACAAAAAACTTCACCAAAAGTGTAACATATGACACTTATTGATCATTTCACTCAAAAAGGATGTAACAAAGGATGGCTATTGGCATAGTAATAACACTGTGTGTAAATTATGTAACTTAAGAGAAATAAATGCCTTTGTGACTTAAGCAAGATATGGTAACACTTTATTTTGAAGGTGTCTACATAAGAGTCACACAAGCCTGTCAGAAACATGACATGAGTAAGTATCATGAGCATTAATGACACTTCAAAGTGTCATTAATTAATTAAAATAATATGATATATAATATATAAATATGTAATAATAGTAATAGTAATAATAAATAAGGCTGGTATAATAATAATAATAATAGTAGTATATTACAGTATATAGTAATAATAATAGTAATGTCAGCAACTGTATAATAATAATAATAGTAGTAATAATATTAATAACATAGCAAAGTGTCATTAATTAATTAGAATAATATGATATATAATATATAAATATATAATAATAGTAATAATAGTAATAGTAATAATAATAATAAATAAGGCCGGTATAATAATAATAATAATAATAATCGTAGTATATTACAGTATATAGTAATAATAATAGTAATGTCAGCAACAGTATATATAATAGTAATAATAATAATAATAATTATTATTATTATAATAATAATAATAGTAGTAATAATATTAATAACATAGCAAAGTGTCATGCGTAGATTTAGTGCATTTCAGTAATGTTGATTCTGGCAGAGGTAGATGAGTTATAGAGTCTTATTGCAGAAGGAAGGAAGGACTTCCTGTATGGTTCCTTGGAGCAGCAGGTTGAATGAGTCTGTGGCTGAAGCTGCTCTTTAGCTTGTTCAGTGTTTTGTGGAGGGGGGTTGTCCATGACAGCATCCTGTCCTCCACCACCTCCTTCAGGGTGACAAGCTTAGAGCCAACAACAGACTCTGCCTTCCTGATCAGTTTGTTCAGTCTGTTGGCTCTGCATGGTTTTTCCCTGTTGTTGGGGATAAAGTAGGAATGCACATGGTCGTGGGGAGGCTAAAGCACGCTATGCAAAGCCAGTGGAAATGGTGCTGAAATCTGCAGCTGTGGAATGTGATCCCATCTCTGCAGAAAGAAAGACCTGATGGATAATGTGACCATAGGTGGGCGGGGCTGTGTCTCTTCATGTTGCTATCCAGGGCATCTCACAGGTGCTCTCTGGAGCTGGATGCTGGCAGAAAATGCAGGCCAAGGTTGAACTGACTAAGCATGGTGTTTTCTTCATATTATTTACAGACCTGATTAAGTAATGTTCAAGCTGGATGGGTTTTCTAAAACCCCACCTACTAATGAACCTCATGCGGGAAGCAACATATGAAGTTATGTCCCTTTTTATTATTGCTTATATGCACAATTTGTACTTATTTGATTTGAGTGGTCAAAAGAAATCGTACCAACGTAATATTGTTGTCACAACAATCTTACGTTGGTGGGGGTGGGGTAGGGGGATGCATGACTATTTTTTTTTCATGCATGCCAGTTCTAGCACCCCTGGAAAATCATCTTTATTTTAAGTTTATTTCATTACGTTTATTAACAGAATGTCAGTTGCACTACTGCTGAAGTTCTCACTTTTTTTCGTGACAGTATATATCTATATAGTATATATAGACAAAAGTATATATTGCCAAAATGACGAATGAAGGATGAAAAATTAGGAATACAAAATAAAGGGTACCGTCTGATTGTTTCATATAGACTGTTTATTGAATAACCAAAAAATATGCTATGTCGTGAAATGTCATGATCGAGATGTAAGATGTCTTGTATTGTGATAGATAGTTGAATACAAACTGAAAAACATCTGTAACAAACACAAAATATCTCTTTTTTTCTCTTGCTTACATTGCTTTAGTTTCCCATCAATATGCATGAGTAACCACATTTCACATTTGAATGAATTAGAATTTTAAAAAAGTATTTTGGTGAATACAGGAATACCAGTAGAATTCCAAAAAAGATTAAAGGTTGAGAAATGTATTTTTTGCAAGCAATGTGCGCAATGTGATTGTGTGCCCATTTCCACTTGGAAACATAATTCCTGTGTATGTTGTGTGTGATTTACAGGAGACTTCCAGGCCCACAACACCTGGATTGCCTTGAACGTTTGGCTGCCATGATGCTCGGTTTACAGGGAAGTACGTCGTCTGCCAAAGTGTATCGTTGTGTGGCGTGTTCAGCCACCTTCAGTGGATTGGCCTCCTTGTTAGTCCATCAGGCTACCCATGCTAGTGCACTCTCCAAGGCCTCCGCCCCTCCAAACCCAAACATCAGCCCAAATGAAGCACTTTTTGCAAACATGGACTCATCCAGTGAGCACCCCATTCCACCCACACTCCCGCCTGAGAGCCCTTCACCATCCTTTTATATTTGTGATTGTGGAGAGGAGTTTCAGGACTTCAGTCTGATGCTGGAGCATAAGCAGTCACATGTCCCTCAGATACAGCTACTGCATCCTCTGGATAGTAATAGTGTTCTCTCAAGCAGAACGTGTAGTGATGAAGTTTTTCCCTCCCAGCATGTATCATTAATTCCAATTGTCAGTCAGCCAGGTTTAGTCCTCAGTGGCCCCTCTACCTCAAGGTTTCCAGCTGTCGAACTACCCACATTAACAGACAATAAAGCTGATGTTGGCCTGGAGGATGGCATTGCCATAGTAACCACTCCTCAAGACCCGAGCACACCCCTTCAAGATGACCGTGAGAAGCAACTTGAGAACCCATCAGCCACAGCACAGCAGATACCAGAGGCTGTAGACGACATGCATTTGCAGAACAAAACGTCTGATCTGGGCAGCGAAAAGAGCGAGAGTTTACTTGAAAAAAGCTCCCTAATGAAGTTGGTGGCATCTGCATACATGAAGCGCTTTCCCCAACCTCTGTGTCAGACTGACAATGATAAGTTACCCGCAGTTACCCTCAAACAGGAAGTAATCCCTGTTGATATCACACAAGGAGCAAAAACTGAGGTGCCCCCAATCCACGATCTCTCTATTGCACAATTGAGGCGGCTACTTTCAAAACCTGGCATAAAGACAAAAGCGCCATCTATCAGCAGAATTCTTGAGTCCAGTAAGAAAAAGGTTGTGTCTCTGACTCAGACTTTCTCACCTGTTGTTGTTCTTGAAACCCGGCAAAAACTCATGGAGCCTGGCAGTAACGGCACATACGGGAAATATCAATGTGGGCGCTGTCGAAGGGTCTTTCAAAACATGGACAAACTGACAGAACATCATTTCTTGCACAAGAAAGAGAGAATTAAATGTTGTCGTCGCTGCAAACAGCTCATCATTGGGCGGCTGCCTTTACCTGACAATCACATATGCCCTCAGTTTGGAAACAAGACCACACAGCCATCAAGCTCTTTAAAAAAAAAGTTACCGTTCGCGCAAAAAATAGTGCCATTCCACAGTCTAAACAATGCAAAAAAAGTCTTTTTTTGTCCATTGTGCAAGCACAGCTACGCCCGGAGGTGGAACCTCAAAATGCACAAGTGCCAGGGCCCAAGGCAGGTCCCCCCTCTGCAGGCCAACCCCTCCATGCTATCATTAAGGTCAAACAGTGAAGCCAAAACAAATGCAGCAATTACAGACGGATCTCAGAACTGTAAGAGTGTTGCTGTGGGCACTGAGGTGACTGGTCGTATCAAGGTGGAGGTGACCTCTCCCAATAGAGAGCAGTCTGCAGTTTCACAGATGGCCTGGACTCATCCAGCAAAAGGTTTCTCCCCGTTTTACCCAAAGTCTTCCATGATGGAGCAGCACACGGACGCCTCTCTGTGTGGGATTTCGCTCCAGGAAGGAGAGGAAAACAGCAGCTGGGATGCAGCAGCTGTCGATGATGAAGACTCTGATGAAGGGCAGTGGACGATGCCCTTGGATGATGAAATGGAGGTGCTGAGCTCTCAGGAGAAAGCCGGTAATAACGTCGAGGTGAAGAAGTCTGTGTCAGCTCAACATGCAGAAATGGCGCCCGCTGCCCTGCGCTATTTTGTCAGCGGTGGCGTGAAACGCTACCCTTGTAACAGGTGTCAGAAAACGTACAGCCGGCCGTCTACTTTGAGGCGCCATCTACGTTTGTGTGGATTTAGACCACGTGTATCTGGGGGCGCAGCACAGACTGGAGGTCAAGGTGCAATGCCACTAACTGCCAACAATGTGAAACCAATGTTTGCTTGTTTTGTCTGTGGGAGGAACTTTAACCGCAAAGATAACATGATGGTTCACAGGAAGAAATGTCAGTTGCAGCGTACATTGAATGATGGTGGACAGGTGGATAGAGGGGCTGTGCAGCAGAGTCTGCCTGGCAATGCAGCAGATGGTAAAACCATCGAGGATGATGGAGGCAACTGGGGCATCATGTCCCTGCCCTCGGTGCTTCCGAGGAGAGTGACGTGTGAGTGCGGGGTCGGGTTCACATCCCCGAGGCTCCTCCTGGAGCATCTGCAGAAGCATGCACAGGAGTCCTACACCTGTCCCACTTGTGGCGAGACTGTTAATTCCTGGGCAGACTACGAAATCCATCTGCAGATCCACATGCATCCTCATCACCAGCTGCTGAAGGGACTGCAGCCTCAACGATCTCAGCCTCTTTTACTTCGATTTCAGCAGCAGCCGCCTCAGCAGCAGCCGCAGCAGCCGCCTCAGTCAGTGCATCCGCCTCCACAGAAGCAGCCGCGCACAGAGCAGCTTCAAACTTCCACAAAGAAGCAGCGGATTGTATGCACACGATGCGGCAACACTTTCTCTACTCGCTGCTCTCTTCGAAGGCACTTATCCTGGAACCGGTGCAAAGGCGTACGAGCTGCAAATCCCGCTAACCCCCCCAAAACCTATCACTGTTCCCACTGCAACTCTGACTTCCCCAACACAATCAGCCTCATGTTTCACCAGAGGAGCGGGGCTTGCAAGCCCGCCATCAAGCCTGTGCGTTGCCCTGTTTGTCTCCGCTGGTTCGGCACCATGGACGGATTGCAAAAACACTTGCTCACTCACAAACAGTCGTGTGAATCATATCGTTGTGATGTGTGTCAGGGTACATATCCAAACCTGAAATCACTCAAAAACCACCGCAGGAGAATTCATCGCATCATGGCTGGAGATTCCAAGCCAAAAACACAGGAACAGCTGGCTTCTTAGTGACACTTATACAGATTTTTTTTACGTAAAATAGTCTAGAATGGAGGTGGTACATTTAAGAGCAGACCACGTTTTATTATTGTGAGTTATTTCCATATGTGCCAATTGTATAATTCTTTTTTTTTTTTACCGGCCATTTGTTATTTTGACACTGTACAGCCACATAACAACTTTTATTTTTTAGAACAAGTCTGAGTGTGTTATACTATCTTGCCACAGTAGAAAAAAAAAAGATATATTGTACTTTTTTTTGTCTTATCAAAAAGTTAATTCTTTCATTACATAGCCTGGTTAGCCTGTAAATGTTTCTGAATATTTGGTAATCAAACTTTTATCACAGAGTTGGTGATGTAGCTTGTTGTTGTGCCTGGTGTTAATAAACAACATACCAGTAGTATGAAACATATTCATGTTCATCATTTTGTGTGACATAAGCTTGAATATGTTATGTGCTTTGAAGAAATATTTTTTTTATCGATCCGTGTTTTGCTCTGGCTTTTTTCTTCTTAAAAGTACTCTGATAATCAATAAAAATTATTTTTCAGACAATAATAATGATACAAATTTAAAAAATGTCTCATCCATAAGAAAATGGTGTAAGTAAAATAAAAGAAACTTGTAGGACCCAAGTCCAGGCTTAAAGGAGCAGCGTGTTAGATACTTACATTTTGGGTTTTTTGTTAAATGCAGCAGTGTAGTGTAGACGGTGGTATATTTTGATAATTGTGCCTTTATTACAGCTTTCATAGATATTTATAGGTATTTTGTCTTCCCATTAGATGACCCACTGGGGCGACAACATGTAAAGTGAGTATCAAAGTGTCAATAAGTCGTTTGTTGTGTTCAAAAGTTAATTTGATTAAGAAGAACTTCAAAAGTTCATAGTGTGCATTTTCAAGTTAATTAGGTACATTTACCTCCAGATTATGCATGGGCTGTATAAAAACAATTATTGGTGTATAGTTTATTTTGAAGCTGGATTTCCAGCTGGGCTCATACTTTATTTTTAAGAATTTAGGGTATTTATAAATGTAATTTTGTATTTGTACTCATACTAATCAAACTACCGCCAAGCATATCTCTTCTTTAGTATTCTGGCATAGAAAAACTAGATTTGCAGCATCTAGCAGGTTTATCTAGACTGGACTTAATTAAAAGTTAGGTTTACAAGCAAAATACTTTGATTACATTAGTTGTGGAGTAAAAACTAGCTAAAAACCACATATTTTTATTTTATTTTTTTATTACATGTGTTGGTTGAGTCACACATTCAATGCAATGATGACCCAATTTGTGCTTATCAATTATTTTTGCATCATAATATTTTGCATGGACCAAAAAATAATAATAAAAGTCTATAAATAGTCTTGGGCCACAATACCTACAACACACACTTTTATTACAATTTTCTCTAAACGGTTTTGATATGTAGATTTTTAAAAGCCTAATTAAAGTAATGTAGAGGTAAGAATGGTATTTAGAATGTAATGGACATTTGGTCAGTCTTTCCCACAATAAATACTTTGAGGTACAGACCATTTACGTGATTAAGGTCATGTTTAAGACATGTTATATTAAATGCATTGTGTTTTCTTTCAACTGGCTATACTTAGTGTGTATGTGTGTACAAGACAAATAATTAATATCTGACTTAATAATTTCAACAAAATATTTTCTGTCTCACTTGGTGCTCTGTATGGAAAGTCCCCAAAGGACATAGGTTAAAAATAACACACTTCTAAAGATCTGATCTATTATAGTGAAGAGTCTTGTTCGTTAAAAAAAAACATCCTTATCTCCCTTGCTCTCATAAAATGTTTTACTGCAATTTTCCCAATAAATGTGCTCTGTTGGCCACACCCCCATATGTGCTGCTTCACAATCTGGAGTCCAAGAAAGCGCAGGAGCGTGACTTCATGACGTCACGACGTAAAAACGAAGCAGCATGGAGTCCTGCTGCCAGCTGAACTCTAAAGTTCTGTATTCTCCAGAGGTTTCCATGTCCAATTTAGTGCGTCAACTCTTTTTCATCAAAGGTTAAAAAAAAAACGCCTCGACCCAGTGTAAAGTGTTATTTTCCCTTGTTTTGCAGATATTTTCAAATTCTGCAGTGTGCATTCAGCATTTTAATTTGCTCTTTTATGTTTAATGTTTTTTTTTTGTGATTTTTGTGTATTTTTATGTTTGTTTTTTTGTATTTTGTTGTGCGTTTTTATGTGTGTATTTTTTTGTCATTTTATAGGGTTTTTTATGTGTGTTTTTATGTGCTTTTTATCATTTGTGTGTTTTGAGTGTATTTTATGTCTTTTTTTGTAAAAAATAATGTTTTGTTTGTTTTTTGTGTGTATTTATGTCTTTATGTGTGTTTTTTGTCATTCTTTGTGTACATTTTTGTGTGTTTTTTCTGTTCAAAATGTTGATCCAGTTAGTTGGTTTATAGATAGATAGATTACTGTATTCTATCCATCCATCCATCCATCCATCCATCCATCCATCCATCCATCCAAAGCCACTCGTCATTCCTATATGACCTGATCATTTTTTCATTTTGACTAACTGGATCAACATTTTGAACAGAAAAAAAATGACAAAGACAAAGAATTACAAAAAACACACATAAATAATAAATACACACACACACAAAAAACCCACACATAAAAACACAGGCAGGCAGAATGAAAAAGAGTAAAAATAGCTCCAAACTCCAAAGGGTTAACTGTAAAGCCCAGATATACTTTTACAGTACTACATCAGGGATCAGATGGGCTGCATTCATTAGGTTTGAAATAAAAGCCTCAGTGTTGTGTAATTCACAGAGGAGAAAAATAATTTCACGGTTGTCAGTAGGATGTAAGATCCCAAGAGATCCTGAAGGTGACTCAGCATGTCTGGTCGGTAGGTGTCAGTATATCGGCGCCAAACCCGGAAGTCACTCTGTCAAAGCGCGCCATCCGTAGAAGAAGAGCGGGGTGTTTCCGGTTGCTTTCTGGTGTTGCTAACTGGGCTAGCTACTAGCTGCCACCTCCTCCTCTGAAATACCGGCGAGTTATCCCGAGCGTGAATGTCTCACAAAACGTCAGTCCACAAGCTGTTAGTGGTTTATTGGAAAGATAAATATCAAGATATTAACTCGGCGGTCCTGTGGTTTTTCATCTGAAAGGTAAGCTAACGTTATTGTGCATGAGCTAGAAGAGGCTAACGCTAGCATAGCATCGTTAGGTTTGTAGCAAAGCAAGGGCGCAATCTACAAAACAGCAACGTTATACATTTTAATACGTCACTAGTTAGCGTGTTTTTTTGCAAATATTAAGACGTGTGGATTAATTGTATGGTACATATGCCACCGTGTTATTTGGATGGGTGACAACGGGATGTAATTCACAGCATATAGGGTGTATTATAAGAAACAATATGGCAAACAACCTGCTCCACTCCGCAAATTTATTTTAATTAAGAGGCGGGCAAATATTGAAATAAGGTTGGAAGTGATTTTTAAACCAAGATGTTTCTCTAGCTTCGTTAGCATAGCTAGCTCCTGCGTCGGATAGCATCACTGACCAATTATGAGGTGTAGCTGTATCGAATATTTGTATATTCTGTCTTTCATTGCATTAATTCCAACCACTGTCTCCAACAGGAAAGGTGCTCCAGGGGCCTCCGCATAAACAGTGAACACAAGATGTATGTGATGATGGAGAGAGGAAAGAAAAATGTCCTGGACGATGGTTTGGGCAGAGACTTGATGAACGCAGGGCGGTTTTGCTTCAGCTGTGAGCAGATATTTGCAAATCGGAAATGCCTGGAGGATCACTTCTGTCCTGCTGTAAGTTTCATCTGCTCCTGTGGAACTGAGTTTGCTGAATACAGAGACATGCTGGAGCATAGCACTACACATGAACCAGGACACCAGGTGCTCGATCATGGAACAATAAGGAAGCGCAGAATTGAGAAGCACATCGAGGAGGAGGAGAAGCTCCACCGGCTACAGACCGGTGAGGTTGTATGGAAGTCAACTAAAATGAACAATGTGCCATCAATGTCTGTGCAGAAGAAGCCAATGCTGCAAGCATCCATTTCATCAGCTCGTATGCCACAAGTTCCCATGCAGTCTGCACAGATTTCACAAGTGCCTCAGATGTACCACCCTAAGTCAAAAGCACCTTTGCACCCAAATCCCATTCATAGTGAAAAGGACATGCAGAATATTTTTGCAGGTGTGGGTGCACCAACAGTGGATCTTTGGACACTTTACCAGCCTGTAGTGTTGGTGCAAACAGTGCGACACTTTAGCAAGACGAAGCCCTACACTTGTGGTAAATGTGGGCTGGGTTTTACATCAAAGACCTCTCTCATCTCTCACCACAGCACTCATGTCACGGATAAAGTTTCTGGATGCATAGGCTGTGGGCTGCTGCTCTCCAGCAAGAAGATGGTGCCTCGCTTCCATGTTTGTAAGGCACCCAACACTGCTACCAAACTGAGAATCATCACTGCGAAACCGCTGCGTATGCCGATGCCAATTGCTGCCATTACAGCTAGAAATCCCAGTGTTCAGTGGCCTCGCGCCACTTCCTCTCCACAGCTGAAAAAACAGAACCCCAGTGCAGCCAGTAAAGGCAGTCGGGCACTTATGACTTCCTCCCAGCAGTGGAAAAATCAGAAAATCCAAACATACAATAAAAGCAATCAGGGGTTCCGTGTCTCTCCGTCCCTGCAGGTAAAGAGTCAGAATCCCGGTGCAGCCATGAAAAGCCGGTATCCCACCATTCCCTCCATGCAGTTGAAGACGCCCACAAAACCGGCATCAGTTGTATGGGGCAAAACAACACAGGCATCCTCTGCATCAAATGGGTTCCCATGCCGAGTCTGTCATCTTCCTTTCGATACAGCTCAGCTGCTGCAGAGGCACAAGTGTGTCAAGGCACGAGAGTTCATGGCTCAGCACCTGCGAGGTGGCAAACAGCACTTCAAACTAAAGAGCGTGACACCAATGGCCAGTCCCAGTCCTGCTCAGCTTAATGGTGAGATAAAACGTGGGGTTCCAGCTTCTGGTAACATAAATAAAGGCCATGTGATGGCCGTCGGCCTGGACAAAGGACAAGGGGCAGTTCCTGTGAATGGGATAACAGGAGTGGATGCGGATGATGATTGTTACATAGTTGAAAGTGGACCAGACAAACCTGCTGAGATGATTTACCAAGTAACCTCATCCGTCCCTATCAAGACTTGACAAATCTAGAGAGGCACATCCATTTTGCATGTCACATTTTATGTTTTATGGACCAAGTGCATTCCTGTTTGAACAGTATCTACTTGTTTAAGGTCTTTGCACAGGAACACAACGCTTTCTGGCTTTCTCCAAACTATTAAAGGCGAAAGAAGTTAGGATCACTAGTAACAACCATTCATCTTAATCAAGCTGGAATTGTTTTGTCAGTTCTGTAAACGGTCCAGCCATTGTGCCCATGCATTATGATAGAAAATGTAAATCAATAAAGTTACTTAATAAAATATTCGTGCACGGTTTACCCATGTTTGGTGGGATAGCCAGGTACTGTCTTATAGTTTTTGTTTTTTAAATATGTTTTTAGTATGATCAGAATGTGTTGTGTGCAGCTTTGGGAAGTGACCACAATACCATGGGTTCTTACCGGCTTTGTCAGACTTTAAGAATACAGTATATGTTGTATTAAACTATATTTTCAAACTCACTGTCTGTGTGTTTATGGGATAATGCTGCATGTTATATTATCAAGGTTATTCACATGATAAACAGACAAACTGTTATGGTGCTTTTCACCCAGCAGCACTAATAATGATCCATTTGATGGCAGGGTGTGACATGTAAAGAGTTGTGTGCAGTGCAGTGAATGCAAGTAACTAAAATTGTGGTAGAAAATATAGAATCTTATAAAATACAGTGCCACTGTGTCCTGTAAAATCTTTTTCATTTAATTTTACAGTTCCACAAATAACTTCAAACTGGCATTCCTTCACAATGCTTTGTGCTTATCTAGATAGTACATTTTCTGTTTATATCTAGTTTTTTCTTGCATCTTTAGCCTCATATTTTGTAACTGGAAGTGCCCTCTTAGTAATATATTCAGGGTCTGTTGTCCAACCTGAAACCCTTTCATCCAGCAGAGGGAGCCATTTCAAAGCCTATACAAGGCGCTGTTTTTGTCCATTTATGATGAGGTAAATATCCCCAGCAAATATGCAACAAAAAAAGGTTGATGTGGCGTTCAAGTGCTGCTTGTAAATGAAAGATATGAAAGCATCAAAGATCAAGCACATTTAATGTAGAAGAAAAAAACCTAACATCCCTTAAGTGGCACTTAACTAGGAGGGATGTGCATGCATGGATTTTACATATCGTCACACTGTTAAAATAATCTCCTAAGTAATTTTTTATCTGAATCATCTCCTCATAGCCACCTATGGTAAAATCACCTACATCCTCAGTTGATCAGATCATGTGATTTTGCCTCTTTAACATAATGGCTTATGTCAAGTGTGTGACTTAAGTGGATTTATTATGCCTAAATCAAAATAAAATCTGACTTAGGCAATTCTGAACATGCCTTTGTGACTTAAGCAAGATATGGTTACACTTTATTTTGAAGGTCTCTACATAAGAGTGACATGAGCCATGTGTCATTAAAATGACATGGGATGTGTCATGAACATTAATGTTACTTCAAAGTGTCATTAATGTTCATGACACATCCCATGTCATGTTTCTGACACGCTTGTGTGACTCTTATGTAGACACCTTCAAAATAAAGTGTTACCATATCTTGCTTAAGTCACAAAGGCATGTTCAAAAAAAAATGCCTAAGTCATTTATTTCTCTTAAGCTACATAATTTACACACAGTGTTATTACTATGCCAATAGCCATTTATGTTACATCCTTTTTGAGTTACACTTTTGGTGAAGTTTTTTGTGTTTCCTGCAAAACTTGAAAAAATGAGTTAGGCGATTATTTTTAACAGGGTGACGAAATGGCTTTTAATTAATTACAAAATAACACACATAAACCCAGTGTGTCCCAACTGATTTCTTATCATGTTTAAAAAAAAAGCTACCAGTTATCATTAACCCTCTGGAGTCCATCTATTTATTGAAAATACACGTTTTATGTACAGTAATAACTTTATTTATATATGATATGTAGACAGTTGAAAGTGGAATCACAGGAGCTCTCACAGTGTGCCATTTATGTTTCTAGACCATTTTTAAAATGTGAATTTTCTTTCTATAATGAAAACGATTGCTATTTTTAATTTACATGCAAATATACTGTTTTGTAGTTTTAATATTTATTATTATTTATGCTCTCTTTCTACACTCTTTTAGTGTGTATAAATGGTAAAAAAAAAAAAAAAAGAAGAGGTTGTTTTCCATTGACACCTGTGTCTTTTGTTTGTATTTGGGTTCCTGGCAGCTTTATACTTTTTTTTTCCTGGCAGCTTTATACTTTTACAAGTTTGTGTGGAGAAAAAAGAGCCATGCATGTGATGTAAGGACAGACTGAAAGATGCTGAACAGAGACAGAAACGAATGCAAAGGAAGTTGACAAATTTCAACCCAAATCTCCAGGACTTGAGAGGTTTAACAGACAAATAACAATGAAGGCGTATTATGTGCTACATAATATGTATTATTATTTCTGCTGTTTTAGTGCGTATAAATGTTTTGAAAAAAAGAAAGAAAAAAAAGAAGGTTGTTTTCCATAGACACCTGTGTCTTTTGTTTGTATTTTGGGTATTAAGGCTATTATTTTAACAGTGTGACGATATTTGGTGTTGTGTCTGCTACTTTTGTTAGTTGAAGTTACTTCTGCACCTGAATCCCAAATTTCCCACGCCCCCTGAAGCACCCACCCAGTGCGCCGTGATTGACACTTTTCGGGTTGCTTTGTGCTCGGATATCGAGTGGCTCTCTGCTGCAAACTACTCTGAAAAGAAGAGAAAGCCAGGTCCACATGAACAGATGAGCTCCCAGACCAATGCACGCTTGTAAAAAACAGCCATGCAACGACTGAGCATGTTAGCTTTGAGTTAGCCAGCTAGCAGAGCAGCAGTCTGTGAATGGCTACGCAGAGACCAGTGTGGACTCTCTCCCACGCAGGCAAGCAGTTTGTGTTTACTACCACCCATCACGTTTTATAACCGATGTTTAGAAATATCATGCATAGGAGGTGTTGGCTATAAATAAAGTCATAGGAGCTGACATTGTAGTTAACTGTGTGGTTGTTGTGGCCTGTAATGTTAATTAACCGAGCTAGCAATGTGGCCTAGCAGGAGATGTTAACGCCTTCATTGTTATTTGTCTGTTAAACCTCTCAAGTTCTGGAGATTTTGGTTGAAATTTCCTTTGCATTAATTTCTGTCTCTGTTCAGCATCTTTCAGTCTGTCCTTACATCACATGCATGGCTCTTTTTTCTCCACACAAACTTGGCTATCAGTCAGATTTTTCATTTTCTTTTAATTAACAAAGTATAAAGCTGCCAGGAACCCAAAATACAAACAAAAGACACGTGTGTCTATGGAAAACAACCTTTTTTTTTTTTTTTTTTTACCATTTATACACACTAAAAGAGTGTAGAAAGAGAGCAGAAATAATAAATATTAAAACTACAAAACAGTAAACAAAGTAAAAACCTGCCAGGAACCCAAAATACAAACAAAAGACACAGGTTTCTATGGAAAACAACCTTCTTCTTTTTTCTTCTTTTTTTTTTTTTTTTTACCATTTATACACACTAAAAGAGTGTAGAAAGAGAGCAGAAATAATAAATATTAAAGCTTCAAAACAGTATATTTGCATGTAAATTAAAAATAGTAATCGTTTTCATTATAGAAAGAAAATTCACACAAACTTGGCTATCAGTCAGATTTTTCATTTTATTCTAATTAACAAAGTATAAAGCTGCCAGGAACCCAAAATACAAACAAAAGACACAGGTGTCTATGGAAAACAACCTTTTTTTTCCTTTTTTTCTTCTTTTTTTTTAACCATTTATACACACTAAAAGAGTGTAGAAAGAGAGCAGAAATAATAATAAATATTAAAACTACCAAACAGTATATTTGCATGTAAATTAAAAATAGTAATCGTTTTCATTATAGAAAGAAAATTCACACAAACTTGGCTATCAGTCAGATTTTTCATTTTATTCTAATTAACAAAGTATAAAGCTGCCAGGAACCCAAAATACAAACAAAAGACACAGGTGTCTATGGAAAACAACCTTCTTTTTTTTCTTTCTTTTTTTTAAAACATTTATACACACTAAAACAGCAGAAATAATAATACATATTAAAACTACCAAACAGTATATTTGCATGTAAATTAAAAATAGTAATAGTTTTCATTATAGAAAGAAAATTCACATTTTAAAAATGGTCTAGAAACATAAATGGCACACTGTGAGAGCTCCTATGATTGCACTTTCAACTGTCTACATATCATATATAAATAAAGTTATTACTGTAAATAAAATGTGTATTTTCAATAAATAGATGGACTCCAGAGGGTTAATGATAACTGGTAGCTGGATGCTGTTCGGTCATATGTGTTAAAAAATATATATTTTTTAAAAACACGATAAGAAATCAGTTGGGGCTGTTTACATAATTCATGTAGAGCTGTGCAAACTTCAACAACATACTTTGAGTGTTGCTATGAGCCCCAGGTTAATCTTTAAAGTATGTGTGGTATGAACTGAGATGAAAACAAGTATTGTTATTGTTAATATGTCTTCTATTAGTAATACTTGAGCAACAGAAGCTGTATTTTAATGTGAAATGAGGTGTGTTTTGCTGTTTTACTTAGATATACTTCTGCTGCTGTTCATTGTATTATTGGATCTTTTTATTTCTGATGCCTTAAAGAGACAGTGCATCCTCAAATTAAATACATTTTTTTACATTTTTCCTTTTTCCCCTTCTTTAAAATACTTGCTAAAATGTTTCAATTTAGCTCAGGCCTCCAAACTTAAAACAACATAACTTAAAAAGTATTTGGAGGAAAGCAGTAGGATTTTGCCTTTAATAGAAGACTATATAGCAGCCTAACTTGTCTGAATGATTGTTTGGCCTTTATTAGGTTTAAATAATCATAAACCAGACTTCAGAACACATGGAAATAGCATGCCGTTGGTTACAGGTATTGTGATGTGATTGCTTTAGGAATATATGTTACTGTTTGTATGAATTATAACCTGCATGTGACTGTTTAATCCACAGACTCTTGAGATGGGGAGTAAAATGTCTTTCAGCAGAGGAAACAGTGACCAGAACACAGTCTCAGAGTCAACTTCTGTGGCGTCGCAAACTCGAAATTTCAATCATGCCACTTCAGACTACAAACAGGTAAGAGAGACAAAGATATATCTCATATACAGTATAAATATATACAGTATAAAGCACATTGTGTCAGTGTTAGAATTAAAAAGCATAAAAAGACTTGTTTAAGGACTGTCGTTGTATTTCCTTTTTTTCCTAGTGTGTTGATTCTATTTTGAGAGATCTATCTATCTATTTCTTAAGATATTGAATTTTTTAATTCTGCATGCATTCATAAGCATGTGGTCCTCTACTGCAGCTTTTCTCAACCTTTTTGAGTTGCGACCCCCAATTTAACATGCATGTTGTCTGAGACCCCCGCTCACTGAACACAGTCTCACAGTTCAGATCAGACAAACTCAGTTGATACGACAAATTTTGGACAAATAATGAAGCAGACAACAACTAAAACATCTCTCTGTCTGTGCATTTATATATTTTTTCATATTTTATTGTTACTTTTAATCTAAGTCCTTTGCTATCAGTTTAAAGGTCCATTCTGACCTCCTGAGTGTGTAACAGTCAGCTTCAAGCCAGAGACTCCTTGGAAAGTAACAACTTGATACTTTGGGATTTGTCAGAAAAGACACAAAATTACCCAAAAAAGAATCAAATTGACCACAAAATGACGCAAAATGATCGAAAAAAGACAAAAAATGACCAAAATATTACATAAAATGAAGCACAAAAGGAATCAAATTGACCACAAAAAAGAAAAAATGACCACAAAAAGACACAAATTGACCAAAAAAGACACAAAATGACCCAAAAAAGAAACAAGATGACCGAAAAAAGACACAAAATGACCAAAAAAGGAAACAAAAGGACCAAAAAAGACACAAATTAACCACAAAATGATAAAAACGACACAAAATGACCAAAAAAAGACACAAAATGACCAAAAAAAGACACAAAATTACCAAAAAAGACATTAAATGACTATAAAGACTAAAACACATTAACACTTTAAAACAGTGGAGACAGAGCTGACTTCCAAAATGATTTGACGACCCCCAGAAATCATCTCGCGACCCCAATTGGAGTCGGGACCCCAATGTTGAGAATAGCTGCTCTACTGTACACCTGACTGTGTTAGGATTTATCTGCATACATGTAGACCTTACCACCGTAGAACAAGCTATTGCATTTGGATTACTGTGTTAGAAAACTTGGGCAATAATCCCAATCCTACATTTGTGACAAATGCATTTTTTTTTCTCCCAAAGATATCTGAAGACAAGAGATGCAGTGAGGAAGACGTGGAGTCCAGGTGGGGAGAGGAAATTAAAGCGTCAGAACTTGAACCTCCCTCATCAGAGCACATGCAGTTTGACGGCCTCGCTAACGCTGAAACAGTTGGCGGAAAGAACGGCCAACACAGTGAGCTCGTATCATCACAGGTAGGGATAGAAGAAATGTCCACAATGCCATCTGCAAGTGTGTGCAGCTCTACAACAGACAGTCATGGCCAGCCTGTGGAGCGCCGCAAGAAGCGCCGGCGCCGACGTAAATTCACCCGGCTGTTGACGGAACACCGAAAAGCAAATCCTTCTGGTTTTGATGCAGTTCAACATAAGGAGATCAGCACCACGATACCTCTGCCAACATGCTTAGAGAACCACAACAACGATGATGTGCCTCACGCCGTAGACGCTCCCTTAATCACTAATTCGCCACTTCCTGTTTCTGATGGTCAAGTAAAAGACGAGGCCCTTGTGGTGCCAATAAAAAAAAGAGGAAGACCAAGGAAAACAGAAATGGCAGCTTACAGAGCTTTGGCTGCTGAAGCTGCTTCTGCCAGTGCTGCTAATGCTAATGCTAATAATGCTAGCACTCCTGCACGGAGGCTGAGGAGCAGAGGGGAACAACAGACTGTGACTCAGGATGGGAAGCTGGAAACTGAAAGCAAAGAAGACCCAAAGCAGACTGAAGTGACACCTGCAGAAAGTAAATTGAACTTTCAAGGTGTTAAAAGAAGAAGAGCTAAACAGGCTCATCAGCAAGTTCCAGCTAAAGTGTCCAGACTGGATGTTTCCCAGGAGGCCTCCACACTGTTGAGCAACGAGCAGAGAGCAGAGACAGATAAGCAGGTGGAACTAAAAACTGACAAACAAGAGACAGATGGAACGAGCTGTCAGCTCTCCCTGCAGTCTGCAGGAGGACCAGAGCAGCAGGAAAGTGCATTAGCACAAAGAAAACTGGTTTCCCAGCCAGCAGCTGATTGTGAAATTATTCCTTCAGACGGTTTAGTCACTGCTGACATGAAAGGCAGCAAGGAGTCACAATCCAAAAGCCCTCTTGAATCCCCGGAGAATGCAAACTTTAGCACAGATATTGTAACTTCCTCTGAAGAACCGCCTAAACCTGTTGGGGGCCCCCTCGCCGTGAAAGCTGAGAACATTGAGATGGAGCTGGATGATTTCAATCCTTTGTCAGAGTCAAATAGTCTTAAATCTTTACAATGCAGTGCAGACAACACTTATGGTCGTAACAGTCAGCGAAGCACTTTCAGGCGCAAGAGAGGCGGCAAGAGAAGGAGGAGGATAGGGAATGTTTTGATCCAGAGAGAGACGCATAAAGTCAGCAGTGACACTCAACAACAGCCGGACTGTGACGACGAGGACAGAGACGACGAGTTAAATGTCACCTACAGCAAAAAAGCGGGAAAAACTCTGTTGAAGTGTGGTTACTGCAGTCAGACGTTTAAATTTCTCTCTCAGTTCATCATCCATCAACGCATCCACACAGGAGAACGCCCGTTCAAGTGTCCTGAATGTGGCAGAGGCTTTAGCAAAAATTCCAATTTAAATCTTCATCTCAAGACGCACAAAAAGAGCAACATATATCAAAAATGTCCGTTTTGCAAGATTAAATTCTCTTGCTCGGAGTACGCCTCTCATATGAAGATGCACGCACACGAGATGGACCAAGACTCTGACAACAACACGTCTGAAACTAGCAGCAGACTGAACGAGCAGGAAAAGAGTCCGGGCCTTCCTCGACAACTTCCTCCAGAGAAGAGAGAAAGAAAAGTCTGCCAGTACTGTGGAAAAACATTCCCCTTCCAGTCCGCCCTCATCAGACACGTGCGTGTCCACACTGGAGAAAAGCCTTACAAATGTGACATATGTGGCAAAGCTTTCGGTCAGGCCTATTTCCTGCGTGTTCACGAGCTGACACACTGGTCTGTGAAGCGTTACAACTGCACACGCTGTGAAAAGTCATTCACTCATTACAGCAATGCTAAAAATCACACCTGCAGACCTTCGGAGAGCGGCGACAATTTGCAGCCCAACAGACGTGTGAGGCCTTCACTGACATATACGTGCCACATCTGCAAGAATATTTTTGAACACCTGCAGGAGTTCAACAGCCACATGAGAACCCACACCGGGGCAAAGCTTTACCGCTGCCTGTATTGTGACAAGCTGTTCGGCGTGCTGTCTGAATATAACGCCCATCGGAGTCAGTGCAGAGGAGAGAGAAACGCCTCCAGCTCGGCCATAGAAAACGAAGAAACAGTGTCGTTAATACAGTACACAGTGCCTGCACTTAGGTGTTCATCGGGGAACAATTCAGCTTCTCTTCTCACAGGAGTTCATAGTGAAACACTAAGAACGCCACCACAGACAAGCCGCAAAAAACGCATGGCTAACTTAAAGAAACCGTTCCAGTCGACAGCTCTACTGGCTCACCAGCTCCCGCCCTTTGTGTCGAAGTTAAACAAACTGGACACCCGCTCAGACCCCAGGAAGTATTTCTGTCCAGGATGTGGCCGGCTGTTCAGGCACATGGGCCGACTCCGAGCCCACATGCTGACCCACGCCCCAGATCAGAGCTACACCTGTGCCTGTTGCGGCAAGACTCTAGCGAACTGGAGGAAGCTCTGGCATCACCAGAGGATCCATCGACACAGGCGCGGGCGCTTCACTTGCCCTCAGTGCGGGCAGAATTTCCGCTTTGTGGAGCCGTACAAAAAACACATGAGCGAGCACCCGGAGGTCCAGTGGATTCAGGTCAGGCCCAAGAAAGTGCTTCTGCCTTATCAGTGTGAGCAGTGCCAGTGCAGCTTTAAGACACTAGATCTGCTGTTCAGCCACCAGCTTTGCCATTCCTCAACACACAAGGACCCCGATTTCGATTTATCCATAGAGCATAACACACAAGCTAACAAGAACATGTTTAGCGCTCCGACAAACAACCACATAACTACGTTAGGTCCAGATCATGAAGAGAACATGTCTTCTTTGAGCCCCTTATCACAGTGTACAGGCCCAATAACTCAAGCACCCATCATTACCTTTAAGCCTCTTGATTTGGGTAAAACTGCCCAGCAACCCAGCAGCACACATTCAATCATTTATGACGGAAGAGATGAAAATGCACTTAAAAAATCTTTCACTTCTTTGAGAACTGTGAATAAACATGCCAGCATTTCAAACGAAGGGCCTGCAGACGGGGTTCAGTGTGCTGTGTGTGGAGATTCTTATCCTGCCATTTCAGACCTTTATCAGCATTATCTGGAGCATGCTAGAGGCCAGGTGTGATCACCTATACTACTGGTCAAAAGTTTTAGAACACACCAACTTTTCAAGAATTTGATTGAAAATGATGCAGTTTAATGTCTCAGTGTTTTGAAAGTAAAAAAAAGATTCAAAATCACATTTTATGTTGGACTAAAGGACTAAAAAAAGACACAAAATGACAAAAAAAGACACAAAATGACCAAAAAAAGACACAAAATGACAAAAAAAGACACAAAATTACCAAAAAAAGACACAAAATGACTTACAAAGACATGAAAAGAATTAAAAAATGGACAAAATAGCCCAAGACTCCATAGAGTTAAGTTGTTAACCCATTTCTTGTTCCCTGAAAAAGGCCTACTTGTATAATTCTGAAATGTACATTATCTTTCAGTTTTGGTTAAGCTTACCTTTTTTTATTTACCTCTGGCAGTTCACCACTTACCTTTGTACCCTTTCAAGCTGTTCATTTGACTTGAACTGCTTGAATTTCAATAAAAAACTGGAAAAATTAGGGTGTTCTAAAACTTTTGACCGGTAGTGTATGTGGAGATATGTTGTATCCCTTCTGTGCTCATCAACTTTTTGCTTTGTTTAAAGACATACTGTGCAGGAATTGATGCTTACTGTTTGTAAACACAGCATTCAAACTCGGCCTGTTCCTTGGCTTGAAACCGCAGAGTCACTCAGCTTTGTACTTTGGCGTTTTGCTTTACTATATTTGTGTTTTTTGGGCGCTGTGTTTGCTATTTTTGTAGCTTCCTGCCCAATGGGGGACACCCAGAAACATGCTGAGCACAGCAAAATGCAAAGAAGAGAGAAAATACAGGCAGAGGGCAGGGTCTCTGCAGATACAGTCATTTTTGGGTGAAATCCTGCATAGTGTGCCTTTAACACAGGGACCTGTTGACTTTGATTACAAAAAGTAGAACCATTGACACACTCTAAAGTAATATGAAACGAAATGCATCAGAAATTATGCAGATTGGATGATTTGTTTATGATCATGTATTCAACCTGTCGCAGATTCTGAAATATTTAAACTCTGAATGTACAAAATAATTAGTGCCTTCTGTTTGGTTGTAGTTCGTGAGGCAACTTCAGGTTGAAGCCTTCTTCAGTTTGTGTAATTACATTTCTGTCAAGAATAAAGGAGATGCAGTTAGAGAGAACATGTCAGAAAGATCCCTGAATATTTTGTACATTCAGTGCATTAATGCCGAGCCTGAAGGAGCCTTGTGATAAATAATAAGCTGTTCAACACAATAAGCACTTGAAAACAGAAACGGTTCTGTATTTAAATGGCTGATTATGGAAAATAAAAACTCTTTTTCAAGTGAAATAACCACTGAAACATTTTGAGCCATCATGTATCCTCCATCCATCTTTATTTAGTAACTTGGAAACCCTGCACTGATCAGATATCTGTCAATAAGTAGTACAACTAGTTAACTGAATAGTTCCTGTATAGTTTACACATTTAACCACCTCATCTTGATAAGTGCATTTGTGTTATGATCTGTGGATTTGATTTAAAATGTGAGCGTTTCAAATCATGCAGATCAAGTAAAACTGTTTCTCAAAATGTTTCAGAGGAAGTGATGTGTTCTGATTCCCAATTTATTTTCTTCTTCTGGTCTCCAACATGGACATGAATCACCATTTTGTATTTGCACTTTAATAAAGGGAATATCATCTTTAATCATGCACACACATGTTTGTCAAAGACTTTGCTCTGTCATGTACTTGTAATATGATGGCTGAAATCAAGTGATGCTATATTTTCTAGAAAAAAAAACACCAACAAACGCACAATCCACACCTGAGATACAAAGTGTAACAGGAGTGTTGTTGAACATCCTTTTTCCTTTTCTTTTACTGCTTTTGAAAAGCTTTTCTTGCTTCAATGTCAGGCTTGTTTTTTTGTAATCATGAAAAACATTGTTCTATTGTATATAATTTATGCTATAGTTTGTCTTAAAAACCAATAAAGGTCATTTTTGTATTGATATGTGATCAAGTCTGTCATTTTACTTACTATGTACAAATGACTGGTCAAAAGTTTTAGAACACACCAACTTTTCCAGAATTTAATTGAAAATGATGCAGTTTAATGTCTCAGTGTACTCTGAAATGAATGCACATTTGCAACATTTATAACCAGTCAAGAGCACTCATAAGACACTTGGATTTTTTAAGTCATTATAAGCTATATTTATAACTGTTGATATAGTGCATCATGAAGCTTTATATGTGTTTATGAATGCAGTCATAATGCATTATGATTGATTATAATGAGCATTATAATTCACTATGAATGCGCTCATAATGCACTATAGATGTAGTCTTCATAGAAAGTGTTACCGTAAAGTGTCACAGATGCTTTTGAGTACAATACAAGGTGCTCTGCCAAGAAGTCAAACAAATTGAAGTATTTTTAATTTTTCTGTTTATTTAAGAGATACACAGTTTTCTGTCCTGCAAAGAAAGCACTGTGAGGTGACTTTAGTAGGAGGACATGGTGTTGCGGATCCAGGAGTTGTAGTTGCAGACCTTGGCGTAGACACCGGGCTTGTTCCTCTGGGCGCAGCCGTAACCCCAGGACACCACGCCCTGCAGCTGGCCGTTACACACCACGGGGCCACCAGAGTCTCCCTGACAGGACGCAGGTAGAAAGATAGACAACATGTGAGCAGAGGGGTTCTACATTTACATTTACATTTAGCAGACGCTTTTATCCAAAGCGACTTACAGGAAGAGTAAAAACAAACAATCAAGGTATACTGCAGTAAGAGCTATTAGTGCATCAATAAGTGCTGGTGACAATTCTTTGAGGAGTAGAATTATCGTGTGGTTTAGAGAGAAGATGCTCTCTGAAGAGATGGGTCTTCAGGAGGTTTTTAACCCTATAAAGCCTGAACCATGAAATAATTGCCAGAAAATTCATTTTTTGTAAAAACTGAGTGCTTATTAACCTGCTGACGAATTTTAAGAAATAAATAAATTGCATATATGAATTCTAATTTGTATCATATTTCATACATCAGGTCTTTTTGTGCAATTTGTTGCTCACAGTTTGTTTTTCTCGAACTAACAAAAACATATAAACCCTAACATATTTAACCTATTAAGACTTTGACTTTTCCTTTTTCCTCAAACATGCAAAATACATATTTTTTCCATATAACACAACATCATACATCTGCTGATATGAAGTTTTTTAATGCAGCAATGACTGATCCATTCGTGGAACCTGCATATCATTTTTGCTACATCTGGTATTTTTGTGCAATTTGTTGCTCAGTTTGTTTATCTTCAACACATGTATACATCAGGTTTTTGATGATGTAGTGGTCTCAAAAATAACTGTATCTAATATGATACACTTGGCTTTATAGGGTTAAAGGTAGAGAGGGACGCCCCTGCTCTGGTTGGAACTGGTAGTGTGTTCCACCAGCGGGGAACAAGAAGTGCAAAGAACGTTCTAACGTTTGCTGTGGCCACTATCAGAAACAGTGAGGAGGAGTGAGCTGGTACCTGGCAGGAGTCCTTGCCTCCCTCCATGAATCCAGCACAGAACATGTTGGAGGTGATCTGTCCAGGGTAGGCAGACCTGCAGCTGCTGTCACTCAGGATGGGGGCATCCAGGCACCTCAGACGATCAGGGTAGTTGTCTGGAGAGAGAAATAACACGTGAATATCCATAAATATCCATAAATATCCATAAATATCCATACCCCAGCATGCACAAAGACTTCTTGTGACTGCACTGTAAAAAGTGTTTGTAGAAATTACAGTAAAATGCTGTCAAATTGCATGAGAAATACGGCCTAAAATAAAAAATTGCATGTCACCATAATAGACACTTTTAACCCATTGAAGTCTGGAAAGTGTTTACGTCATTTTTTAGTATTTTGTATAAGCTCTCAAATACTTTTTGAATTTCATTTCTATCTGCTACAGAGGCTGAAAAATCTATTATTTAGTAGAAGAGTTGACACTTTTTTTTCCAGAATTTCCAGATAATTAGAGGCTTATTTTAAAATCGCCCAGCGGTTTTTCAGGCCTCAATGGGTTAATTACTGTAAATCACAGAATAGAACAAAACTTTTGAAAAACACACAGTTTTACTGTAAAAATATTTTTAAAAAATCATGTAAAATGAATGGAGAAATACCATGTTGGATATATAAGGACACAATTAAACTTAAAACGGTGTTTCTTCCAGTTTATGACAGAAAAAAGGAAAAAGTTTGGTGCTATTCTTTGATTAACGGCAATTAAAAGTGTCTAATGCAGTGATATACAATTTTTCATTTCACACCCCATTTCTGATGTATTTGACAGTGTTTTACTGTTATTTCTACAAACATTTTTACAGTGTATTTTTATGGTGAAGTTCTGGTAACCACAGCTGCCGGTCATTTTCCGTAAATTAAACAGATTATTTTTTACAGTGTAAAGTGTTACAGGTGCTTTTGAGTTCAATACAAAGTGCTCTACCAAGAAGTCAAAGAAATTGATCACAGATCAATCACAGAATAGAACAAAACTTTTGAAAAACACACAGTTTTACTGTAAAAATATTTTTAAAAATCATGTAAAATGAATGGAGAAATACCATATTGTCTCAAGGACACAATTACCTTTAAATAAAGGGACTACTCAGTCTAAATTACAGTTTTTGCTGATATTTACATTTAAATTTACAGTAGAAAACCCACTCACTGTCATTTTTACGGTGAAATTCTGGCAACCACAGCTGTCGGTATTTTACCCTAAATTTAACAGATTATTTTTTACAGTGTGCAGTGTGTTACTGACTTCCAGAGCTGCTGGTGTTGCCCCATCCAGAGATCAGGCAGCGGGTTCCAGAGCCGGCACAGCTGGAGGGCAGGGACACGGTGCGGACGTAGCTGTTCAGGGTGGCGGGCTTGCTCAGCTTGATCAGCATGATGTCATTGTCCAGGTTGCGGCTGTTGTAGCTGGGGTGGCGGATGACCCTGGCAGAGTTGATGAACTGCTCGGTGCCCTCGTTGACGGCAATGTTGTGCTCTCCAAGACGCACCTGGACACGGCTGCAGAGGCATCAGGGTTAAATACATGTTAGTGATGGTGTAGTGGCAATTTTGTCAGAAAAAATAACAAAAATTAAACTTAAACTTAATCAAAATGCCACTGATGCACCATGAGCGTGTGGTGTACGCTGGCAAAGAAGGTGATGTCCATGCATGATTGTTAGTTCCAAAGGTTTATTTTGTCCATTGCGAGCAAGCAAACAAAAGAACAAAGAAACATGGCTCCTGCTGCCTATCTTCACGCTGGTAAAAAACCCAACATGGTCTCACTAAAATTCGTGAAATAGCCACGGATTTCGCTTAACTCAAAATCCGTGGAATAGCCACGGAATCCCTCAAATTTCCGTGAAACTGACACGGATTTCGCTACAATGCAAGTTAATGACAGTCATATTTTTCTGGCGAGATCTTCACCACAAAGTGATTATGTACATTCACTGAGTGAAGATTTAGAAAATAAAACATATATTTCTCGCTAGAAATGTGATCAAAATCCATTTTTATGCAGAAACAAAGTCAAAATATTGATTTTTCACTAAAAATGAGAGAACCGTCCGCCATGTTTTTTGTTCTGACCGCCGGGACCTTGAAAGTCACGTGACTTGGAACAAACCAATAGCCACGGGATATGACTGTCATTAACTTGCATTGTAGCTAAATCCGTGTCAGTTTCACGAAAATTTGAGCGATTCCGTGGCTATTCCACGGATTTTGAGTTAAGCGAAATCCGTGGCTATTTCACGGATTTCTGTGAGACCAGGTTGAAAAAACCATCGGCCCACCCAGGTGCATGCTGGTCCTCTGCCTACCTACCTACCTATATAACATCAGGTGCCCATGGTGCCAACCCAAATTCCATAAAACCCAAAATATAATATGTAAACTAAATATGCTAAACAATAATGATGATTAAACTAAACAATTAACTAGCAAAACAAAATGTTATCAAAATAAACAAACGTCTAGAATAATCAAATAATACTCATTGTTAATAATAAACTAAACAGACAACTAAATACTAAAAAGAACTAAATAGCTCCAACAGATGGGACACTGAGAGCCGGCCCAAGCCTCTATGGGGCCCTAAGCAACATTCAATTTCGGGGCCCTCTATTTCTGCCAATAATATTGATTGTTGATCATTCACACACCTACTACAAACTCATTGCGGCTCTGGCAGTGTTGTTTACATTATGCTATTGTCAGCCTGATGTGTCTTCACACATTTAAAGGGGGTGTCCCAGTTAATTACATAAATAATACCAATACAGTAATGATACAAATGATACCAATGAATGAATGATGTCCAGGGTGTCACATGTGTTTTTTAATCTAAAAATGTATCACATTCAACTATAGAGTGACTTGGGGTTGATTTACACAACTGCCAGAGGTAAATAAAAAAAGGTAAGCTTAACCAAAACTGAAAAATAATGTACATTTCAGAATTATACAAGGAGGCCTTTTTTCAGGGAACAAGAAATGGGTTAACAACTTAACTCTATGGAGTCTTGGGCTATTTTGTCCATTTTTTGAATTCTTTTCATGTCTTTGTAAGTCATTTTGTGTCTTTTTTTGGTCATTTTGTGTCTTTTTAGTCATTTTGTGTCTTTTTTTAGTCCTTTAGTCCAACATAAAATGTGTTTTTGAATCTTTTTTTTTACTTTCAAACACTATCATGCTCAATAAAGAATTTTAAATGTTGCAAATGTGCATTAATTTCGGAGTACACTGAGACATTAAACTGCATAATTTTCAATTAAATTCTGGAAAAGTTGGTGTGTTCTAAAACTTTTGACCAGTAGTGTATATAAAGATTGTGACATTAAAAGTGCTGTTAGACAACAAAGTCCATTTCAGATTTGTTTTAAGTCACAAAATAATAATAAATCAATAATTCACATTCAACTATAGAGTGACTTGGGGTTGATTTACACAACAATCCAAATGGTAAAGCATTAATTTTACTGTAAAAGTGTCATCTGGTTTATTATTATTTTTGAAAAACGTGAAAACATACCTTTATCTTGGCGTTGTTGACATAAAATTGTATTTTTGTACAATAATATATCTTTGATCATATAGAAAGTGTCACTCATGCATGCAAAATATTAAACAAAATATGTACATATTTTTTGTTAATTGCTCTTGGGGGCCCCCTAGTGGCCACGGGGCCCCAAGCAGTCGCTTAGTTCTTAATTCTGGGGACATTACACTTAAGACACTCAGGGAATTTTCAACCAATTTGAGGCACTAAAAGCAGTGGCGGTTCTATACAGGGGCCTCCAGGGGCCACTGCCCCTGTTAAGAAGCCCTTGGCCCCTGCTGTGGCCCCTGTGTCAAATTAATAATAAAATTATCAATTTGTAAAGATGAGAGATGGAACAATTCTTACCTATTTTTTGTTCAAACAATATCTCATTGTACACAAAAGGAACCCAGAATGTGTACATTGTATAATAGTTTAATTGTGCGATAAAAGCTTGTGAATATATAAAAAAAGATCATTCTCACTGCACTGCGCTTTCAAAATAAAAAAAGTAATTGTGCATAAAAATGAGAAATGTCATTGTCGTACAAAAATAGTTGTTATTGTTGGTAAGTCTCATTGTTTCAATCAATGTATTTGTATCTTCTAAATATAATTAAATTAGATTTAAAAAAAAAGCTAAAATAAAGGTTTAAGTCTTATAGGGCTATTTTGTCCATTTTTTAATCCCTTTCATGTCTTTACGTGTCTTTTTTGTGTCTTTTTTTGGTAATTTTGTGTCTATTGTTGTGTCTTTTTTAGTTATTTTGTGTCTTTTTTTGTCATTGGTGTCATTTATGTGTCTGTTTTAGTTATTTTGTGTCTTTTTTTGGTCATTTTGTGTCTTTTTTTCATTTTTATGTCTTCTGTGGGGGTTTTTGTTATTCTGTCTTCTCATTTTGTGTCTTTTTTTTGGTCATTTTGTGTCTTTTTCAAGACATTCAAAGATTTTGAATGCTTAAATATCATTTTTGCCATTTTTTCATGTGCTAATGTGCCCCTCTGATTAAACACTGGCCCCTGCTTGGCCCCCACAGTGAAACTGGTCTAGAACCGCCACTGACTTAAAGCTTATTCTGAGTATGACTGTGGACATAATGTATGGATGTCTGCACTTACGACTTGTAGCAGTGAGCAGCAGACACCACCCAGGTGCTGGAGATCAGGGAGCCTCCACAGAAGTGGTACCCAGAGTTCAGAGAGACCTGGTACTGCACAGAGTTCTTCCTGCACTCGTAGCCTCCAACAATCTTGTCATCCTCAATGGGAGCGGCATCTGATGGAGAATTTAACAGAGTTCACCAAACATTTTTGTAAAAAAAATAGGACTGAAGAGTTCCTTGAAGGCTGAACAAAAACATAAAGAGTAAAGTACACTACTGGTCAAAAGTTTTAGAACACACCAACTTTTCCAGAATTTAATTGAAAATGATGCAGTTTAATGTCTCAATGTACTCTGAAATTAATGCACATTTGCAACATTTAAAATTCTTTATTGAGCATGATAGTGTTTTGAAAATAAAAAAAAGATTCAAAATCACATTTTATGTTCAACTAAAGGACAAAAAAAGACACAAAATAACAAAAAAAAGACACAAAATGACAAAAAAAAGACACAAAATGACAAAAAAAGACACAAAATGACAAAAAAAAGACACCCAGAGACACAAAATTACTAGAAAAAAGACACAAAATGACCAAAAAAAGACACCAAAAGACACAAAATGACTGAAAAAAAAGACACAAAATGACTAAAAAAAGACACAAAATGACTTACAAAGACATGAAAATAATTCAAAAATGGACAAAAATAGCCCAAGACTCCATAGAGTTAAGTTGTTAACCCATTTCTTGTTCCCTGAAAAAGGCCTACTTGTATAATTCTGAAATGTACATTATTTTTCAGTTTTGGTTAAGCTTACCTTTTTTTATTTACCTCTGGCAGTTCACCACTTACCTTTGTACCCTTTCAAGCTGTTCATTTGACTTGAACTGCTTGAATTTCAATAAAAAATGGAAAAATTGGTCTGTTCTAAAACTTTTGACCGGTAGTGTAAGTAGTCTAGCCTTCATACTTACATGCCACAGCGAACAGAGCCAGCAGAATGAAAGCCTTCATGATGCTTCGGTCTCGACCTCGGTGTCTGCTCAGCTGCACCGTGGGCCCTTTTAAACCCGATCTGTCCCTCTGCTATCTGATTGGCCAAGGACACGTATGTGCATTTTCCCTCTTTCTGTTGTTGAGTAACGTGTGTAAAAACACATCTGGAGGACCGGAGCCAACATATTGATGATAAGTCAGTTTTAGTCCTGCCTCCAGCCACACATACTACAGATAAAAATTAAAAAAAGCTCTTATTCTTTTCTCTTCTTTTCTTCTTTAACATATAGCACTCCTTAGCAATGACAGTTAGCTCTTGAAGTTATGTACTTACTTGATTCCTATGGTCTATGTCTAGTACCATCAGGTTGAATGCACTTATTGTAAGTCGCTTTGGACAAAAGCGTCTGCTAAATGACATGTAATGTAATGTAATGTACAGATATTGGTTTGAACTCACTATAGCAATTTAACCTATAAGAACCCAGACCCAGTAATCCTTAAAGGAAAGTTATAGGGGATATACAACAGAACAAGTAGAGCACATAGAACACATTTATGATGTTGTTGTTTTTTAAATACTACCCCTAAATATGACATATATGTCACATTGGGCGTTTATGGTATTTATGATTATGATATTTCTTATTTTTAATTGAATAAACTCGCCACCTTTTCTGCTTATAGAAACACAAATTTGCCTTTTTCTTTGCATCTCCACAACATACACTACTGGTCAAAAGTTTTAGAACACCCCAATTTTTCCAGTTTTTTATTGAAATTCAAGCAGTTCAAGTCAAATGAACAGCTTGAAAGGGTAGAAAGGTAAGTGGTGAACTGCCAGAGGTAAATAAAAAAAGGTAAGCTTAACCAAAACTGGAAAATAATGTACATTTCAGAATTATACAAGTAGGCCTTTTTCAGGGAACAAGAAATGGGTTAACAACTAAACTCTATGGAGTCTTGGGCTATTTTGGCCATTTTTAATTCTTTTCATGTCTTTGTAAGTCATTTTGTGTCTTTTTTTGGTCATTTTGTGTCTTTTTTTGGTCATTTTGTGTCTTTTTATAGTCATTTTGTGTCTTTTGGTGTCTTTTTTTGTCATTTTGTGTCTTTTTTTGGTCATTTTGTGTCTTTTGGTGTCTTTTTTGTCATTTTGTGTCTTTTTTTGGTCATTTTTTTGTCTTTTTTTAGTCCTTTAGTCCAACATAAAATGTGTTTTTGAATCTTTTTTTTACTTTCAAAACACTGTCATGCTCAATAAAGAATTTTAAATGTTGCAAATGTGCATTAATTTCAGAGTACACTGAGACATTAAACTGCATCATTTTCAATTAAATTCTGGAAAAGTTGGTGTGTTCTAAAACTTTTGACCAGTAGTGTATATAAAAATTGTGACATTAAAAGTGCTGTTAGACAACAAAGTCTATTTCAGATTTGTTTTAAGTAACAAAATAATAATAAATAAATAAATAAATATAAATAACACTGCCTCATTGGACGGCTTCTCAACAAGCTACTGTAGCTGTAGAACACTGAAAAACACACCTATGTACTTGAGAAAACATACATGAACATTACTAGAACATTTAAAATGTTTGTGTCACCATAGGTTCCTATGGGTTAAAGGACATGAAGCTTTTTATCCTGATAATGTGAATCTGTCGATGGAATTTACTAAATTACACCTGCACATTACCTGTAGACGTGCACATCAACATACATTTCATATCAACTGTGTAAATCGTCTGTATTGAATTCATGATGTTTATATTATATATACTTCCAGTTAAAGATATGAATTTCACTGTTTGGTCTCCTGATCGATTAAACACCGGCTATAAAACAAGATAGAAACTACTGTTAAATTTTCAAACTGCTTTTTTTTTTACTCATTTGTGCCCGTTTGTGAATTTATTATGTATTATAATAAAAAAATACCTTTAAAATATGTTATGATTGGTCTAAAATCTTGAAATCTCCTTTTTTTTTAATCCTTTTTATAATTAGACTGTTATGCTTTTAACCTGTAGCACTTTAACATTTCCTGTAATGTAAAGTGCACTACAAATAAAATGTATTATTATTATTATTATTATTATTATTAAATCTGGTATTGCCATACTTTAGGTAAGTGTCTTATGGTATAACTTTTATATTTTTAGATCACATGAAAAATTACACTTTTATCAATAGTCAAAACCAGGATTTGTTTTTTAAATGAGGAAAATGTCCAACACTGTGTTGATAATTTCCTTTTACAAATTATGTTTTTTTTTACACTTCATATGTTTGCATATCCTTAATATTCAAGTGGTTATTAATTGTAGTGTCTGAGATACAGCCATTTTCTCATACTATATTTAGTCTTCAAGCACATGGCGCAACTGTTTTTTCTCCCTAAAACATGATAGAGAACATTTTAAAAAAACACAGTCCAGACTAAATATAGTATGATAAGAAAGACTCACTTTACAGCCAAATGGTTTGACTGATTTAGAAAATTTATTCAGATTTGTGCTTATAAATAACCCAGAAACATAAAGGGGGATTAATATTTTCAGTTGGGGGCACATTTAGTAATCTAATTGCTTATTCACAACAATTTAATGCACCAAAACTCACAATAACTGCACTTTAATGTACATAAACTGCAATATCAATACCTTCAATACATCAATCAGGTATACTACTCACTGTTTTCTTATGCAATTTTCAGCTGTCTATATTGTATATATTGTTCCCAATTTATATTATTGTTTTGGTCTTAATACTTTTATTTATTTATATATTTACATTTCTTCTTGTTTAAATTTTCAATACTTTATATTTCTTGTTAATATTGCTTGTTTCTATTGAATGTTATTGTATTGATACTTCTTTCTGTTTTTGCTGCAGTTACACTGAAAAACTCCCCATTTTGGGACTAATAAAGTAATATCTAATCTTATATTCTGCTATGCTACTACTATCTCATATTATTATTGGATATATTCACCCTGTATGCATGTTTAGGTAAATTCTCTATTTTTGGTTCAATTAGTTGTTGATGTGGCAGCACATAAGCTGAATTGTAATGTAAAATGCATTTGTTTCAATACATTATTTACACATGTTACACATGCATATATATCAGGATAGCATTTTTTAATCTATCTATCAAATATATGATGAAATAATCACAGTATATATCATCCAAGGTGGCTGAATTACTTTAAATTGCTTTATACATTTTTTCTGATTTAAGTGACATGTAGTCAAAATGTACCTTTATTTATAAAGTAAGAAATCTTGAATTGTAGTTTTCTCAAAATTCTTCAAATGCCAAACAGTTTTATACAGTCTTATATATGGCTGAACCCTTCAGCATTTAATTCTGAATGTAAAGAAACACTGGTAACACTTTACAATAACCATCTAAGTGATGTTTATAGATGGTTTATAAACCAATTCTTATTAACCATTTACAAAATGCTATACATATTTAATCTTTAAATGTTTTCAAGCAATTTCTTAAAGGCATAAGAATAATTTTGAAATCATTTACATACTTAATATGGTGTTAAAAATGTTATAATGAGTGTAAAGCTATTAATAAACTAATAATTATGTTTGTTTATGGTAAAGTAATCTATTTGGCATTTATACATTATAGTTCAACATCATTACATTTTCTATTCCCCATTCTAAATGGGCTATATACGGTTTATAAATGATGATTAAACATTAATAAACTATCTATTTACCATCTATAAATGATGGTTATTGTAAAGTGTTACCGAAACACTTGCATATATTCTAAAATTTTATTATGTGATGTTTTACCCCTAAATTATGGTGGAAAAGGGTTCATTTTGTGGCTTATCTATTTGTTTTTGACACATAAACATATCATTTTTTCACAGTAATGCAGGGTTAGGGTGAATGTTAGATTTTTTTGGACATATATTTTTCATTTATTTCTAAAGAGACTATTTTTCTCGTTCTTCATTTCTAGATCTATGTTTTATCCAACAGCACAAAACAAGGAACAACAAAGAGTGAGGTTGATGTTAATCATTTATTTTCTCAAAACAGGTGTCAAAGTTTGAGACTCCTTAGATGAAGGATCCTTCCAGTAAAGAGACTTTAGTTGGAGGACATGGTGTTGCGGATCCAGGAGTTGTAGTTGCAGACCTTGGCGTAGACACCGGGCTTGTTCCTCTGGGCGCAGCCGTAACCCCAGGACACCACGCCCTGCAGCTGGCCGTTACACACCACGGGGCCACCAGAGTCTCCCTGACAGGACGCAGAGAGAAAGATAGACAACATGTGAGCAGAGGGGTTCTAACGTTTGCTGTGGCTGCTCTAAGAAACAGTGAGGAGGAGTGATCTGGTACCTGGCAGGAGTCCTTGCCTCCCTCCATGAATCCAGCACAGAACATGTTGGAGGTGATCTGTCCAGGGTAGGCAGACCTGCAGCTGCTGTCACTCAGGATGGGGGCATCCAGGCACCTCAGACGATCAGGGTAGTTGCCTGGAGAGAGAAATAACACGTGAATATCCATAAATATCCATAAATATCCATACCCCAGCATGCACAAACACTTCTTGTGAGTGCACTGTAAAACGTGTTTGTAGAAATTACAGTAAAATGCTGTCAAACTGCATGAGAAATACGGCCTAAAATAAAAAATTGCAAAAAGCTACTTACTCCCTGTCACTAAACACATGCAGCTTTCAAAATAAGAGCTCAGTGTGTTAACAGAATCCACCACAGAACTTACAAGAAGACTGTCAAAATAAGATGCCTTAAATAAAACATACAAGAACCTTTATTCCCCTTTACAAAATGTCATTAAAATATGCCCCCGGAACCCCTAAATGGTATTTTTTATTATTTTCTCATACTCAAGAGTCAAGAGTATTTTTTTTTTGTATTTGGCAACTGTTGAGATTTGCACTTCACACCATATTTTCTATATATTTTGAAGCATTTGGTAATATCGTCAAGAATATCATTATCGCATAAATAGCCTGAAATATCGTGATATTCTTTTAGGGCCATATCGCCCAGCCCTAACCCCAGCATGCACAAACACTTCTTGTGACTGCACTGTAAAAAGTGTTTGTAGAAATTACAGTAAAATGCTGTCAAATTGCATGAGAAATACGGCCTAAAATAAAAAAAATTGCATATCACCATAATAGACACTTTTAATTACTGTAAATCACAGAATAGAACAAAACTTTTGAAAAACACACAGTTTTACTGTAAAAATATTTTAAAAAATCATGTAAAATGAATGGAGAAATACCATATTGTCTCAAGGACACAATTACCTTTAAATAAAGGGACTACTCAGTCTAAATTACAGTTTTTGCTGATATTTACATTTAAATTTACAGTAGAAAACCAACTCACTGTACAACCACAGCTGCCGGTATTTTACCGTAAATTTAACAGATTATTTTTTACAGTGTGGAGTGTGTTACTGACTTCCAGAGCTGCTGGTGTTGCCCCATCCAGAGATCAGGCAGCGGGTTCCAGAGCCGGCACAGCTGGAGGGCAGGGACACGGTGCGGACGTAGCTGTTCAGGGTGGCGGGCTTGCTCAGCTTGATCAGCATGATGTCATTGTCCAGGTTGCGGCTGTTGTAGCTGGGGTGGCGGATGACCCTGGCAGAGTTGATGAACTGCTCGGTGCCCTCGTTGACGGCAATGTTGTGCTCTCCAAGACGCACCTGGACACGGCTGCAGAGGCATCAGGGTTAAAATACATGTTAGTGACGGGACATTACACACAGTGGCGGTTCTAGACCAGTTCTACTGTGGGGGCCAAGGAGGGGCCAGTGTTTAATCAGAGGGGCACATTGGCACATGAAAAAATGGCAAAGATGATATTTAAGCATTCAAAATCTTTGAATGTCTTGAAAAAGACACAAAATGACCAAAAAAGACACAAAATGAGAAGACAGAATAACCCAAAAAAAAACCACAGAAGACATAAAAATGATTTTAAAAAAAGACACAAAATGACAAAAAAAAGACACAAAATAACTAAAACAGACATAAAAAAGACACATAAATGACACCAATGACAAAAAAGACACAAAATTACCAAAAAAAGACACAAAAAGACACAAATGACCAAAAAAGACACAAAATGACTTACAAAGACATGTAAAGACATGAAAAATCCACATAAGACACTAATTTCAAGCACCAAAAGCTTATTCTTTTCCGCTCTGAGGACTTGTTTTTACTGACTGCATTTAGTTATGCTGCTCCTTTTTCATGGAACCAGCTGCAAAATGCGCTAAAACTTAAGGAGCTGGTTTCTCTAAACATGTTTAAATCCTTACTTCATGATGTTGAAGCTGGCTCTTCTGTCTCTACATGCTGTGTTTGATGATGTTCTGACTGTGACTCTATTTTTATGTTCTCTGTTGTTTTTAAATGATTAATTAGTCTGTAACTAACTGTGCTGCTGCCTGTCTTGGCCAGGACTCTTTTGTAAAAGAGATTTTTAATCTCAATAAGACTTTCCTGGTTAAATAAAGGTTAAAAAAAAAAATTCTGAGTATGACTGTGGACATAATGTATGGATGTCTGCACTTACGACTTTATTGTTGGTAAGTCTCATTGTTTCAATCAATGTATTTGTATCTTCTAAATATAATTAAATGAGATTTAAAAAAAAAAAGCTAAAATGAAGATTTAAGTCTTATAGGGCTATTTTGTCCATTTTTTAATCCCTTTCATGTCTTTACGTGTCTTTTTTGTGTCTTTTTTTGTCATTTTGTGTCTGTTGTTGTGTCTTTTTTAGTTATTTTGTGTCTTTTTTTGTAATTTTGTGTCTTTTTTGTCATTGGTGTCATTTATGTGTCTTTTTTGTGTCTGTTTTAGTTATTTTGTGTCTTTTTTTTTGGGTCATTTTGTGTCTTTTTTGGTCATTTTGTGTCTTTTTTTGTCGTTTTTATGTCTTCTGTGGGGGTTTTTGTCATTCTGTCTTCTCATTTTGTGTCTTTTTTTGGTCATTTTGTGTCTTTTTCAAGACATTCAAAGATTTTGAATGCTTAAATATCATTTTTGCCATTTTTTTCATGTGCTAATGTGCCCCTCTGATTAAACACTGGCCCCTGCTTGACCCCCAAAGTAAAACTGGTCTAGAACCGCCACTGACTTAAAGCTTATTCTGAGTATGACTGTGGACATAATGTATGGATGTCTGCACTTACGACTTGTAGCAGTGAGCAGCAGACACCACCCAGGTGCTGGAGATCAGGGAGCCTCCACAGAAGTGGTACCCAGAGTTCAGAGAGACCTGGTACTGCACAGAGTTCTTCCTGCACTCGTAGCCTCCAACAATCTTGTCATCCTCAATGGGAGCAGCAACTGTAACAAAAAACAGTGAGTTATAACTACTTTTACATCTTCAGTGACTCCTTTATAAAACCAGATTATAACAGGACTTACAAGCTGCAGCGAACAGAGCCAGAAGAATGAAGTACTTCATGATGCCTCAGCTGAGTCTACACACTGCAGCAGCAGATGTGGAGGGTTTATATACATGCAGACTCACTCTTTATCTCACTCCCTGTCAAGGGTTTTTCTGCAAACCTTGCACAAAGATTAAACATTATCCTACCTGGGAAACAGCAGCATGGTCACAAAGAAAAACATTTCCATGAGGTGTTCATTTTCAAGAGGACTGACACATAGGCAGCCCTCAACTCTGCTATCTTTATGTTAATATGTACACTACCGGTCAAAAGTTTTAGAACAGCCCAATTTTTCCAGTTTTCTATTGAAATTCAAGCAGTTCAAGTCAAATGAACAGCTTGAAAGGGTACAAAGGTAAGTGGTGAACTGCCAGAGGTAAATAAAAAAAGGTAAGCTTAACCAAAACTGGAAAATAATGTACATTTCAGAATTATACAAGTAGGCCTTTTTCAGGGAACAAGAAATGGGTTAACAACTTAACTCTATGGAGTCTTGGGCTATTTTGTCAATTTTTTAAATTCTTTTCATGTCTTTGTAAGTCATTTTGTGTCTTTTTTGTCATTTTGTGTCTTATTTTGGTCATTTTAATGACACTCTGAAGTGACATTAATGCTCATGATACTTGTCATGTCATGTTTCTGACAGGCTTGTGTGACTCTTATGTAGACACCTTCAAAATAAAGTGTTACCATATCTTTCTTAAGTCGCAAAGGCATGTTCAAAAAATTGCTTAAGTAATTTATTTCTCTTAAGTTACATAATTTACATACAGTGTTATTACTATGCCAACAGCCATCCTTTGTTACATCCTTTTTGAGTGAAATGATTAATAAATGTCATATGTTACACTTTTGCTGAAGTTTTTTGTTTTTCCTGCAAAACTTGAAAAAATGAGTTAGGCGATTATTTTAACAGGGTGACGATATAACAAACTTTGTTATAAGCTTTTAATGAGCTCCATGCAAGTAATTTTCAGGCCATTGTTTTGTCCCTACTGACCACAGCAATATAGTAATATAAACTGTTTTAATAAAAACAAAAATATTATTTTGCTGATTATATAAATCATACGTTGTTATGAAAATAAAATACAGATAGTAAATTCATATTGTGTTTTAATCTATCTCTAATCTCCTTTTCGAGTGAAATGATCAATAAATATCATATGTTACACTTTTGGTGAAGTTTTTTGTTTTTCCTGCAAAACTTGAAAAAATGAGTTAGGCGATTATTTTAACAGGGTGACGATATATAGAAAAAATAACATAAAATTGGAACTATCTAAAAATACCAAAATAAAGATATGTACAATGTAACTATTTAAAATGAAAGAAATTGGTTTCTGATCGGTTAAAAATAGCATACACTCAAATCCGTAAAAAAATTAAATGATTACAAGCAAATAACACCGAGGTAAACACACACACACACACACACACACACACACACACACACTTTTGATGAAGTTTTTTTTTTTTCCTGCAAAACTTGAAAAAATCAGTTAGGCGATTATTTTAACAGGGTGACGATAAACCATCATTAACTGGATCAAATCATTGCAACATCTCCGAGCTCTGATTGGTCCTGAACGCACCCCTCGATGACGTCAATAGTAAGCGACTGTCTTTGGTTTGTGTATCGGCTGCTCAGCAAACAGCTGCACCAATTGTGTTTTGGTTTGGTTTTGCCTCCCATGTGCAGTTATCATGAGGTAAGAAACGCTCCAGCGGCTCTCTGGTCCTGTCTGCTCGGTTCTCGCTGACAGTTCAGGCTGCAGCTCTGCCTCAAACTGTGCTAGCCTGTTAGCTAACAGCTAGCTCTATTGCAAGATCAGCACCTAATGTATGCGGAATGCGCAACCATTGCGGATGTGGTGCAGAAAAAAATGCGCATCGATGCGACAGAATACAGAAGTCAATGTCAGTGAAAGAAACGGACTCAATTGTTTTAAAATGCTGCACAGTTGTCAGCAGTGTTGTGTTTTGTTGTTGTCTTTCAGCTCTGGAGGCGATTCTCTGCTTTGACGGTGCAGCTCACTGTAAATCAGCTGGACGTGTAGATGTAGCTCTTAGCCTGCTCCAGGTGTTTTCACACCGCGTTTATATGTTCACAGTAACATATTTGCATCAGTGAAAATGACAGAAATGTATTTATGCTGCAGCTAGACATTAAAGTCTGCAGACTGCATGCTTTAATCAGACAATCTGATTGAATCTCTCACTTAGCTGCAAGAATGACATGAGACATTTGAAGAAAACAGGTTGGCAACAGTATTTTAAGGGTAGTTCAACTCTATATTTCCTGATAAATAATCATCTGATCCAGTATAATACTGAAGAGTTGTAATGTCTTTAGCAGTAGGTTCAGTCACACCTTGAACCTGAGTTAATGGGGCAGCAGCTGCCAGTATCAGGATTGGCCCGCCAGTCAGTTCTGCTGTAAACCAGGTCTGACCCATGACTGAGTACTACGAGGAGGGGGGGCTGCTGTACGAGCAATCACCTCCCATGCACATCAAAGTGGAGTCTCCGGAGGGACCCTTTGGAGGGGGAGCCTCAGAAAACGGCTTCCCCAGGGAGGATGATGACTCGGAGGGCAGTTGTGACCAGAGCAGTGGATTACCTGGGGGGCTCCCCTTCAATGTGGTAGTGGTGCATCCAAACATCATGGCGCCCGGCATGTCCTCAGACGACCTCTTGTCCATTGAACAAAGTAAGTGAATGAGATTAAGGTCAGTGTGAGATGCTGGATTGTGTGTTTCCTTGTTTATTTATACAGTACAGGCCAAAAGTTTGGACACACCTTCTCATTCAATGCGTTTCCTTTATTTTCATGACTATTTACATTGTAGATTCATCAAAACTATTAATGAACACATGTGGAATTAACAAAAAAGTGTGAAATAACTGAAAACATGTCTTATATTCTAGTAAGCAAAGGGTGGTTACTTTGAGGAATCTAAAAAACAAGACATGTTTTCAGTTATTTCACACTTTTTTTGTTAAGTACATAATTCCATATGTGTTCATTCATAGTTTTGATGCCTTCAGTGAGAATCTACAATGTAAATAGTCATGAAAATAAAGAAAAACGCATTGAATGAGAAGGTGTGTGTCCAAACTTTTGGCCTGTACTGTACATGTCTGCAGAACATGTGGTTGCAAATGGCAACAGTGCATTTATAATTATTTCATCAAATTATTTTATCAGTAGTGTAGAAAAAACAGCAAGGATATGCATTACTACTTTTTATTCATGCAAACAACATTTTCAACATTTAGTTACCGATGTAATCACTTAGTAACAAGCGAGACAAACTTCTGGACTTTTTGGAGTTTTACGTCCAATTTCCAATCAGAAATCCATCTCGCACTTAAGTTTGTCTTCAGAGAGGACTAACATGGATAAGAAAATTAGAAACTTAACACAATAGTGTGGCCTTAACATTAGCTTGGTTCTTCAGACATACGCTAAAAGACTCACTGAAACAAACTGAAACAGTTGCTCTGTGGAGTGAAAACTTCACTCATGAGACTTTCAATACCCAGACAAACAAATCCACAAACAGATGGGCAAACTTTAAATAAAATGTTCTACTTTACCCCTGGTATGAACTGAATATATGTACATTTATTTTAGTTTTATTTTTCTCGTAAACAACGCTTTTAACGCAAACAACATTTTCAACATTTAGTTACCGATGTAATCACTTTGTAACAAGCGAGACAAACTTTGTTATTAATGCCACACGCTTAGTTTTGGCTTAGCCGAGTGGAAATAAGAGTGACACTCTTAAAGCACATTTCTCTTCCTCACACAGTACTGTATATTTAGCATCACTTGATATTTTTCCTTTCCCTTTTGAGCTGTTCTCTCACCTCTCTCTCTCTGCAGACAGAGCTATGTCAGCTGCACTGGCTGCTGGCGGTGCAGGAAAAAGAAAGAGTCGTTTCAGCGGAGCAGAGCTGGAGGTGTTGGTGTCAGAAGTCACTCGGTGTGAAGGAGAGCTCTTCGGTCCTGCGGGGAGGCTCCGGCGGCGGGAGAGAGAACGCATCTGGGCGGGAATCCTAGAGAGAGTCAACGCCGTGTCCAGAGTCCCACGCACCCTCCGAGAGGTGAAGAAGCGCTGGGATGACCTGAAGAGACGCAACGGAGGAAGGCTAGCAGACGCTCGCCACCGCAGCTGCTACCTGCCGTCCAGCAGAGGGGCATCGATGCTGGGCCGCCCTCAGACCAGCCCCAGGCTGCAACAAGCCAGGCAAAAGCAAAGCACCAGGCCAAAGCCCAGTTTCCCATGTTTCCCTGATTCAGATACAGGTAAAAAATATAATTGACTGTACTTATTAGTAGATTCTATAGATTGGATACAAATATCTACCCTTGTCCACTTACAATATCTTTTTGGCAGGTGTAGGGGTCGAAGGATCAGAGAGAGATGGTTTGGAAAAAGACGATGACAATCCTGAGCGAGACAGAGACTTGGGAGAATCTGAGTGTGAACCTGTAGAAAACAGCATGGAAGACAAATTGGGGTTAGGACTGGGTCTGGGCATAGGACCACCCCCTCCATCCGAAAGATGGCTACCTCCTTCCCCCCTCTACAGTGCTCCTTTCCTCAATGGCAGCCCTCAGCCCAGTAGCCCTCAGCCTTCACTGGGGGCACAGCAGGGTCCTCTTGAAGCCCCTCCACGCAGCTCCTGGCTCGAAGACGAGCTACGAGGGTTGGGGGAAGCAGCCATTCAACTGGGAAATCGGGTAGAAAAGAGTTTGAGGGATTTTGGGGACGGTTTCAGGCAGGACATGAGAACACTTGTCGCTTCGCAAGAGGCGTTAGCCGTCAGTTTGCAACAAAACAATGTCCTCTTGCAAAGGCTGCTGGGAGTGCTGGAAGCCCAGCAACAACCACAGCCGCAGCAGCATCGTGTTCAACAAGCACACCAATCGCAAACACCTCAACAGCACTTACAGCCACAGCCGGCTCAGCAGCAGCAGCAGCTACAACACACAGAACCACTGCAGCAACAACAACAACAACAACAACAGCGGATTGAAGCACCACTGCAAACACAACTGCAACATCAGCAGCAACCACTTGTAGTACAGTCACAACAGCAACAAACACAAATACAGCAGCAGCCACAAGTCACCCAGCTTCCCAATAATCAGACGGCGGTGGCGGTGGCGGTGGTTCCTGCCCCGTCGTCCCCCGACGTACACGGCACTTTTCCCTCTGACCCTCCCACGAATACAAATGGAAGTGTGCAGAGGCCACGGCGAGGAAGAGCGGTGGATCACAGGCGCAGAAGGCGGCGCTGAGGAGAAAGCACTTAGAAACTCAATCTGCAGATCATATGCATATTTGCTGTTTCAGAATCTGACGAGAAATGATGCTCTTTTTCTACTGACGGTATTTCTGTAAAAATGTGTTATTTGGAGTTTTACGTCCAGTTTCGAATCAGAAATCCATCTCGCACTTAAGTTTGTCTTCAGAGAGGACTAACATGGATAAGAAAATTAGAAACTTAAGACAATAGGGTGGCCTTAACATTAGCTTGGTTCTTCATTCAGACATACGCTAAAAGACTCACTGAAACAAACTGAAACAGTTGCTCTGTGGAGTGAAAACTTCACTCATGAGACTTTCAATACCCAGACAACAACATACTGTAGGTGCTGATGTTTAATATGCATGTCACTGTACATGCTTTGCAGCTGAGCTGCGAAGCTCATGATGCTCTTACTAGTTCAGTACTGTCTTAATTCTCCTGATACACTAACTACATTGTCATAAAGTACTTGTAATCTGCAGTTGTTACCATATATGGTAGTTATACAGCTATTGTACTTACCTGCTAATGTATGCTTGTGCTTTTTAACAGTTTCATGGAAAAGTATGTCTTTTCCAGCTTTGATTGGAGAATAAAGTTAGACTGTGTTCTGTTCAGTGCGTTTTGAGACAACAGTGTTACATTTTAAAGACTTGACAGTTTTTTTTTTGGGTGAAAAACAAAAAAACCTTCCGGCATAAACATCACAATAGGCTTCAGACTTAAATTAATATTTTTCTGGTGGAATTTAAAAGCATACATAAGTATGTAGGGCTATTTATTCTAATCTTGCATGCAGTATGATGGATGTTTAGTAGTTGCAAAGAAACAGCATATGGCCATCAACTACGTAGATTCGCACAATCTATATTTTGTAGATAGCGACTGTTCCGATGACATGTAACTAAACTTTAATAAAAGTCAGACATGGACTGCAAATAAATCCTGATTTTATTTATTTATTTATTAATTTATTTTCCAGAGACAATGCAACACGGAAACAGCTTAATATAACATGGAACAGATCCGTTGCATACAGGATTTCCAGTCAATGATAATTTGCAACTCCTGATTCAATTAAACTGAGCACATAATAAATAATTTGTGGATATAAAAAAGTTAATGTAATATTTATAGTTGTGTTGAAGTTTTATGTTGTGAAGAGAGTGCTTGTGTGTAGAAAAACAACATCGCAGCAGTTGTAGAAAAGGAAATTTATAATTTAAGGCTTCGAATTATATTTTTTAAACCATGAACCACAGCTTGCTGTCGGTAATGGGTGTTTTATTTTGAAAGTGTCGACCGGAAATCTCATTCCTAGTATGATCCTTGTGTGTTCTGGACAAGGGGGTGCATGGGTGAAACATGGCCGCCGTAGACCCATCGGAGTCTCCAAAACGACAGAAATCCCCTGCGGAGGAGGTGGAAACATCTGGGGAGCAGACCGATGCGGTGGAGTCTGGATGGAGCTTCAATCTGAAAAATGAAACAAGACAGAATAAAACCGCGGAGAGCCCAAACGGTGAGCAGAGAGCTGGTGTCGGTAACGACGGCGGTGGTGGTGTTGCCAGCCATTCTGAGGTTAGTGTCGAGTCCGGTGCTGGAGCCGAAAAAACGACATGCAATTCACCGGAGGACATAACATCGGAGGAAAAAATGGCCGAGGCTCCTGGCAGCGACCAGCGGGATTTTGACTGGTCTGAAACAGAAGAAGACGACGATGAAGCGACGAAAACACACCAGGAGGAACATGATAAGTGTGGTATGCTAACGTTGTTAATGTATTTTATGGGTAGCTTTGCCTCCGGGCTAAAACTGAGCTGTTAGCTGCCAGTACCGGCTCAGTACACACACACAGGCAACTCTGCTACATTATAATTAGCATAACAAAATCAGCCAGCGTCCTGCATTGGAGGTTGTGACTGCATATATAGGATGCATTGCTGTTTTAGTGGCGTGCAGCTTGTTAAATTAACAACAAATGGGTTGTTTACAATTTATTTTTGTTTACTAAGTTGTTATTTTTCTTCCAGACCTCAAAAATGTTACAGAGACTGCTGAGAGGATGCAGCAGGATGCACATGTTGATGATGATGACACTACAGACGATGCAGATGAGATACATGAGGAGGAAACCTCGAATCCTGATGAGAAGCGAGCAGAGAGGGGACCGGCTGCAGAGCCGGCTGGAGAAGTTGATGGGATAGAGGAGGCGGCTGGAGACGATAAAGGAGAGGATGCTAATTCGACAGCGAAGCCAAAAAAGTGCCGTTTGGTGTGCAAGGAGTGTGGGAAGAGGTTCTCCCGCCGAGAGATGTTCAACCTTCACCGTCACTTTCATGCACACGAGGATGAGCTCACGCCCCTCACCTGTAAAGAATGCGGCCTTACCTTTCAGCACCGCAGCAGCCTCATTAAACACAGAAATGAGCATAAAATGAAGGACGAGCAACTTGTTACTCCCAAGAAGGAGATGCACACAATGGAGGAGGGTTATTTCAAATGTGCAGAATGTGAGAGGACCTTCTCCACGGTGGATAAGCTGAGGGACCACAACTGCTGCAATACAGTAGAAAAGCCTTACCACTGCCCGCTGTGCCGCCAAGAGTTCCAGTTCAAGGTGTCTATCACTAAGCACATGTTGCTCCACTCACAAGAAAGCATGTTTAAATGCCAAGACTGCAGTCAGTCGTTCCCAAACAGCATGGCCCTGCGCTTCCACCAGCGGTGTCACGCTGCCCTGAAACCCTACGAATGCCCAGAGTGCGGCTTGGTTTTCAAACACTACTCCGTCATGGAGGACCACCGACGCAAGCACACAGACAACACAAGATCTCACCTGTGCAACATCTGCGGTAAGACCTTCAAGTACAGCAGCCTCCTCCATCAGCACCAGTATCTGCACACAGGCCAGAAGCCCTTCCGGTGCCCTGAGTGTGGTAAAAATTTTGCCTTTGCCCAGAACATGAAGGCACACTGCCGCCAGCACAGGCTACGCGAAACCAACTCTTCCACTGAGCAGCCCTGCAAGCCCAACCCTGCGCCCATACAGGATGCAATTAGAGGGCCGGGAAAAGAGAACACACATCAGATTGAGGAGCCAAAACGCACATTTAACTGCCCCCTTTGTCCCCAGACCTACTCTGCACCAGCTAACCTGAGAGCCCACATGCTTATTCATGAGGCGGAGTATGAGACACTGGAGAGAACCCCCAAACCTCCAAAGGAGAATAACAAGCAGTGGGAAAAAGGACATAACTGTCCCCACTGCCCGTGTGTTTATCGAGATGAAGGCAGTTTAAACAAGCATCTGTTAAGTGACCACAAATCTGTAGCACAATATTTAAAAAACATAGCAACACCACCTGAAAATCAGTTTACTCCAATAAACAGGGATAATGTACAGGGCAAGTGGAAAAATGACGGGATAAGTGTTAAATCGTACAAGTGTTCTGAGTGTGGAAAAACCTTCCGCCACCGCTCAGTGTTAGAGCTGCATATGCGCATACATTCCAAGGACAAGCCTTACCAGTGCAAAGTGTGTGGCAAGGGCTTTAGATTCGGTAGCTACTTACAGCAACATCTCATCATCCACACAGGCAAGAAGCCATACAAATGTCCTGACTGTGGGAAGGACTTTGCCTTCCTGCAGAACATGAGAACACATCAAAGGCTGCATCAGGAAAAACCGTTCCGCTGCACTAGCTGCCGCAAAGGCTACAGCGACGAGACCCAACTGCAGCACCATATGTTGTCACACAACGGTGACAAACCTCATAAGTGTGACCTGTGCGACAAGAGCTTTGGATTAGCCTATCTGCTCCGCGACCACATGAACACACACACAGGGGAGAGACCTCATCGCTGTGATGAGTGTAACAAAACCTTTTCTTGGTTCAGCAGCCTGCTGGTGCACCAGAAGATCCACGCTCGCAAGCGCCAGGGTTTCAGCCAGTATAATTCTTTCCCAATGGGTGCTAGGATGAGAGGCAGGGGGGTCAGAGGGAGGAGAGGGGGCAGGCCCATGTGGGCCTTGCCGAGACCATTAGCAAGCTCTGGGATTGTTGCATCTCAGCCGTATCCAGTCGCTTCACTGAGAGATGCTGAGCTGCACAGAAGGGCGGTGCAGCCACAGGCTTCCCTGCTCTCACCTCGCATGGATTTACAAGGCAGACAGCAGAAGGAGGCGTGGCTGGCCGAGCTACACCCGCAACCGGTGCAGTGGAAGGTGGACGGTGGAGAGGTGATGCCTGTGCCGTCACCGCAGCAGCAGCAACACGCAGCTCCACAGCAGTCCCAGTTTGAGAGCCAGCCACAGCCCGGCCTGCAGCAGCACCATCAGAGGAGTCCAGGTTGGGCAGATAGCCCTTTGATAACTCAGTCAGGCCCCACATCTGCTCCCAGCTCAGAGTCCTCACACATGAAAGAGAGCGCAGCTGCTATTGTCAGCTCCCTCACAGCAGCTGTGCCAAAAAAATCCAGCCCATCAATAGTGAGTGAGATGGAGCAGCCCAGGCAGCCCAAGCCTGTCACCTGGTGTAGCACACCCACATCCACAGTGCTAGCTTCCCCAGGCTCTTTGCAGCTAGATTTTTCTGTCCCCACTTCGTACATGGACGGGGCAGCTCTGTGGAGCGTCAGACCTGCCATGCAACTTAACTCACAGAACTCTCCAAATAAGCTCGGGCAAGAGCTTCAGCTGCCAAGATGGGCAGGTGCCCCCGTGTCAATACAGAAGGACCCGTCCACACTTCCTAAAAAAGAGGACACTAGAGTGTGGGACATGAGTAATCCTCAAGTAATACCGTCGACTGTTAGCCAGCCAGAGAAGCCATGGAACGGCTGCGAGCTGCAAAAGCAGTGGGTTTCAGGCTTAGCAGGTGTGTCCACCTCAGCTCAAATAGACCAAAGCAGTGCTATGCCAATTTCCACTCCTGTTTCTCACGGGGTAGGTAGCACCTTGTGGGACATACAAGCACCACCAGGAATTCCAAAGACTATGAACCCTGAGAAATTAGTAAATACTCAAGATTTTCAGCTGCAGCAAAAGCAGGTGTCATCTGCCTGGGCCAGTGTGAGTCAGACAGCAACACAGAAGGTTCCCATCTCCATTCAGTACGAGCCTCCTCGTTTTGGCCAGGGGTTGGGAACACCAGTATGGGGCTTCCAAAGTAATCAAACGCTGCTCACTGGGCAACTAAAACCAGGGAATGGACAGGAGCTGCAGCAACAGCCAATGGTAACAGGCACTCAAATTATCATAAATCAGCCTTCTCCTTTTTTCTCACCTCCTCTAGCTCCACTCCCTCCCCTTGCTCTGCCTGGCCCGCACCCTCTTCACTCTGTCGCAGTTGGCTCACTTTCAAGACCTCCACACCCAAATATTTTTTTCACACCGCAGGCCGTGATGAGCGACAGGCCACATATAACACAGACCCTACCCCTACCTCAGCTTGCCCCACGGACAGAACCTCACAAACTCGGACCCCGTTTGCCTTTTGCCCCTGAACGGCTCCTCCAGTGCATGATATGCGGGTGTTCTCTTCCCCGGGAGCTGGATCTACAGATGCATTACCTGCAACATGCACAAGGAGAGATTTAACATTTTTACACTAGGAACAAGACTTAGTTATGTATTTTTTTTTACAAAGTGGAACCTCATTTATCTGACCCTCACATGTGCAGTTTGACCAGTAGAGTGAATGGGCATTAGAAACAAAAAGATGAAAGTACAACTTGATTCCTGCACACTTGAGTCCCATTTTTTAAGCTCCAAATTAGACTGCACACTGTTCACAGTGTTGTTTGTAAAAGAGGGTGTCTAAATGTGCCATTAAATTAATTTCACTTTTTTTTTTCAATGCATTTTTTAAGTTATCAAAGTATTTAACCAGTTAAAAAAAAACTTCCTAGGGATTCAGATGAATGAGGTTCTACGTTCTACATTTCATTTATAGCCGATGGCATTTAGATTTAGATAATATTAGTACTTTTATAGTTCTGTTCATATGTCCTAAACCATTTGAACTGTGTTTCTTCATGTACAGTATACTGTGTGCCTTTTATGAGTACAGTCTGCATGTCTGCTGTCTTGGTATTCTAGGCCTAGTTTGTGCTTAAGGTAGACTCAACAATCTGACCTCACTCCCAAAACACAGAGCAACTGTTTCTAAGATACCGTAAAGAAATGTAAGTTTTTGCTTTTGAGGAGGAGAGGATGAGCTTGTTGTGCTCACAGATAATGTGTCAGCACATACAGCTGACTCCATACATTCAGGCCTTGTTAGGAAGCACTAATATTCACAGGGCTTCTGGCTCGGTCCAAACAACTGACAAATATAAGTTCTCATCGTGGTGATTTGGCCAAAGCTAAAGTATGTAAATGTAAAGGTCATCTCACAGAAAGTTTTCTGTAAATTTATATCTTCATTTATGATTGGGAACAGGTGTCATAACACAATTATTGATGAGACTGTTGCTATATAGTGAAGTTTGTAATAAATTAAACTTGGGTTTATGTCATTGTTTGTCATTAATATTTATTACAATGGCAAGACGAACCTGAAACTGACATAAAATGTATCCTTTGGTCCGATTGGTCGAGTCAAAATTAGCTAATTTGTGGCAATGATTCATGACTGATACAATTAGATTGACAAAGTGTTTCTGGGTGGCAGCACCTAATGTAAACTGATGAGTACTATGTATTGAGTATCTCTTATCAGAATTATTATTTCAGATTGGAATGTACCCCGTATTTATAAAATGAAGTCCACTTTTAAGTACAATGAAATGTATTTTTTGTGAATACTGAATGATTTCATTCCATAACTGTAGATTTAGCCAAGTACAGAATCCCATCTCCTCTGTTAAGATAATGGGCATTTGAGTAGCTTTGGTTGCCCAAAAAGTGACTGAAAATCTTCATTACTACTGTAAAATAAACACACGGTCCATTCGTACAAAAAAAAAGAAAACCGTCCTTGTGCGTCTCAACATTCAGCGTCTTAGGTTTCAAAAAACGTGCCCTTCTACCTCTATCCACTGTTTTAGCATGGAAAGAAATAGAATTTTCCCATGATGTCTACATATTGGATTAAATAAAACTTGCTTTTGATTACATTGTTGTTATGCGCAGTACTTGATCACTTTATTCAGGGTTAATCTTCAACATTTATACATCCCTATTATAGAGAACTTAAGGGTTTTTCCTTGCTTAGGAGCAGCACTCAGGCCGTTTTGAGCACCACTTAGGCTGAATGAATATGAACTCAGATCAGAGTGTCTAGTGTCTGTAGTTTTGTTAAGCTTTTGGGATGTTCATGTATTATCTGCTCTACAGTAGCCTTCTAAACTTTTTGTAAACAAATGTAATAATGGCCTAGAATTGTGTGGAATTGCATATATTTTTTTGTTGAAAGACCTTATAATTTCTTTGTGGAAAAGAGACTAAATGTCCCACCAAAAACATGCTCCCAAGCCTTCAAGAAAACTAGGGAAAACACTGAACTCTCATTCTAAAAAGAAATGATTAAGTCCTGGTTTAGTAAGTTTTCTTATGCTGATTTCTTCTTTGGTTTGTGAAGAAGAGAATGGAGTAGAATAGAAATGACAGAGGGAATCAAGTATGACATTTTGTAAAAATACAGAAGGTGTCTATCAACATTGATGAATTCAAACAATTCAAATGAATTTTCTTTGACATTTTTCCTTCCTGGAGGAAAAACAACAAATGCTCTGCAAAGTGTCCCTTTCATTAATTTGATACATTGGGACTTGAATCCACCATACAAAATTCTTCTTATTTGCAACAATACTGTATAATTCTTATAATGCTCAATATATATATATATATATATATATATATATATATATATATATATATTATTCCAGTCAGATTAGATTAAAACACAATATGAATTTACTATCTGTATTTTATTTTCATATAACCTGGTCAGATTTTGAAAAAAAAATGTATATTATCAGTAAAATATTAATATTTAATGTAGTAAACCATATATTTTTTTATTAAAATTATTAAAAGTTTATATTATTATATTGCTGTGGTCAGTAGGGACAAAACAATGGCCTGAAAATTACTAAAAATTATTAAAATTACAATTATTGCTCAATTTGCATGGAGCTCGTTAAAAGCTGCACAGCCTATTTAATCCTAACAGTAAATCACATTAATAATCATGTTTGTTATATCCTCACCCTGTTAAAATAATCGCCTAACTCATTTTTTCAAGTTTTGCAGGAAACACAAAAAGTCACACAAGCCTGTCAGAAACATGACATGACAAGTATCATGAGCATTAATGTTACTTCAAAGTGTCATTAATGTTCATGACACATCCCATGTGATGTTTATGACACGCTCATGTCACTCTTATGTTATGATCTTAAAGGGGTAAAATCACATGATCTGATCAACCGATTTTTACCATAGGTGGCCAGCATCATGAGATGATGATTTAGGCAAAAAAAAAAAAAATGGACAAAAAATGACTTTTATTATGACTTTTATTATTATTTTAACAGTGTGACGATAGACTTCGTCAGACTTCAGCTGGTTGCTGGAGGTCACTGTGTTGCTTGAAGGAAACAAAAACAGCAGCCGAAGAAGAAGAAGCCACTTCCACAGTAGAGCATGTTATGGTGGAGTGTAAGGAGTATGAGAGGGAGAGGAGAGATTTAAAAGCATTCATGCAAAGGGAGAAAGTCAGTTTTACACTAGGAAATTTATTGCAAAGATCAGACAATGTCAGTAAACAAGTACGGAAATACCTGAGGGAAACAGGGCTAATGGTGAGGATTTAGGTTTTTTTTTTTTTTTTTTGTTCTTTTTGTTTTGTTTGTTGTTTTCTTTTATTTCCTGCTAATCTAATGATCCACACTCCAATCCGGTAGGTGGCGGCAATGCACCTATAAGTTGGATGCCAGCCGCCAATTAGAAGAAGAAGAAGAAGAAGAAGAAGAAGAAGAAGAAGAAGAAGAAGAAGAAGAAGAAGAAGCCACTTCCGGCGAGGGACGCACAGATAGAGAGCTGTCGGCTAGCTGTGCTGCTGTCTCTCGCATGGCTAAAAACATCACAAGATGCTGCCTTGTTATGTGGCAACAGACTTAATTAACATACTCGGTGTTATCTTTGCATTTTTAGCCCTCTGCTTTGCGCCGAGTGACTGATGATAAGGGAGAAAATAGCATTAACTGAAACAACTGTGGCGCTGTTCGGCTAACGTGGCTAGTTAGCTAGTGGAAGCTAACGTTAGCATTAGCGACCAAACAGAGACACTCCAAGATGGACGAAGCTGCTGCTGCCGCGATCAATGAGGACGGAGCTGGGGACAACGGAGACACAGGGACTGAAAACAACGCCGGTACATCGGCCGAGGACTCCGCTGATAGTAAGTATCGATTAGTGGTCACTTGGCTGAACGTTGACGTCAGCAGCACCATCAATATAGCAGCAGTGTGTCCAGGCGTGGTGACCTCCCACGCCAACTTCACCACAGGGACGCTACAAACAATATAATGTATTACAAAATAATTGCGGCAAATAATCTAACAATTATATCCAGCTATGAGCCACTGCTTTTTAATGTCATGGATGCTGTTTATTGAACAAACAAGCTGATCAACAATGTCGTCACACTGTTAGAATAATCGCTTACGTCATTTTTTGTCAAAATTGTTGTTGTTTTTTTGCCTAAATTGTCTCCTCATGAAGCCGGCCACCTATGGTAAAATCACCTTCATCCTCAGTTGATCAGATCATGATTTTACCCCTTTAAGATCATCACTTCTTTGACAATTTTCCACATTCATAGGCATCAGATAAGAACCCAGCAAAGAAGAGCTAGAGGGAGAGTGTTTAGTTATCAGTTTAGTTTATCAGTGTTTTATTGTTGACACTAATATTGGCAACACTTTACTAGATCATGTGATTTTACCCCTTTAAGATAATGGCCTATGTCAAGTGTGTGACTTAAGCGGATTTATTATGCCTAAATCAAAATAAAATGTGACTTAGACCATTTTTTGAACATGCCTTTGTGACTTAAGCAAGATATAGTAACACTTTATTTTGAAGGTGTCTACATAAGAGTGACGTGGGCGTGTCATAAACATGACATGGCATGTGTCATGAACATTAATGACACTTTGAAGTAACATTAATGCTCATGACACTTGTCATGTCATGTTTCTGACAGGCTTGTGTGACTCTTATGTAGACACCTTCAAAATAAAGTGTTACCATATCTTGCTTCAGTCACAAAGGCATGTTCAAAAACTGCCTAAGTCATTTATTTCTCTTAAGTTACATAATTTACACACAGTGTTATTACTATGCCAATAGCCATCCTTTGTTACATCCTTTTTGAGTGAAATGATCAATAAATGTCATATGTTACACTTTTGGTGAAGTTTTTTGTGTTTCCTGCAAAACTTGAAAAAATGAGTTAGGTGATTATTTTGACAGGGTGACGATATCCAGCTATGAGCCACTGCTTTTTAATGTCATGGATGCTGTTTACTGATCAGCTTGTTTGTTCAATAAACAGCATCCATGATGTAATATAATGCCTTCAACGTATTGGCAGTACAGGTGCATCTCAATAAACTAGACTATCATGGAAAAGTCCATTTCCAGTAGTTCAAGTCAAATAGCTCCAACAAGGTATTGAGTGCATATAGATGGACATACTTTTCAGAGGCCAACATTTCCATATTAAACATACTTTTTCTTTTGTAATATATATTTTTTGAGACACTGAATTTTAGGTCTTCATTTAATGTAAGCCATAAATTAAATAAATTTAGACATGAAATGTTTCATTCTGTGTAATGGATCTATATGTTATTTCCACTTTTTGAATTTAATTACTGACATGAATAAACTTTTGTATGATATTCAAATTAATTGAGATGCACCTGTATACTCAGCCACTATAAGAGTGTAATATAAAATAATTGCATAACAAGTAGTAATTTCATATAATGATTTAAAAAAATCCATTACTGCAGTCCTATTGAACAATATTATGTAGCTAAGAAAACATTGAAATAAAAAGCTGGCCTCTACTTATTAGTATTTTAGAATATAATATTGTCTTTTTTTATTTGAAATCGGATTAATTCAAGCACAGTGGTCTTAATGACAAAGCAAAAATTAATGCATATCATAAAGAAGCACTGTATTGTGGGACTTCATCCTACTTTCAGTAACATTTGAACAAGATTTAATTCAGCGATACAGCAATGTATGAGGTGGCCTCCACTTTTGATTTACTCCTACAATTTGCCACAGTATTTGTGAGGTTAGTATTAACCATTACACAATAACCAAACAGGCTTTAAGCTTTGAATTTCAGATCCATGAGCACTTTATTTGTTTGTTTGTTTGCTTGCTTGCTTGTTAGCTTAATTTGCTATCTAGAATACCAGTATCCCAGATTCTGACCACAACACTGTCTGGCTGATACAAAGTCATAATTGATTGATGATGTAACTTATACTTTACTGTAAAGCCTTTCTTGTGTATGCCAAATTAACATACAATGCAACATAAGCATTCTACGCCCCCATTTAGATCACATTTTTAATGGTTCTGGACGGAGCAATTGGTTTTAAATAAACTCCATAGCCAACCACAGTATCACTATTATAACTATTAAATATCCTTGATGTATATATATCCTTGATTATCCTATGATGAATAATTAAAGCATATGGGGTTTTCGTACGAATTTGACAAGGTTGTACAGCCAAACTCCTGGCAACCTAGCATTGGTTTAATACCCTGATATGATGTTTTATTTAAAGTATGAAGTCACCGTAAAGACATAATGGGAGTTGTGTTGACCGTATTTCTTATAAACTCCAAGGAGGATTCAAGATGTTGGATTTAGAATTCAATAAGTTATACTAGTAGTCTGATTGAACACTAACCTTCTAACAATAATGAAACCCGAGGCCTGTACTTAAAGCATAGAGAGACAACTTCCCAGGTTTAACCCTGGTGGTTGTGAACTTCTTACCAGGGTACATAGCAATAGTACCTTATGCTGCACAATGCATTCATTGTATTGGAAAATGGCATCAGCATTCAAAGAAGGTACTGTAGAGCTTGCTGTGGGCATCATAAGAGGTCAAGTCTATTCAGAGACCGTCAAAGCCCTTTTACTTTCCCTTACAATTTTTTTTATTTGAGTGCTATAGATTATCATCAGAGGGACTGACTTATCTTTGTTTCTTGTGTCACATGTTTCCAGTGTTACGTGTCGGCATGGCGTGTTTATTTCCTGCAGACTATTTGCATGTCAAAGCCATTTCATTGTGCTTTGTGTACCGATATATTATCATACAGCAGTATGATACTACAGTATGAACTATTGAAGCACTAAAGCCTTTATAAGATATGAAAGTAGGCCTGCTTACTGCTTTGCATTATGTTTTTTTATATTTATTATTTGCTCCCAAAAATCCATTTCACCCGGCCAGGGTTTCAGCTGGAAAAAAAAGGCTAAAATTGTCAATTACACCATTATAAATCTAAGCAACACATCTATTTGTGCCCTATGTGGAGCAGAGATATCAGTATTAACTTTCACACATAAAAATGTTTTGCAAGATGCATTTGGCAGCTGCAACTTTGTTGCTTTTAACCAGTGCTATGGGTCATAAATTCTTCAAATTTGTCTTAGATTACACTTCTTACACTTTCTAAAATATGCTGCTCTGCTGCTAGTAGACCTGTCCATGTTTGCGATCGGTCATATGCTGCAAACACCCTTTTATGTATGTGAATGTGCTCATGATTAAATTGGGAAACCATAGTTTATCTGCTGCATTTGACCCTCTCTGTAAGTGCTTTAAGTGTGAGTACTTTCAAGTTCTATATTCAGAATGAAATTTTAATAATTTAAATTGGAAGGTCTCTTTGTGATTATACTGTTTCCTCTTTAAAATAAAGATCATCATCATCATTTGCACCTGTCCTCTTGTGAGTTGTGTTTTTTTTGTCTTTCCTCCTCTGGAAACAGGAGTGGCTTTGACCTCCTATTTTCCCCTTTCTATTTTTAGGGGTTTTCTGCTGTGGGGATTGTGGAGAAGCCTTCAGAGACGAGGCAGCGTACTTGGAGCATCGCCATCAGCACCCGCAAGAAAGCGTATATTTAGATGGACAGTCGGATGGTTCACATGATGCAGAAAAGGACAATGAAACGGCTAATTTCTGTACTATATGTTCACTGTCATTTGTTGAAACAAGTGAATTCCACTCACATGTGAAAAATACCCATGGTAAAACTTCCCAAAAGGAGTCTAATATTCCTGGAGTCTCAAAGCAACACACCTATGAATGTCCAGACTGCGGCAAATGTTACGGTGTGATCGGACACTTTCTCAACCATCAGCGCTCACACAGACAAGCCTCCAAATCCGTTTTTCATGACCTTGAACATTTGCAGAAAAAGGCCTTTCAGTGCGAGTCTTGTGGGCGGAATTATTCTCGTGCTTCCGCTCTCGATGCACATCGCCGTTGTCATGAGGAGAAGTTGGTAAAATCACGAACTAGAGGTTCAGGAGAAGCCTTTCACACTGAGGAGCCGATAGTTGAAGCCAAGCCTGCTGAACACCAGGCAGATGATCCTCCTGAAAAATGTTTCGAGTGTTCATGTGGTAAAGCTTTTAGTGCAATGATGCGCCTTAAAACGCATCAACGATTTAGCCGCAACAGTCAGTGCTCTAAAGAAGAAAAGAAAGAAAAACCAAATAAAAGCTGCAGTGAGTTTTACTGCAGTGAGTGTAAAAAGACTTTCAATGGCCATATCGCCCTCTTCAACCACCAGCGATGGCATGCTAATCACTCAGATGATTCTGCGAAAAGGTTCCCATGTGAGGAATGTGGGAAAGTATTTATGACTTTAACGTTCTACTACAGACATCAGCGCATGGCGCACAGCGACGAGACTCCAGCAAAGTCGTTTCTTCATCAAGTGTATCAGCTACAGAAGAAGGCGTTTGAATGTAAAGAGTGTGGGCTGAAGTTTTCCAGGGCTTCAGCTCTTCACTCCCATGAGCTTCATCACACGGATGTTTTCAGAGAAACCGAGAAGGAGGCTCAGGCGCGCTCCTCTCTGCTACCTCAACAGAAAACTTTAGAAAGCGACAGTAAAGAGACTGAGCAGGAAGAAGTGGAGTCAGAGAACGAGCCTCCTGTCTTTATGGTTGAAGATTCACATGTAAATGAGAGTGATGAAGAGGTGGAGAGTTATGAACCTGGGGACTTTAACGTACAGGTGATCAGTGCGAGTGAATCAGAGGACGAGCCCGTCCAAGACCTCAATCCTGACCTCGAGCTGCTGTGTGAATCAGATCAGGAAGCACGAGAGGATGGCGACACTGGAGTTTCCTCGAGTATTCTTGTTTCAAAACAAGATATGGATTTGAAAATTGTACAAATTGACTTTGAGCAAACTGAAGAGGAGGTTGCGCTGATGGCGGGTGAGGCCGGGAATCCATCGACAGAGCAAAGATTTGATTGCCCAGATTGTTACCGTTGGTTTTCTAGTGCCTCATCACTGCGTGTTCACAGAATGTGGCATGGCGTCCGTAAGAGAAGACAGCAGACTCAAGGTCAGTCAGTGGCAGCTCACACATGCGACACATGTGGCCATGAAGCCAGTAGCTATGCAGAACACTGCAGTCACATTCAGCAACACAAGAGTCAAAACACAAGCAATGATGATGATGAGGCAGAGGGGTTAGAGAAGAAAAACCTTGCATGCAGTGAGTGCGGTAAATGCTTCTCACGTTTGTCCGCTCTAGTCTCTCATCAGCTGCATCATCCCAAAAGAAAACAATTTCAATGTCCAGATTGCATGATGTCTTATTTGCACGCAGCTAGCCTGTTTAACCATATGAAAAACTGCTCCGCACAAAAAAAGGAAAATATTTCAGCCACTAAGAAAGAATATAATCCAAAGAAAACCCTTCTAGGCCCAAAGATTTATCATTGTGAACAATGCGGGAAGGGTTTTTGGTCTCTAGGAGCTTTCTCCCACCACAAGCAAAGTCAGACTCAGTGTACAGATTTGAGGCTAAGAAAAGGCTTCACAGGGTCTCTGCACTCTGTTAATGGACACCAGCGCTCTAAGGTTGCATGTCCAGTGTGTGGTAGAAAGTTTCGTCACAAGGGCATTATGGCGTTGCACATGCGAAAACATGAAAATGGAAATCACAAATGTGAACTGTGCAACAGGTCGTTCCGTCTTTTCTCCAGTCTCCTGAGACACCAAGTTGTACATAGTGACCAGTTACTCCCACCGCCCATTAAGTCTTTCCAGCATCAGGTTGAACAGTTGAAAAAGAACACCTACAGCTGCCCCGACTGTGGAAAGCTGTTTTCACGGGCCAAAGCCCTTCAGTTTCACATGAAAAGCCATGGCTATGAGACTGGCCACATGCCATCATCGCCAAGATCTACCGTCACGCTGGAGGATCTGCAGTGTGCAACATGCCTCGCACATTTCAACAACAAGGCCTCTTTGAGAGCTCATCAAAAACTTTGCATTAAAAGAGATTCTTATTTTAAGACAGAACCCTCAGAAACTAATAGTCTAACATTGCACAAGGATAGCATGGATTTCCACACACAGGAAAGCTCCAAGCAAATAACAGCACACACTGTTAAAGTAAAGAGTGAAATTGACAGCGGCGAAATAAAGATGGAAATTCAAACAGATGATGGCAACTTGGAAAACCCAAGTAATTTAAAGTACAAATGCAAAAAGTGTGACAGAAGCTTTTCAGTTGTTGGAGCTTTGAATTTTCACAAAAGAGTTCATGCTGAAGATAAAAAATCTGTAGCAAAAGCAAAACTGGGCATGTCTGTAATGCTTAAAAAACCTAAACAGGAAGAGCCAAGTAAAGGACTATTTCACTGCTCAGAATGTGGGAGGAGATTCATGTCCAACTCGGCCCTCGGCTCCCACAAAAGATGGCACAAAGAAAAGAAATTCTCCCGGTCCTTGTTTAAAGATGATGATTTGAAATCTCTTAACCACAAGACAGAGGACGGACCTTTTCTCTGCCACAAATGTGGCAAACAGTTTTTTAACCATCGTGTTCTCCAGCGCCACCAGATGTTTAACCCCCAGTGTCACACCAAAACTGAGCCAGAGCCTGATGCAAACAAAAATGTCAAGAGCAGCAGCACACTGGAAAACTCAGAGTTATCATACCCAGAATATAACGAACCATTTGAGACAGGCTCACTGCCGGCTACCCACCATGAAAATGAGCACAATGACACTTTGGAAGCTGCAGATCATGAAGGAGACGGACTCAGCGTGGTTGACAAAGTCCCAGATCACTTAGATGTCAACTCAAATGGAAGTGAGTCCATGTCATCAACACTAAAGCTTAAAGTGTACCAGTGTCCCCTCTGCTCTATGACCTTTGCTAAAGCAAGAGGTCTTCGTGCCCACAAATGGCAGGCCCACTCGAAGAGGACAAGAGGTAAAAATAAGGCTCTTGTTAGAGTAAAAACAGAGTCCAAACAGAGAGAAGACGACACTACTGAGACAGTGAAAATTAGCCGTGTTGGCAGACCGAAGAAAATCAAATCAGACCAGCCACTTGTAAAATTTGTCCTCTGCCTTGACTGTGGGAAGCAGTGCAGCTCTCCAGGCGCGCTCCTTGACCACAGGAAAGTTTGCCCCGGGAACAAGCAGGAGGTGAAACAGGAGATCCAGACTGCTGACCCCAAAGCTGAAGGCTCCCCACCTCTTAGCCGTCTGTCAGAGCATACAGCCAAATGTCTCTTCAAGTGTGATAAGTGTGGGAAAGCTTTCCAAACAGAGGAACAACTGGGAACCCATAAGACCAAGGCAAAGAGCCGGCCTCACTGCTGCGCCCTGTGCTGCCACGGCTTCTGGACCGAAAACCAGCTGCAGCAACACCTCGCCTGGCACGATGAAGTCCGCTGTCGTCTCCCCAACGAGGTTCGGTACAGGCTCAGCGCTGCTATGACCCCGAAGCCTTTAAAACCCAACGTCCCCTCCGCTGACACCAGAGGGACATCAGACAGCCTGGCACAGAGTAGCCATAAGTGCCAGCACTGTGGCAAAGCCTTTCTTTCACCAGCTGCATTACAAAAACACGAAACTCAGCACTGCAACGACTCGTATCACTGCTCCATCTGCCCCAGGACCTTCAGTGAGATACAGGACCTTATCGACCATCACCAGGAATGTATCGGTGATTACAGAAGGCAGAGTGACGCCCCCGCTGCTGTCTCCTCAGGAGATACTCACGGCCTTACATGCCTTGAATGTGGAACTACTTTTTGTCAAGAAACTGATTTGCACCAGCACTATATTGAACATGCCCATGGAGTCAGTTAAACAGTAAAACCTGAAAAGGACTCGAGTGAAGACACTGTAGATTGTGGATTTTTGTTGCTTTTGAAAGTTGCCAAACTACTTTAAACATGTTAAACTTCCTTGTGTGTAGGCTAAGTAGAAACATGCTTTCCCGGTTTGTTTATATATAATTTGAGAGTCTTTATATATATATATAACTGTTCCTTGTGTTATTTTCCTATGCTCAGGCCTAACTTTACACTGGATTAATATGTGTACATATGTTTAGGATTAATCCCTTTTTATAAACTTAATGTTGAGATGTAACAATGATGGTTTGATTTGGCTCTGTTTTGAATGCAGCTGACCCTTGTTAATCTCTTTAGGGATCACTGAAGAACGTATGGTAGCTCATATCTAGATATATTAAAAGAATCGGAAACATTTATGCATGTACATGTTTGTCCTCAAAACAAAAGGTGCAGCTGACACACTACTTATTCCAGAGTTTATGAATACATTCTGCTGCTAATTCATACTAATGTTGCTTGTGTCATATTGAGGTTTGGCAGTGAGGTAATGGTATTTGAAATTCAACAATGTGCACTGTTTATGTAAATTGGGAAAAAAAGGAAAAAAGTCCTGATGACTATTACAGACCTTAAAATAATTTTAACAATCAAATAATTGTATGTTACCAACAATATGGTTTGCATTAATTGATGTATAAACTCCCATGATCTTTCATTTTCAGTGTTATTTTTATTGGGGAAAGACCTTATTACTTAAACTAAAATAGCTTATGTTCATGTAGGATATCTGTTAGTTTATGGCACTAATGGGAATAGGTATTTGTATTGTGCTAGATATTACTTTGCTTAATTAATTTTTTGATTCTTTTGTTTTCCCTAGATGACCAATATACCCTTTGACTACTTGTTTTACTGGTTGTTTCTGAAACAAAAAGTTGAAAATAAACTGATGAACTTTTGCGTGAATTACTGACTTATGTTTTTCATTCAGCCTCAGTTTAATCAATCTGTTTGTGTCATTATTCTTCAAGACATGTTTATTTAAGCAGCATTACTTTTAGAACTAGAAGGGCACTTTCTCCGCCGAGGCCAATTTCCCTTCTCGCAATGTTAATGCAAATAATAATTAGTGTATCCGCCCTTTGATCCAGATCCAGTCCAAACTTTTAATGGGTTCTTTCTTTCTTTGGCTACATTTGTCTATCGAGTTTCATGAAAATCGGACCAGTAGTGTTTCTGTAATCCTGCTGACAAACAAACCAAACTGAAAACATAACCTTCATCCTTCATGCAGGTAAATAACTATTGAATAGCTCTGTTCAAACTATTTCATACACTGCACATTATGGATATGCAGCCTGGAGTGTGCAACCAAATTATAATCAAGTTTAAGAGAAAATATGCATTAAAAACCTCCAAAGCAAAAAAAAAAAAAACATTCAATTTTGCCAATTAATAATAGTAATAATCTACGTACCAATGCTGTCTTTAAATTATTTATTCCAATTTAAAGTGGAATTACAAAATTGATTGTAAAAAGGTTACTAATTCGTATTTGAAATCTGTTACTGGCTTCATTGTTTAAAATGTCTTTTTGCCTCTTTTCTTAGCTTAAAGATATGCACATGGAAAAAAAAAGTCATGAATATTTGATTGCCATGCTCCATAGATTAAACACAGATAATCTAAATGATGAACACGGCTAAAAATAATTGGGGTTTTTTCTTAATGTGCAAAGCTCTGAGATTGACATAATTTAATTACACCTGATTTGACATTTCTGTGAACGAAGGGAAGAGCCGCAGCGCAGTCTTGTAAGTTTTACCTGCTGCAGTGAAACATTAGTTACCCTAGTAACACCAGTAGTGATCAGGCTGTTTCTACCAGCTGAATTTTAGCTGGAACATCATAGAAAACCTACTTTACTTGTAAGATCACTACTACAGATAACTACTGTATGATAAATTCAAATCATAAAACATGAAAATTTCTAAATTGTTTCTTTTCTTTTCTTCCTAGTCAAACAGTGCCACATTGCATGTAAGGATTGTGGACTGAAGTTTACAAACCTGGAAGTCTTTGAGACTCACCTTCACCAGCATGCCCTGGAGGAAGAAGAAGAAGAAGAAGAGGAGGAGGAAGGTGGTGATGAAGGAGCTCATACCGGAGACAACATGAAGCTTGAAGCAGACCTGGATTCTATAGATGATGGAGAAAACGGAGATGAAGATGGTTATGACATGAGCAGCTCATTGCAAAATGCTGCAGCCTCGATGAAGAAGCAACCCGGGAGCTTTTATACCTGCTCTGTTTGCGGGAAGGTTTATACGTACCTGACTTCATTCCAGAAACACCAACAGCTGCATGACAACCCGCCAGCTCCAACAGAAGATCTGAGCGTCGAGAATTTGCATAAATATCAGTGTCCACACTGCGGGTTGTCGTTTATCAGGGAAGCACGGCTACGTGGTCACATGAGAGTTCACAGGTCTTTAAAATCAAGACTTCTCCAGTGTGATCACTGTAACAAAGAGTTCCGTTCTATAAATAAATGGATGAAACACGTCAGGCTCCATAGAGCGAAACCATTTTGGTGTTTAAGTTGTGCCCTAGGCTTTAAAAATGAAGAGTTGCTGGATAAACACCTGCAGAAACACAATCTGAGGGAAAACATTTGCAACATTTGCCACGAGAGCTTCCACACGCCCAGAGAGCTCAAAATTCATCGCAGCACTCACTCCAGAGCGAAACCTTACCAGTGCACATTCTGCGGGATGAGCTTTTACCATCGCAGGAGTCTGATGTCACACCGGAAAAAGCATCTTCGAGTTAATGCTGGGAAGCCTCTGGGGACCAAGAATTGTGTGCTTATTGCAAAGAAGCGACTCATTCAGAAGAAACTTCTGCTCGCTGGTGTCAAAGAGGAGTCAGAGATGGATACAAACATGGAAGAGCTGCATGGAAATGAAGAACACTTTGACATATATGAAATTGAAAAGCCACTTGAGGAGTGTGATGATTACGAGGAGTCGGAGGAGTCGGATTGTGGAGAGCCGTTGCATCACTTTAAAGTTTCAAAGTTTGACCCACCTGATGAGCCTGTAGAGCCTCACCTGGGACAGGAGCTGGACCAGAGCGACTCTGAGGAAACAAACATAAACACAGAGCATAAATATTGGGAATGGGAGTGTATTGAATGTGATATGGGCTTTGATGAAATGGAAAAGCTGCACATGCATTATATAAAACATGCAACTGGAGAGCTGCCAATGCCACAGGAGAATTATGTTGAAGATTGACAGAACTTCTCTCATTCTGGTGCCTTTTTAAGGCCTTTTTTCCTTTTCTTTTTCTTTTATTTTACTGTTAATGATGCGTAGTTAGGGCTAATAAACAAAGGGTTAACATTTATTGTTTATCTAGTGTGCTTAGAGTTTTAAAATTCAGATTTAAACTCACTGATCTACTGTTTTGTTCTAGATGATGGACACTGTTACACTCTAATTATAATCTCCCTGGTTAGATTGACAGTGAGTATGAGCAGAGTAAGCCTTAACATAATATGCCTGATGATATGGAATATGCTACAGGTTTTTAATGTATTTGTTTGTTGAATAAACTGACATGAAACGTTGCTGTTGTTATAAATGAAAGTGAAATAAAGCTACCTCCCTCTAATTGTGAATAAAACTAAATGCATTCAACATGTTTTTAGTGTTTTTCTTTATGTGCAGGAGGAAAATAATGTGTGAGATGAGAACATTTTGAGTCTTTAAACGGACGTGATTGGAATTATTTTGAGCAATAGCCTGAATTCAGAATACTCTTAGGCACTGCAACATTATTCCTGTGGATGGTATTAAAATATTCATAAGCAGTATGTTTTAAATGTTTTATGAAATAATTATCTATATATATTCTTTAAAGCAATATACAAATAACCTCTATTCTACCTTATATTTGAAGCAGCCTTGTTAAAACTAAATTAATGTATAATTAAATTTTAAAAAGATGGGTTATGAAAGGTGTTATTGAGCTGAAGCATGTTTAAGAAATAAAAGCAAGGGCTATTATTAGTTATTAGATATTTGAAAGTGGCCTTTATTAATGATCGGCAGCAGCAGTGGAGGACCTCTGAATTTTATAGCGTATACATTATTATTACAATAAGCCTCCATATGGCTGATAAGTCTGCCACAATCTGCAGTTTGAAGTTTTAATGGAGTTTGTACTGTAAGTAATGGCTGAGTTATTAATACAGTGAGAGCTAATGGAGCTCAAGAGACTTCCACACAGTCTCATTAATTATGAATACTATCATTATGAGCTTATACATGGCTGATCAGCTTGCCATACGGAGCAGTTTCTAATTCTAATGTTCAATACTATATGTAATGGATGGAATATGAATACTATTGATATCTGAGAAACACGAATGCACATTTACAAAGGTTTAAAATGCAAGTATTATTACAGAAAAAGGGTACAAATCATATTTTCTCATGTCAAACTATTGATGTAAGTCTAAGGAGGGTTCCAGACTTAATAATGGGATTTTACAGTGGATGCATCACATGTTACAACAGCACCACCAACTGGCTGTTTTTATTTCTGCCAGGAGATCTAGTAGGTTATGCTTCATTCAGCCTGTGTCCCAATGATAAAGATGTTCTTTAATTTGATCAGTAAGATTTTAATAGTTGTAATTGCATAGCTGTTGCCAGAACATTTCTTTGTTGAATGGTGGTAAAAAGCAATGGTTAACACAATAAATGTGTGAGCCATTTTAACACACAAATTGTGTCATTTTAACTCATTATATGTTAATGATGTGTAACTGAAAATTACCAAAAACTACTACTTAATGTGTTAACCACGTCTGAATCCATTAGATGACAAAAGAAATGGCCGTTAAACTTTTAAACTTGATATATTCATTTAATATATAGATATTATTCATTATTCTTTTTAAGGCTATTTAATGTACTATCATATACATTTGTATCAAGTTTTTTTGTTCTCCCCCAATCAGATGACACATGTATTATGTCAATCTATCCAGAGGCATGGGGAAAAAAGAAAAGAAAAATAACACATTGTGTGCTAAAATCTACACGTGTCATAATGATATCAACACAACCACGTGTGTTGTTTTTTGACACATCCCTTTTTTCTGTGTACATACATACATACAAACATTATTTTTACTTTTTTTTCTATTTGTTTATTTAACAGGGACAGTGCATGGCTCTCAGCCGTATCAGAATTAGCTGCTAGCTAAATTTCATCTGTAGTCCCTGGGCAGGAACAAATAACATCAATCTAACACAAACAAACAAGTCTTTCAGACAGCAACAACAAAGTTTCACACTCTTAAAACACAATAGAACACAACACAGAACAACAGCAAGAGGAAAGTCACAGTATTAAGATGCAACACAAAAAACAATGTTAAAATACAACACTAAAGAGATTGCAAAATAGTGAGCTAATGTTTGAGTTTATAGTTAGTAGGTGCATGATTGTGTGGATTTAAGCCATTAGATTTTATTTTAGATTTAAAACCAACGAATGTGCATACATACATACATACATACATAATGTCAATACATCTCTACACATGTCCATCTGAACAAACACATATGTATAAAGGGTGTAAATCTCATTTTGTTTTTTCTTCCCTTCTGTACAGGTATAGTTATTTTTTTAATGACGCACATACCTCTATTTTTTATGTTTCTCCATCTTCTTTTCTTTTTAATATTTTACTGTCTATAACAAATTACCTTATGGGATTAAAAACATATATATGTAAAGAGCTGAAGCCGAACATACAGATGAGGGACAAATTGAAGGGAATGAAGTGTCTCAGTAAGATGTTGGGCCGCCACGGAACAGCTTCAGTTCATCCTGACATTGATTCTAAAAGACTGTACTCTGCTTGAGGGATTATTCTAAAAGATATTCTCATTGGGTATTTTTATAATAGTGGACAACACAGTTTAGCATGTCAGTTCAATATTCATTTGTTATGTTCCTCCACTTGTTTATCCAGGTTTTTCCTTTGTCATCAAAATTTTGTCACCTCTGTATGTATTGCTCCAACTACTGTTTAATTTCTACCCTGAAATGACCCTGTTAAATATAACCTGTTTCCAGAGGTGGAAGAAGTATTCAGGTCCTTTACTTAAGTAAAAGTACTAATACTACTCTGTGAAATTACTCCACTACAAGTAAAAGTCCTGCATTCAAACCTTACTGAAGTAAAAGTACATAAGTATCAGCATCAAAATGTACTTAAAGTAGGCAATCAAAAGTAAAAGTACTCGTTATGCAGAATGAATCCACTCAGATTGTTTGATATATTCTAAATATACTATAACATTATTTGCATTGATGCATTTATGTAAGAAGTGTTTTCATTTTGAAAAGACAGGGCTCATTTAATAACTTAATATACCGGACTGCTGTGACAACCAAATTTCCCTTCGGGGATGAATAAAGTAATCTATCTATCTACTGTTATAATATTTGATTTGTAAAAAGTCTTATCACTTTAAATTGATCATATTTCTTTATGTTAAATCTGGACGTGAAAAGTAACTAAAGCTGTCAGCTAAATGTAGTGGAGTAAAAAGTACAATATTTGCCTCAAAATGTAGTGGAGTAAAAGTATGAAGTGACATAAAATGGAAATACTAAGTAAAGTAAAAGTACCTTAAAATTGTACTTAAGTACAGTACTTGAGTAAATGTACTTAGTTACTTTCCACCTCTGCCTGTTTCTAAGGGTTTAAGAAAAGGCCTGGATATTTTTTAGTTGAATACAATTGACTTGACTCCAGACGGAATCGTTCTTCCTGTTGTATTTGTCTCTAAATGTATTTGAAACATGTGATAAATATTCCAAAGTCAGTACTCAACGCTCCTGGGTGTCCTGGCTGAGTGGCAGGCTGATTGTGGTAAAAAACCACAACTCCCATGACCCCTCTGCGGCTCTTGTCAGACGTGACGTCACGATGTCTGCAGCTCGTCTGTGTTGGCTTTGTGCGGAACGACGCGGATATGTTTGGGCGGACAAGTCAGCCTAGGTAACCTTAAATCTCCATCCTCCTGCATCCCGACAGCTAGACTAGAGTCTGTGTGGAGGGCTAGACCTTATAGGTACACAGTCAGGTCAAATATTTAGGATTTACAGCCTTGGAGCGGGCAGAAATGCTTACATTTGCAGTCCTATCTCACCGCAAATTCATGAATTGAAGCTAACTGGGCTACCATTATCAGTGTATCTGTGCTTCTGATTACAGAGGGGTAGTTAAAGACATTTACCAGCATGTTAAAGCATGCTATTTGTTTACTATTCATGCAAATTAAAGGGTTCAGTCTTTGGTTATACACCAGCCTCCAACGGCTGCCTCCATGTCCGCCAGTCTTCTTTTGTAATACAAATGCTTTAACCCCATTCATTCAGTCCTCCCAGCTGTCGCCTGCAAAAAACAGCACTGCTTAAAAACTAATAGTGCTTAATAAAGTAGTTAAATACGTTTGGATTATGCAGCATTACTTAGTTTGGTGGGTTATCTTCAGTAAGTATTCATGAATATGTTGTTGCGGGAGTAATAGAAATTCTCAGATCTAAGTTGTTTGATATACTATGGTTGACTAATAAGAAAATAAGTAAATAAATAATTATAATAATAATAATGCATATTTATTTGACATTAGGTGGCTTTATAGAGAGATATAATTTCTTATTTTTGAAGTGTTGAGCATCAGGGGAGAGGCCTAGAGAAGTATTTTATACTTCAGCCTACTCCCTTTTTTTTCTGAACCAAAATAATATAAGGAAATGCATATTGAATATTAAGTTAACTGGTTCTTATTTCTATCTTATTACTTAAACGGGGCATGTATATGTATAGGGCTTTATATACTGTATGTGTGTAAATGTTTATATGTTTATGTACATCTGTTTAATGGTGTCTATGTGAGTTTACGTGTATGAATATGTATATGCATCTAGCCTACGCTGTTGTAGTTTATGTTGTTTATTTTTTTTCGGTTCGTAAAGAAGAATGAAAGTGCCTGTGTAATTAACAGTCATTCTGTGTGATTTCATAGAAACATAGGAACAAGTGCATTGTGAGAAGCCAAGAGAGGCAAGCAGCCATGCAGAGTCCGACCCAGTCCAAAAACGGGCCAAACCCAGTGACCACAGCAACCACAGAGCAACCAGTGGACCACGAGAGAGAAGCTCAGCCAGCACAGAGAGAACCAGATGCACAAGAAGAAAAAGGGAATGAATCAGCTGCTGCTGTTGGGACTGAAACACTTGTCACGCCACAGGAAAATGGGACAGGGGTACAAACAGAAAAAACACCTGCAGGTGTGGCAGAAACACAGGTAGCGGACAGTGATCCTGCAGGTCAGACACCAGCTAACACTGCAGGGATGGACACAGATTCTGCTTCAAAGCCAAATGCCCCCACAGAACCAGTACCTGACACAAATGCAAATCCTGTTTGTGATCAGAAAAAGGCAAATAAACAGGATAAAGGCAGAATTGATGGGAGGAAATATGTTCCTTCCAAGAAGGCCATGGTAGATCCTCTGAAGATGGACATGTCCAAACCGCTGGTTATGCCTCTCACATGTGAGTATTTTACCTTGTATGTGTGTTGTTATTATATGTTATACCTTTATTAACCAAGCTGGGAGAATAGAATAGAATAGAATAGAATATATCTTTATTGTCTGTTTAACAGAGCAGAAATTTGTCTTTCGACGCGGCTATAAAAATTCAGTGGTGGAATGTAACTAAGTACATTTACTCAAGTACTGTACTTAAGTAAAATTTTGAGGTACTTGTACTTTACTTGAGTATTTCCATTTTATGTAACTTTATACTTCTACTCCACTACATTTAGAGGCAAATGTTGTACTTTTTACTCCACTACATATAGCCAGCAGCTTTAGTTACTTTTCAGATCGGGATTTAACATGAAAAACATGATCGGTTTAAAGTTTAAAGTGACATTTTCTAAATTAGACCTCATAAAAACATATTTAATAGTTAAAATGAGCCCTACCTTGAGAAAATAAAATGCTGCTTATATAAATGCATCAATAATAATCATCAAATCATATATTGAGAATATATTTAACAATCTGAGTGGGGTCATTCTGCAAAACGAGTACTTTTACTTTTGATACTTTAAGTACATTTTGATGCTGATACTTTTGTACTTTTACTGAAGTAAGTTTTGAATGCAGACTTTTGAGACTTTTACTTGTAGTGGAGTAATTTCACAGTGTGGTATTGGTACTTTTACTTAAGTAAGGGATCTGAATACTTCTTCCACCTCTGTAAAAATTCATGCAAAACACACAACAATTACATGAAGTGAGATAAAACAACAACACTTCAGTAAAAACACAACATCAATAAAAAGAATGATGTGGGGTACAGTGTTACCGGCCACTATTTAGTATAGCGACTGCAGATGGTAGAAATTACTTTTTATAAATGTTTTTATGGGCCAGTGGGGAGTGAGAGATGTGTTTATTATTGATTTAGTACTACAAACTCTCCATTATGAAAATTAAAATATAATGGTACTTTAAATCACATTTTGTACTTCAGAGGTTCAGTGTTTTCTCAAATCCCAGCTTATTTTGTGATGTCACTGTTAATACAGTAGTCTATTTCTACAGGGGCATGTTAATTACTGTTGTTTTAGGTTAAATACACAATACTGTACACGGATATTATTGTGATAGTAGTTTTACAAGATGTAATGAGAAGTTAGGAGAAGCAAAAGGTGGAGAGGTAGGGTCTCTTTTCACTATTTTTCCCAGACAAAACTGTATTTGTTGTATGTTGTTTACTAAATGAAGGGGCCTCCAGGGCTTCCTTGTTTTTATTTTGCAAGCTTCTATACTTTCTATGAATATTTGTCTCTTTTCCAAGTATATGATTGTATATCAAGGTTATAATAGTTTTGGATTTTTCATTAGTTTTAGTTTTAATTTCGTTGTGAATTTTTGTCTTCAAATTCAGTTAGTTTTAGTTAGTTTTTAGAGTGAGTTTTCTAGTTTTAGTTTAGTTTTTATTTTTTGAAAATGCTTAGTTTTAGTTTAGTTTTTATTAGTTTTAGTGTTAGTTTTAGTTTTTTTGTAATGGGCTATATGTTGGGTGCCAGATTCAAAGATGTCATAATAAATGTTTCCTTTATTTCCTTTGGTTTATCATCTCAGCCCCAATAATGTTATTAACTCTTACAGTTCTGGGTGTTTTGAATTTTGGTTCTAGTGTAAACATCCCAGTCTCAGTAAACATATTTACCATGTGTTGCATGTTCTAATAGAAACACTGAATTATGAATGAAAAAAGTTAGTTTTGGATTTTTCATTAGTTTCAGTTTTAATTTGTTATTTTGTTGTTGTCATTTTTGGTTTTTAAATTCAGTTAGTTTTAATTAGTTTTTAGAGTGAGTTTGCTAGTTTTAATTAGTTTAAATTTTTTGGAAAATGCTTAGTTTTAGTTTAGTTTTTATTAGTTTTAGTTAGTTTTAGTTTTTTTGTAATGGGGTATTTGTTGGGTTTTAGATTCAGAAAGGTCACGATAAATTTTGCTTTTATTTCCTAAAACCAGATAGATGAAATAGATTTCATATCAATCAAAAAGGTTTACGTATGAAAAAAATTGCCAAAGACGAAAACTAAGGACATTTTCACTATAATTTTAGTTAGTTTTAGTTAGTTTTGTAACCACACAATACAGTTCCAGTTAGTTATCGTTTTTTAAAAACTCTAGTTTTTATTTTTATTTCAGTTAACGAAAATGTTTTTTCAATTCTAGTTTTCCTTATTACGTTAGTTTTCGTTAACTATAATAACCTTGTTGTATATACATGTGCTCTTTTTTCTCTCCAGCTGCTCATCTCTCCCTGCAGTGCAGCGAGTGCCATATAATCTTCAGCGATCACAAGAGTAAAGTGCGTCACCTGAAGTTGAGCCACCCAGCAGAATATGAACAGTGCATCCTGAGGAACGCACATTTCACCTGTTACGTTTGTGACCGACACTTCACAAACTCCACAGAGCTCCTGGTCCACCAGAAAGCCCACACAGAGAAGAAACCCTTCAAGTGTCCGATCTGCAGCCAGGCCTTCAACAAGTCCTCAGAGCTCACCCACCACAAGAAAGTACATTTTGGCCAGGACGGTTACGCCTGCACTGACTGTGGCAAACCGTGCAAAACAATGACGTTACTGAAGTATCACCGGCGCGTTCACACCGGGGAGAGGCCGTACGTGTGCAAGGAGTGTGGGAAAAGATTCACCATGTCAAAAGCTTTGCAGAAACACATGGTGTCACACTCACTGGAGGCTGGAGGAGAGGAGGGGGACACCACGGCTAGAGCACAACTGAAGAAAGATGAAGGTAAGAAAAATGTCTGTTTATTATGATTTATCACAACAACAAATCAAGAAACACAACAACAAATCAAAACACAACAACAAGACAGAAAACACAACGGCAAATCAAGAAACACAACAACAAATCAGGAAACACAACAGCAAAACAGAAAACACAACAACAAATCAAGAAACGCAACAACAAATCAGAAAACACAACGACAAACACAACAAGAAATCAGAAAACACAACGACAAATCAGAAAACACAACAACAAAACAGAAAACACAACAACAAATCAAGAAACACAACAACAAATCAAGAAACATAACAACAAAACAGAAAACACCACAGCAAATCAAAAAACACAATGGCAAATAAAAAACAACAACAAATCAAAAAACACAACGACAAATCAAGAAACACAACAACAAATCAGAAAACACAACAACAAATCAATAAACACAACAACAAAACAGAAAACACAACGACAAATCAAGAAACAACAACAAATCAGAAAACACAACGACAAATCAAAAAACAACGACAAATCAGAAAACACAACAACAAAACAGAAAACACAACAACAAATCAGAAAACACAACAACAAATCATAGTCACTGTATAGGCTGGTGGTCCGTAGTGTTTTTTTGATTTGTCGTTGTGTTTTCTGATTTGTTGTTGTGTTTTCTGATTTGTTGTTGTGTTTTTTTATTTGTCGTTGTGTTCTCTGTTTTGTTGTTGTGTTTTCTGATTTGTCGTTGTGTTTTTTGATTTGTCGTTGTGTTTTCTGATTTGTTGTTGTGTTTTTTGATTTGCCGTTGTGATTTGCACTTCAGGGCCACTGTAGTTTATGGATGTCTTATCATTTTACAAAATTAAAATATCAACATGATTTCAGCTGTGCTGCCAACATGGCTCGAGGGATGACAATGTTAGTTTGTCATGTGGTTCGTCCACAACTTCTGCCTGCCACGAGTCTGAAGTTGTAAGAGAAATATCTTCACGACTATTAAATGGATTGTTATGAAATTTGATACAGACATTAATGTTTCCCCAGCAGAATAAATTGCAATCAGGTGGTTAATCCCATAACTTGTAATGTAGCGCCATCATCAGGTCAAAATTTTAATTTGTCCGGATCATGGTTTATGAATAAATACTTTAGAATTAATAACATTCCCATCAGTGTAAGCTGGACTAAACAAAGAGGGTGGACATGATCAACATTTTACCTGCTGACTCAGCATAAAGTTTTTTTTGGTAATTTTTTTTGATTATTTGGGATGCATGATATATAAACAGAGGTTCTAAGTGCTTAATTTAGATTAGTATAATATGTAGAATGTGAAATTATTTTTGATGTTTTTGCAGCCAATATGTGCTTTTTAAAAAAGTCCCCTTTCTCACGTTTTTTTTTCTTTTTTTTCTTTTGTTTATTTTTCTAAATTGTCCAGTGGATTGAATTACATTTTAAAGTTTTCTTAATTCTAGGGATGGTGAAAGATCTTAATATTGCTGTTGCATTAGAAAAAACAATTTAAAGAAAAAAAATATTATTGAAAATATTATTGTCCTCTTTCTTCTTTTGCCTCTAAATTGTATATCAGTGCATTTTTTAAACTGATATTGTAGTGACCCGATTGCTACTCAAAAAAGATGCCACTATTATGATGAGATCCCGTTTATAGTATTTTACGCGCACAAATGAAATGTCCACTTGACGTATATCCATTAACTCAGTTTATTATAATGTTTCCAAACAAATATATACTTCTTTCTTAAACAAATAAACGTATATTTCCAACGTATACATCACATTTCTGCGGCCAAAAAACTGTGTGCCTCTCAGGCACCTCACCACAAATTAGTCATACACGGTGCCTTATATTAACTCATGACCTCAGAATCCATAATGAGCGCTCTTCTCCACCCGGTGGTGGGTGGTGCAAACAAACAAACAAACAAACAAATAAACAATCAAAGCAAAATGGCTCTTACAGATATCACTCTAGAAAACAAGTTGTATCTGTCTGGTAGCTTGTGCTGTGCATTATATGGAATATTACATCAATAATAATGCAATAATGCATCACAACTGTTCTTCTTTTTTTGTCTTCAGGTGCTCCTACAGTGAAGTATCCTTGTTCTGTATGCAAGGCCACTTTCAAGAGTACCAAGACGCGTCTACATCACTTAAAAACGAAGCACAATTTATCTGCTGCAGCCAGTAAGGCTCTTTCTGCTGGACTGCAGGTGAAACAGAGCACACCCATCATCACTCCAATATCTATTTCCCAACCTGCACTGCTACAAGTGGAGCCCAATGGACCCCTGCAAAAAGTTGATGCCAATATAGACACAGAGCAAATTCGCAGACTTATTGAATCTTTGGGAAATGTGCAGAAAGTAAACCAGGTAGTCATCCTGGGGCAGGTGCCGCCTCATGCCCCGCCACTGGAGGTGCAGCAGATACCACAACTGGCAGAAACAGTGAATTTGAATCTAAGTCCACCGCAGATAGACTTTATCGGACTGAAAGAGACTGAATCTAAGATAGTTGAACTGGACCATTTAAACAACACATGTGATGCAATGGAGCAAACCATCATACTGGAACCTATTACACCAGATGGACAATTGGAAAATCCCTCTTTCTCAGAACTGGGTTCCCACATAGCAGCAGATGAAAACATAGAGCTAACACTTGTTCCGGCTGATCATACAGAGGGAGAGGTGATGCATCAGATCCTTCACCACCCCGATATTACTACAATTCAGTCTGATCCTGTGGATCAAATAGTTTATCAGAGTGAAGAAGAGCAAAACCTGGAGCAAACAGTCATATTAGAACTGATACCAACGGTTGAGCTGGAACAATCACAAACCCAAACGGTCCCAGAAAATGAAATCCCGTCCTCTGACCTGGCCCCAATCACTGAGGAGGAGAAGACGTCAGATCAGACTGTTTTAGATGAGAGCAGCCTGTCAGATCCACCACTAATGACTACAGTTGAGCTGGAGCTGACATCTTTACAAGCAGGCCTTACTTCTTGTCCTTTAGTTCCACCAGACACACTCACACAGACTCCAAGTCAATCTGAAAGTAAACTGGTTGATCCACAGGTGCATACAGTTCCTCTAGATCAGGATGTGATGGATGAAGCCGCACCACAAGAAACACAGGAACAATCAGAACAAGAACCATCTGAAAAATTGCTAATAGAAAGCAAGGAAGGTCAGGAACAACTGAACCCGTCTGAAGTAGAGAATCCACTTCCTCAGGAAGAGGTTCCATCACACTCACAGACCAAGCGGACGTCAAAGACGTCAGAGGTTCCAGTCAATGTAATGTCAGCTCAAGAACTAGTGAAAGTTCGGAAAAGAAAGCCGACTAGTGCGTACATCTTTTATGATGATTTTCAAATGGATGCCCGAGCAGCCAAACGGCAAAGGACAAGGAAGTCTCACCTTGTTGTTAAATTTGGTCCACAAACCAAAGACATGAAGAACAAGAGGCAGAAGAAGCCGTCACAGCAGCGTCAGCCAACACAGAAAGAAGTGATAAGAGGTAAAACACCACAAACAAATCTCTCAGAGAAAAACGTACCATCACAGAAGAAGGGAAGAAAGGGGAAAAGGGACACGAAAGCGGGGCATTTGGAATCTGCTGCTAAAATAAAATGCCCTTCATCAACCAAGGAGCCAGAGGTGCAACCACTCAAAGAGGATACAAGAAAAACTAAAATGAAAAAGCATAAAGAAGTAGCCAGGGAGGGTGTGATGCACAAAACGGTAGCCTCACCTGTATTTAAAAAGAAAAAACAAACCAAAATAAAGCAAAAAGTTCAGCCCAAGACTGCAAAGGATGGGGAGCGAAAGAAAAACATGGCAAAAGAAGAAAATGTCAACACGAAACCAGCCTCAGCAGACACGCCTGGACCACATGTGACACAAGATGTTCTGCTTCTACTGAAAGGTCATAAACAGCCGCAACTGAAAGTTTACAAGTTAGACCCTTCAAAGGCTTCAACTCATGAGGCCCAAACAATGTCCCAACAGAACAAAGACAAACTCAAACACTCAACAAGCGAGTCTACAAATAATCTCACAGCAGAGGAGAAGAAAAAAGGAGGAAGAACCAAAAAAACCCAGAAAGGTCTTTCATTGTTGTCCTCGCTACAGGTTCCTCATCAGTCACCTGAGACGCTGCCCGCCAAGCCAAAGACCACCAGGAAACGTAAAGCCTCCTCAAAAGTGGAGACTGAAGGAGTGATAACTTCTCATTCCAAGCGTGCCTTAGAGTGTAAGGATTGCGGCGAGAGGTTTAGTGAAGTTGCATCCCTTCAGAAGCACAAGACGGTGCACATCGTAGAGAGTCCTGGTCTCACATACACCAATGGGAACATCTTCGAAGGCGTCTCCCAGTCGGATCTTTATCAGCTTCCCAAACAGCACGATAAGGTGGTTGAGGTGATGAACGCTGCTACCGACTGGGATACTGAACCTGAAATGGCGGTGGAGGAAAGAGAGCGAAGTGTCTCTTTTCCAGCTTTGATCCCATCGCCGTCGTTACCCGTTTCTCCCTTAGATGTCAAAATCGGTGCAGATGAAAATAAGACTGGAAGTAAAACAGGAGCAGGTGATCAATCTTTGTCAGAGATTCACTCGCCATCGGATCAAATCAAAGCCAGTGAGACCTCTTCATCTGAATCTCCTTTAAATACCTCTGTTGGGATAAAGAGTTTGGAGACAGGAAAGCCTTTAGCATCAGATGAGGACAAGCAAGAAGAAGGAGCCCAGAGCAATCACTTAGAATCTGAAGTCCAGGGAACCATGGATGAAGACATTAAAGAGGATTTACTTCTCGAGGTGGATTTAGTGACTGTCGGGGAGCAGAATGAGAGAGATGAACCAACCTCTCATGGAGACACTGTTCCTCAAAATGAATCAAATGCCTGCAACTCTGAGGGTGGAATCACTGACAAACTTCCTGCGCAAGTTAGTGATGAAACATCATCTGGTACCAGTCGAACTTCACACACTGTGTCATGCTCCACTCATCAAGTGGAGATCAAAGAGGAGGAGGAAGAACTGTTAGTCCAGAGGAAGAAAGAAGGAGGGAAAGGGGCAGTTCTGAGGAACGCTATAAGGGGCAGGAGAAGAGGAGCGGGACGTCTGAAACGGGACACGATGTCAAAGAGAGTTTCAGTCGGAGATACAATCAGAGGAACAGAATCGGAGAAAGAACAGGATGAATGTCAGGTACTTTATGAAAGGCGTCCCATCGGCTCTGATTCAGAAGTGAATGACGACGGTGAGACCGGCACAAAGAAATCTTCACAGCTGGAGACCAACACAGCTGCTGCTGCTGCAGCATTGGTGCCCTCTACATTAGAAGAATCTCCTGGAGAACAGCTTCTGTTTCAGCTGCAGTCATCGAGTGTTGGGGAGGCGACGAATGTAGAGGAACATGACCGGGATGCTGACCAGTCTCCAGGTATTATACTTGAAAAGGTCCTCAACAGCAGACAGAGAGCGACTGCTGACAAGGAGCCGAGCCTGATGACGGTGAGGGACAATCACAGCCAGGTGAGATGCCAGGTGTATCAATAAATTCCATAAAATAATAAAATAATACACGTTCAAACCAAACACAGAGCAAAACAAAAATTTGTGCTGGGTGAAAACCAGCCGATCCTCAGAAAACAAACATTTAAAAGTGCTTGTCGTCTTGCAGAAAGACCTGACAAAGCATGAATTCACACTTTAGATTGCATTTGGTGTCCTTTTGATTTTTGAAAAAAAAAAATGCTCTTATTCTTTTCTCTTCTTTTCTTCTCTAAAATATAGCACTCCTTTTAGCGATGACAGTTAGCTCTTAAAGTTCTGTACTTACTTGATTCCTGTGGTCTGTGTCTAGTACCATCAGGTTGAATGCACTTATTGTAAGTCGCTTTGGACAAAAGCGTCTGCTAAATGACATGTAATGTAATGTAATGTTTGTTGTAGCAAAACAAATATAATGTGAGGCTTTGCTTTTGGTATGAACGCAGCATAACAATGAGTAATGAGTTTAACATGCAGCATTTGTTGTAGTTCCAGGGTTTGGACAGCATGAATGCTGAGAATGAAGCCACTGGGAGGCAGGAAATCAAGGTAGAAGAGAATATCTCAGATCCACTGGTTGCCCCCGCCTGTGGAAACAGACAAAGTGCAGGTGTGCAGCCGCAGCAGCATCGTGATATAAGGAGCGTTCTGGTGAAAGAGGAGCGCAGCCTGGTGCTGAATGAGGCGGCGCAGGGCAGCGGACACATCAGGTGGAATGTGGAGCCGGTCAACGCTGAAAACACCTCTAGTCCATGTAAGTATTGGGAATTTTTTGGGAAACACTTTTATTTGCTTTTCCTTCCTGAGAGAAAGAAGATCGTTGTCTTTGCATTTGGTGTGGAGCTGTAGACGGGGAATTAATTCAGCTAAACTTAGAAAAGCATTAAGACTGGAAGCGATTATGCACAAATATGATCATCTTAGAGCAGACCTGGGCAATGGGCGGCCCGCGTGAGGTTACCCAGAAATTAGAAATCAATATAACCGCAGTGCTTTTATTTTGAAAAAAATAGCAAACATTATCATTAGAGCTAACAAGCACTTTTACAATAGTTAAGACAACAAATATAGCCACTAATATATATGACAGAATAAAATAAACTTTAACAAACCTTGTGTCCTGTCAGTCAGCCACTATAGAAGCCTTTTTCATACTTTATATCAACTTTATATGAATTACTACGCACTCGTTATTATTTACCGTTCATTTTTTCATTTAACCGTTCCACCTGTTATTTCCTGTCACTACCTTTCAAAATTAAAGCACCCGTTTTACACTGGACGACACCTTTTAAAAATAAAAGCATCACAACATTGTAAAACACCTTGAAAATGTACAAACATGAAAAAACAAGCTTTGTAATACAAAAACATAAATATGAACCTTGCTAAAGGTCATTTACAGTTGTGTTTAAAATAAATGGAATAGTGATATAGTGATTGGAGTATTTACTACTTTTTACTGCTACATTTGATTTACTCCACATTAACAGTCTTATCATAACATGTATTCCTATCAGTAGCAGCTCAAAACCAGATAATTTACTGTATTTTATAAAGCGATTACATTAATATTGAGCAGAATTTAGTTCAGAGTTTTGGTCCGGCCCCTGCAACCTTCGTGGTATTGGTCATGTGGCCCCTTGGGAAAATGAATTGCCCCCCCCTGTCTTAGACAAAGATAGGAGCTTTATTGTATTAAAATTAACTATTTTTGGGCTCAGCTGCCAGGGAGCTCTCTGTCTTTGTCAAACAACCAGAAGAATGTGATTTGTTTTGTGACACTGTTAGCGAGAAGAATAATTCTGCTGAACTGGAAACAAAAAAATCCTCCTATCAGTCTATCAAACTTTAATGAATGATATAATGAAACATTAAAAAAAATAAAAATAAAATTCACCCTGAGAGGTAAGACGGATACCTTTTACACAGTATGGCAGCCATTTATGGATTATTATACTAAATATAACCCCATGAAAAATTGACAAATGTAAATTTTGGAAAACTTGACATCCTCGGAGTTGTATTATTAATATTTAAATCTATTTTATTTGTAAACCTTATTTTTGTTTTGATATTTGATTTGACTCCACCTAGGTTTTTTGTTTTGTTTTGTTTTGTTTTTTGTTTTGTGTTTTTTTTATTGCTTTTATTTTTCTACTATCATTCTGTTCTTTCGTGTTGATTTTTTTTTTTTTTTTAACTTTATTGCCTTTATGCACATTTACAGACAATTAACATCACAAAGGAAAACAAATCAAAACATCTTGAGATTGGGTTTCATCTGTCACACAAATGGCACTGTAAAGGGTATTACACATATTTTATCTGGTTCTGTATTCCAAAAAAAAGAAAAAAATTATAATAAATAAATAAATAAAAAGGGCTAATTTAGATAATAATAGTGTATAAGAGTCTTAAGCAATATAGTCTGTAACTGGGGCCCACCTTCTCATAACATGTTGATTTTAAGCATAAATAAACATGTACATTCTTTATTTTTGTATGTGAACGAAAGAAAAAAAACCCAATAAAGAGAAGTTCGAAAAAATTTTTTTACTATTTTTCAGCTGACCTAGTCACCTACTAGCTTGAACTTTGTTGGGTGAAGATTACATATATGTGTTGGAAAATGCACTTATTGACAGCCTGTGAATCATTGAGGGTTTTATCTTTTCAGAGATTCATGTTTTTGGCTTTTCACTTTCAGTAATGGAGAGTTGGGAGACAACAAGTGAGCGTCGTATCAGCCCTGAATTCAACGCCAACCAGTGCATCTTCTACCCAGTGAAGGAGGAGGACAGGGAGGTTTTACTGGGAGCTGCTGCTCAGACCAACACTGGGAATTTACCAGCGGGGGCATCCAGTGAAGCCCAGCAGACAGAACATCAAGCAGCAGATAGTGTTACAAGTAAGTAGTTGTCTTTTCTAGTGATATCTCTCTTGACCAAAGATTATAGGAAGATGTTTTGGGGTTTTTTAAACTTTCACTTTTCATTGAAAAAACAAAACACAAACATACAGTACAGGCCAAAAGTTTGGACACACCTTCTCATTCAATGCGTTTCCTTTATTTTCATGACTATTGACATTGTAAATTCATCAAAACTATGAATGAACACATATGGAATTATGTACTTAACAAAAAAAGTGTGAAATAACTGAAAACATGTCTTATATTCTAGTAAGCAAAGGGTGGTTACTTTGAGGAATCTAAAATACAAGACATGTTTTCAGTTATTTCACACTTTTTTTGTTAAGTACATAATTCCATATGTGTTCATTCATAGTTTTGATGCCTTTTGGGTCATTTTGTGTCTTTTTTTAGTCATTTTGTGTCTTTTTTTGTCATTTTGTGTCTTTTTTTGGTCATTCTGTGTCTTGTTTTAGTCATTTTGTGTCTTTTGGTGTCTTTTTTGTCATTTTGTGTCTTTTTTTAGTCCTTTAGTCCAACATAAAATGTGATTTTGAATCTTTTTTTTACTTTCAAAACACTATCATGCTCAATAAAGAATTTTAAATGTTGCAAATGTGCATTCATTTCAGAGTACACTGAGACATTAAACTGCATAATTTTCAATTAAATTCTGGAAAAGTTGGTGTGTTCTAAAACTTTTGACCAGTAGTGTATATAACACTGAAACTGAGATCAGGCTGCATATTGATTATTGAATTGATTGCTGCTATAATGTCTTCCCAATAAAATGAAATTATAGGACATTCCCAGAATATGTGAAAATGTCCAGCTGACATATTACCACATCCTCTGATTCTGGGAGTTATAAAGGATCTTAGTGTGTTTTTCCATGATTATAGGAAGATGTTTATGTTTGATCTGTTAACAACAGATGAAGGGAGCCTTTCTTCATCAGACCACCAAGAAATGAGAGGAAGACGACTTGTGTCAGAACCAGGAGCCAGTCACTCTGCAGAGGGACAAGGTTTGTTTTCATTTAAAAATGAGCCATGTTTGTATCTGCTTGTTTAACGTCTTCAAGCCACTTATTAAAAATCTTCATCATACTTGATAAACCTGTCTGTATGAAATCTTTTTTTCAGTGGAGGCAGACGCTGAGTGGCAGCATCCAGCAGAGCTCCGGGACTTTCTCCTGCAGAGTTCTGATGAAGAGGACTTGGATGGTTGTGAATTGTCTGATCCTCAGCTGGACTCTGAAGCAGAAATTATGTCCTATTTCTACAAGAACCCAACACACAGCTCTCGGCAGCCGGATGAAACGTCACAAAAGTACAGTGAATTTTCACAGAGCACTGCTAAAGATAAAAGGTTTCTGTCATTTTTCTGAAAGGTATACTATGCAGGAAATTCTGCTTATTGTGTCAAAATTCAAACTCCTCCTCCCCTGTTTGAGAAAAGCATTCCCCAGATCCTTTCGAGTTTTGGAAAACTTTGTCCGCTTGGCCCTCACCTTCCTATATTTGAGCTTTGTAAGGGTTGTGTCTACCATTTATCATAGCATAATTCCCAAAGAGTGACACCTAGAAAAGTCCAGAACACGGCAAAATGAAAATAAAATACAACACAAACACTTCTAGTACGTCATAAGTGAAGATTTAGGAAAATCCTGCATGGAATACCTTTAAGATTCAATAATTTTGTCATACTGTGTGGAAATTATATTTCATTGGGAATGTTTAGACCAGGGGTGTCAAACTCAAATACACAATGGGCCAAAATTTAAAACTTGAATAAAATCGCGGGCCAACATTGAACAAATAAACCTTTTAATATATACCAAACATGTTTTGCTTTAACATTAATTATGGAACCAGCAACACTTATAAACATACAATATATAACTAAATAGTGCAGACATGCAAAATCAAATTTCAAATAAAAAACACATCAATGCCATTAATTTACAATAATAATATAATAATTTGGTATTGCCTCCAGAGTTTGACACCCCTGGTTTAGGGCACGATTCAAGATTTTGGAGATTAACATGTTTGTTTATTCCTTTTTCTTCCTGTTTCTCCCTTTGAAGTTTGCCAACTTCAGCAAGTCAACTCCAAACACCAAGAGAGGAAATCAGGCCCAAACAGCCCATCGACTACTTCTCCAAGTATTTTGGTTGGGATACCTGGGTAGAAATTGCTAATTGCACAAATAAACAGTCCAACATGCCCAAACCTGTAACAGCCAAAGAGGCAGCGCAGTTTGTTGGGATCCACATTGCAATGGGAACTTTAAAGGTTTGTGCTCTGTTTTTTTGGATGTTTATTTGGTTCTGTTAGTCAGACGCACAACCACTAAAAGTTTATTTGGTCTCTTGTTTTTTTTTCAGTTTCCCAGTCCGAGGCTCTACTGGGAGGACTTGACTAAGGTGCCTTTGATTGCTGATGCCATGCCACTTCCCCGTTTCCTGCAGCTGTGTCGCATGTTGAAGCTTGCCCCGAAGGATCCAGTCGACGGTAATGTTCAGACAAGAAGACATCATAGTGACTCTCAAAATGCACAACAAGGTGAAACTCTTCCAAGCATGCCAAGTGAAACCTGTCAGCATGTAACAAACAGCTCAGAAACACAGACCGACCCTCTGTGGAAAGCTCGGCCATTATTGTCCCGTTTCAAAGCAGGCTGCCAGTCACTGAGACAAGAGGGGGATGATTATGCAGTTGACCAATATCCACTTCCTTTGACGGGGAAAACGCACAATAAGACTCTGTCTCTTTATTGCACAACATTAATTGGATTCGGCGGTTTGCTCTTACATGTGGATCTGAAGTTGGGTCAGTCCGGCAAAGAAGATGCTGTAGAAAAAATGGTCCCCAAAGGCAGCATGGTGTTTCTTTGCAAGCAGGAGCTCTCCACCCCGGCTATGCTGGAGCGGCTGTTAGTGGCTGGGGTCCACGGTGCAGGACGGGTCGGAGGGGCCCGAGGACAGATCGGAGACGAGTTCGTGAGCTCCGACGGGAAGCTGATGCTACGCAGATCACACTGCGGCTTCATACTTTCTACCGCAGGGAACGGCCAGAGGAACATGGCGTCCCTCACCGACAACTTCGAGAAAGCTCAGATGTCTGCTCGTCTCAACAGAGATCTGCAGAAACTTTACTCCATCCCTCTCACTGCCTCCGCCCCGACCTGCTGGCCTCAAGCCGTGCTCTGGTACCTGACGGACCTGGCTCTGGTTAACTCCTGGCTCCTGTACAGGAAGCACCACAGGGCAGCATCTGCACCTTTGACTCTCATGGCCTTCAGACTGGAAGTGTCCAAGGTTCTGATCCTCTCCAGCGGCGCTGACACCCAGGACTCTGCTCCCCCTCAGCCCCCTAAAGAGAAAGCTCCTGCAGCAAATAAACCCCCAACTCCCAGCCTGGTGGTGGAGAGTCCTCTGCCAGATGCAGCCACGCGGTACGATGGGTCAGGCCACTGGCCCGAGCAGCTCGGGGAGGCAGAAGGAGGCAGGTGTCGCTATGGAGACTGTCAGAGAACATCTCGAGTGCTTTGCCTTAAGTGCTGCGTCTTTCTTTGTATCTCACGCAACCACAACTGCTTTTTAAATTTCCATAACCAAGGGAGTTTGGGAAAAGAGTAGTTTCTACTACAGTTCACCCATTATTTTTTACACATGTTCCTTTCTGGTTTAACCCATTGAGGCCTGAAAAACTTCAACGCTGGGTGATTTTAAAATAAGCCTCTAATTTTCTGGAAATTCTGGAAAAATTTCTCAAAAAAAAAGTGTCAACTCTTCTACTAAATAATAGATTTTTCAGCCTCTGTAACAAGGTTATTATAGTTAACGAAAACTAACGAAATAACGAAAACTAGAATTGAAAACACATTTTCGTTAACTGAAATAAAAATGAGAGTTTATAAAAAACGATAACTAACTGAAACTGTATTTTGTGGTTACAAAACTAACTGAAATTATAGTGAAAATGTCCTTAGTTTTAGTCTTTGTCAACTTTTTTCATACGTAAACCTTTTTGGTTGATATGAAATCAATTTCATCTATCTGGTTTTATGACTTAGTAAACTTATTGGGGCTGAGATGGATCAGACAAAGGAAATAAAGGCAACATTTATTGTGACCTTATTGAATCTGGCACTCAACAAATACCCCATTCCAAAAAAACTAAAACTAATAAAAACTAAACTAAAACTAACACTAAAACTAATAAAAACTAAACTAAAACTAAGCATTTTCCAAAAAATAAAACTAATCAAAACTAGCAAACTCACTCTAAAAACTAATTAAAACTAACTGAATTTGAAAACAAAAATTGACAACGAAATTAAAACTAAAACTAATGAAAAATTCAAAACTATTATAACCTTGCTCTGTAGCAGGTAGAAATGAAATTCAAAAAGTATTTGAGAGCTTATACAAATACTACAAAACAACGTATCCGCTTTCCAGGCTTCAATGGGTTAAAATGTAACTGTCATTTTGTTGTATGAACTCCAGCTAATCAAAAAATAGTATTATCTCCTCCGCCCATGCAACTTGTCCATGATGCCTTTTTAATGGTAGTAGTATTCTTTTGATGAATTATTTGTGCTGCAGTTTTTAATAAAATCAAATGCTTTGTGGTGTGGCTTTTTATGTCATTGAGCGTAAAAATAAATTTGCCTTCATGAAGGAAATGTAAAATATATATATATACAGAGCCATATTCCTTGTGCTGCAAATATGATTTTGACATTGCAGTTACCTTGATTTTTTTTTTCTATTTAATTTACCCAGAGAATTTACATTCCATGATGAGCCTGTTTTTGGCTTTTTGAAGCTAAACATTATTTATTGAATTTCACAAACAATAAAGACAGATGAAAAATACCATGCATTGTTATGTTGTTTTTGTGTTTTCCTGCTATTAAATGTTAACAACAAAGTTTTTTCACATTAGACATTTCGACTTGTTAAATTAAATTAAAGAAAAACGAATTTACAACAGCACTGTTCTATTTAAGTTTCTCAGTAAGCCAATAAGCCATTAACAATACGAAGACTCCAAATGCAATTCAGCTATCATTCATGTTATTATTGACATGTTTTTTATACTGTGAAAATGTTTTAATAAAGATAAATTTCTTCATGAAACCTCTTCTACTCATTCAAAAAGCAGTGTTACTAGGACTACACCAATATGTAACAAATTGATACAGTGAATTAGTGGTAAATAAATTCAATACTTCTATACAGATATGTTATTATTCTACAGGGATATGATCTTAGAGAACATGGTGTGAATTGTGTTTGGTTTGTGTGCTTGTTTACACACGCATTTTACTATAAGGAAGGTAAACAAAACAATTACAGCACAGTGAATGAAAACAATGAGTACTTTTCACCAAGTTGTTTATGGTCACGTGACCGAGATCCACCATAGAAACAGAGTGAATAGAAAAGGAGGAAAGTTCAAATCCATGTCCATGCTATATACAGGTTAGCTGCTCTTTCATGCTGTGTTTGTAGCTGATTAAATCACTTCTTTAAAGTATATTAACAGGCACTGTAACATTTTGAATCATATGTCTATTAATGTAATACGTGCAAAAAAAAGGTGTATGTTTTGAGCACACATAAAGTGCAGCTTTGTGTCAGCGATGGAATAACTATGTTGTTTTTTTATTTAAGTGTTTTGTTTAAACATTATTAATAACAACATATATATTTTTTTAACTTTATTAAAGCAACATGGTGCAATACAAGACAATACACCAACAAAATGCCATCAGGGGGTTTCGACAATACAGAAATTTTTATACAAAAACATTGTAAAGTGTTCATAAATTCAAACTTTTTATAGCTTTCTTGTTGGTATATTTCTTAATAGGCCTAGACTTAATATATTGTTTGGCAAGAAAGAGGTTTTTGATTAATGTGACGACATTTATGGATATGCCATTTGGCTAATTGTATCATGAGATTTATGATATTGTTTTGTTTTTCTTTAGCAGAAGGAAAGTCAGTGAAACCAAACAGTATATGTTCAACGCACAGGGACAAATGAGGTTCAATCGATAATCAATCAATCAAAATCTTCCCATAATTTAGTTGAGAAAGGGCAATACCAAAATACAAAATAAATGAAAAACATATTCAGGGTGTCTTTCTGAAATCGTTGTAAAAAAAAAACAACTTTAGATGGGTAAATTCTGTGAATTATCTTAAAAGATACTTCTTTAACCTTATTATTGATTATATATCTAGCAGGTTAATTCCAGATCTTTTTCCAGTTAAGGTTATTAATAGGCCTAGACTTAATATATTGTTTGGCAAGAAAGAGGTTTTTGATTAACGTGACGACATTTATGGATATGCCATTTGGCTAATTGTATCATGAGATTGATGATATAGTATTATTTTTCTTTAGCAAAAGGAAAGTCAGTGAAATCAAACAGTATATGTTCAAAGCACAGGGACAAATGAGGTTCAATCGATAATCAATCAATCAATCAATATCATCCCATAATTTAGTTGAGAAAGGGCAATACCAAAATAAATGAAAAACATATTCAGGGTGTCCTTCACAGAAAGAGCAGTTTAAGTCTGTCTTTCTGAAATCGTTGTAAAAAAAAAACTTTAGATGTGTAAATTCTGTGAATTATCTTAAAAGATACTTATTCAACCTTATTATTGATTATATATCTAGCAGGTAAATTCCAGATCTTTTTCCAGTTAAGGTTATTAATAAGGTTATTCGCACAGGGACAAATGAGGTTCAATCGATAATCAATCAATCAATATCTTCCCATAATTTAGTTGAGAAAGGGCAATACCAAAATACAAAATAAATGAAAAACATCGTTCACAGAAAGAGCAGTTTAAATATATGTCTTTATGAAATCGTTGTAAAAAACTTTAGATGGGTAAATTATGTGAATCATCTTAAAAGATACTTCTTTAACCTTATTATTGATTATATATCTAGCAGGTTAATTCCAGATCTTTTTCCAGTTACGGTTATTAATAAGGTTATTCCAATAGGTTGTTACATCTGGAGTTGACACGACTTCTTTTCTGAATATAACAACATATTGCCGAAAAGACTCCACGGCGGCCATCTTGTTCCGACGGCTAACCAGGAAGTGTCCGATCTAGCCGCTGTACTTCTAGGGTCAACTCTTTCACTCAAACTACCTTCAAAGAGCGGTAAGAGCTAACGTTAGCGTCCTCCCAGTTTTATATGTGTCGTTTAAATGCTTTCAGGGGTTTTATAATATTACCATGCATAACATTAATACATGGCAGATATATGTAAACAATGCACGAAAAGTCTTGGATCCTCTTTGAATGGCAGCCAGCGCTAACCACTAACGTTAGCTAGCAAGCTAACGAGCTAACTAGCTAACGTTAGCTAGCGAGCTAACTAGCTAACCCGCTCGCTAGCCTGGTTCTTTATTATTAGCATAAGCTACGTGCACCTACATTTAACCAAAGGAGTTAGCATTTTCTGTAGGCGATTGCAGCTCATCAGATATACCAGTTAATAGATTTTATTCTGTCAACTGGTGGCCGGATGCGCGTAGTTTCTCATTGGTGCTAGTTAGCTTAGCTAGCGGCCTTAAAGGCAGCAACGTCTCGTTAGCCGAGATGAGCCGAAAGTTCAGTGTTTGCTTTGGGGGGAAACTGGGCTATAACTCATTGGCTATATGGTGTTTATGTTTCCATAAATAATGGGTTTACTGTTACTTCAGCCTCACTAGTGGGGTCATTATTTTTTCTATATCATCTGTTAAACATAACTGGTTGGTTATAATTGTGTTACATGTGCCCAGACGCTATTTACACGTGATATATAACTTCACTTTAACCCAGCGGTTCCCAAACATTTTTAGCCGTGCACCCCCTTCTATGTCCCCACCAGATTGACGCACCCCCAATCCCCCACACCTTCAAAAAAAACAAAATGCAATAAGATTTTTTTATAGCCATATTAAAGGAGGCATGTTTAATCATGCTCAAATGTCCAGAACACACATATAATAAAATAATCACCACTTTTCAGAGGAAATGGAAGAAGATAACTTCTTCTACGCTTCATTATAAGATGAAGTGCATTTTGAAATTGACCAAAAATACATGTAAAAATGACAGAAAAAGACACTAAACAACCAAAAATAGATGCAAAAATGACCAAAGATGACACAAAATGATCAAAATAGACACAAATTGACCAAACAACCAAAAAATAGATGCAAAATGACCAAAATAGATGCAAAAATGAACAAAAAATGACACAAAATTGAATAGCCTGTATTTATTAATTAATTAATAACATGTCTTTATTGTGTGGGGGGAAAAAATGTAATTATCAGACCGCCATTACATTTTTCATCTCGTGCACCCCCTAGCAGCAGCTCACGCACCCCCAGGGGTCCACGCACCACACTTTGGGAATCCCTGCTTTAACCCTATAAAGCCAAATGTATCATATTTGATTCACAAGTTTTTGAGACCTCTACATCATCAGGTATTAATGACGACTAATTTGAAAATTTGTCAATTGTCATTTTTTGTGCATTTCATACATTATGCCTTAAATATAGCAACAAAGTATTTTTCTTATTTAGGTAAACTAAGTAAAGGTTTAACTGACATAATTAGGTTTATTTAGAGTAAAATTGAGAAATATCTCCAACAATTCAAAGAAATACATCATTTATTTTGGTGTGTATTTTTAGATGGCAATCTGCTGGTTCCACCGGTGGATCCATCAGTGCTGCATGAAAAATTCATATCAGCAGATGTTTGATGTTGTATTATATGGAAAAAAAATATTTTGTATGTTTAAGAAAAATGTTAAAATGAAAATCAAAGTTTGAATTGGTTAAAAATATTAGGTTTTATATGTGTTTGTTAGTTCAAGAAAAACAAACTGTGAGCAACACATTTTACAAAAAGACCTGATGTATCAAATATGATACAAATTAGAATTCATACATGCAAAATCATATATATATATATATATATATTTAAAATTTGTCAGCAGGTTCAATAAACACTCCAGTTTTAAAAAAAAAACAGAAATTTCTGCCAATTGTTTCATGGTTCAGGCTTTATAGGGTTAAAGTTGTTTTTGTTTCTGCCTTTTTCTTTCATTGAATCCAGGAAAGTTGTTGTGAGTGCCTGTTGAGACCGCCGAGTATATCAGGATGGACTCAGAGATCTTGAACATAGAGGAGATAGTAATGGGACGGGGATTACCAGATCCACCGCCAGAAGTTCCCCCCGAAAAACCAGCAGAACCATACAAACCCAAAACAATGAATGGACCTCCTCCGCCCACTGTTCAATCCTGTAAGTAACACAACTTTAACTGAGTTTACTGAAAGCAACTCAAAGATCAACTGTGTTATTGTGTTGTATTTATAATCCCCCTCTGTCCTTCCAGACCAGCATGAAAACCTGCAGTGTTTCCAGTGTTTCATCACGTTCTGCAGTGCCAAAGCCAAGGAAAGGCATATGAAGAAGAGCCACCGGGAAGAGTACAAGCAGCAGCTGCAGCAGGTACGCTTCACAATATCACTTCATTAAGACAGTGGAAATGGTAACAGTTTATGTCACGTCAATTCTGGTTATATATACACTACTGGTCAAAAGTTTTAGAACACACCAACTTTTCCAGAATTGAATTGAAAATGATGCAGTTTAATGTCTCAGTGTACTCTGAAATTAATGCACATTTGCAACACTTAAAATTCTTTATTGAGCATGATAGTGTTTTGAAAGTAAAAAAAAAGATTCAAAATCACATTTTATGTTGGACGAAAGGACTAAAAAAAGACACAAAATGACCAAAAAAAGACAAAATGACAAAAAAAAGACACAAAATGACTTACAAAGACATGAAAAGAATTCTAAAATGGACAAAATAGTTATTATTTTCCAGTTTTGGTTAAGCTTACCTTTTTTTATTTACCTCTGGCAGTTCACCACTTACCTTTGTACCCTTTCAAGCTGTTCATTTGACTTGAACTGCTTGAATTTCAATAAAAAACTGGAAAAATTGGGGTGTTCTAAAACTTTTGACCGGTAGTGTGTATATATATATATATATAAACATAACATTATAAACACACACACACACAGAAACCCTTCTTGTTGATACTGAGTTGTATGATTTTTATGTTGCAGTTCATTTTCTCCCCGTTCCTATTTTCCATATGTGAAAGTACTAAACTAGTTAATGAAGCATTCTGCTTTTGTCTCCCACTATTTTCCAGAAATTTCCCCACACTACATTAAACATTCAATCTGTCATATTTTATCATCTTTTATCCATTATCACTGTTAAATTGAAGGCAAGGGGAAAAATGATGGTAACAAAGAGCTGATGCATTCACAGTGAGTTAGTTTGTTAAATTAGGATTTATTTATATATTTCTTTAAATACATAAAAGTATTGAGCTTCATGTTGCTTTTAGTGTTTAACATAATTCACACTGAATATACATCTTATACAAGTTATCCACTGTAACTTCTTTAGTTGTCAGTAACCCAAAAAAACATTTTTGGGTTACACATCACTTGTTCTTGATGAATACAGTGACTCTGATAACTTGGGTTTAACATTGTACAACAATTCGTCTTGAATTATTTTAACCTTTGTCTGTCTTTTTCATTTCTTCATAGGGGAACACATTGTTCACGTGCTATGTGTGTGACCGTACATTTCTGTCATCTGAGGAATTGACACAACACCAGCCAACACACAGCAAGGACGACAAGCCCTTCAAATGCGTTCACTGCAAGGACAGCTTTAAAACATTCTCTGAAGTGAGTATAATGTTGATGTTTGAAAGTAACAAGTGTCCCTGGCAGTATTAAAACTAAATAACACCATAAGTGCCAAAAACATATCCAATTCCTCATAGGGGTGTGCCATATCGTATCGTTCACGATAATCTCGGTATATTTTTTTTTATGGTTAAAAAAATGCATATCATGATATTTGCAACATTCCTACTTCTTGATGTAGTTGTTAAAGTTGTTTTAATCACAAAAAGCTACTTACTCTGTCGCTAAACACATGCAGCTTTCAAAATAAGAGCACAGTGTGTTAAGAGAATCCACCACAGAATTTACAAGAAGACTGTCAAAATAAGATGCCTTAAATAAAACATACAGGAACCTTTATTCTCCTTTACAAAATTTCATTAAAATATGCCCCCAGAACCCCTAAATAGTTATTTTTATTATTTGCTCATACTCAAGAATAAAAATGTTTGTATTTTGCAACTGTTGAGATTTGCACTTCAAACTACATTTTAGATTTTTTATTTATACAGACTAAAAAAAGTTAACTTTTAAAGTATTTCCTAATATCGTCAAGAATATCGTTATATCACAAAAATAGCCTGCAATATCGTGATATTCTTTTAGGGCCATATCGCCCAGCCCTAATTCCTCATCGTGGTTTATACTAATTGATTCTGATTATTTTTTTTACTTCCTACCATTTACAGTTGACAGCCCATAGAAGACAGGTGTGTCCAGAGAAACAGTTGGTGTGTAAAGATTGCAATGAAACCTTCCGGAGTGCCGGTCTGTTGCGGACTCACCGCCTGACCCAGCACCCCCGCCCAGAAGTAGTAGAGACTGCAGAACAGCCGGAGGACCCTACGAAAACCCACCGCTGTAAGAAGTGCGGTCAGGGCTTCGAGGCAGAGCCGGAGCTGACGGCACACCTGGACAAGTCCCCTGAATGTCAGCAATGCAACGGCAGCGCTTCGGCAGTCAAGAAACGCGGGCGTCCGTCCAAAGTTGAAGAACCAGCAGCCGCTGAAAAAAAGGGAAAGCGGAAAAAGAAGGATGAGGCTGAAGCGCCTGAGGAGGAAGGGAAGGCCGGCGCGCCTGAGGCAGACGCTCCTCCAGCAGAGGAGAAAGGAAAAGCAGTCGCAGCAAAGCGAGGCCGTCCTTCCAAAGCAGCAGCAAAGTCAGAAACGGAGGATGCAAAGAGTCCCGAGGATGCTCAAGCAAAGGAGAAGAAACCGAAAGCAGATGCTGCAGCTGCTGCTGCTGCTGCTCCTCCTCCGGCCCGTCAGGTCCCCTGTCCGGAGTGCGACCTCTTGTTCCCCGGCTTGATTCAGCTCCGCGCTCACAAGAAGGAGAAACACACCCCACGGAAAGCCCACCCCTGCGAAGAATGTGAAGAGAGCTTCGCCCGTCCCGAGCAGCTGGACGCCCACATGTCCCGGGCTCATGCCGTGGGCCGCTTCGCCTGTCCCACCTGCGGGAAGAGCTTCGGCCGTGAGCGCACCTTGAAAGCTCACCAGAAAAGCCACCCGGAGGAAAAGCCTGAAAGTGCAAAAAGATAATTGAGACATGGGGACATTGCAGAAAGTGTATGGTTTTTTTTGAAGATTTTAGTCAGAAATTGTCCTTTTTTTTCTCTTTTAACATTCGAGATCTGGTGCTCCAGATGGTTTCATATGAGTTTGGAATGGATTTGAGAATGATGTTTTAGCAAGTTTTTTGGATTTGAAGTTGAGTTTTTATCATGAGCTGTTTAAAATGTTTGGACAATAAGACACATCTCCTAAATTGACTAACCAAATGTTAAATGCACCCGATCCACCCTTTGCCACAAAACATAGTTTATTTGTAAAAAACAAACTGTTTTGATTAACTTTTTAAATGATTTGTTTCAGTTTTTTTAAAGTGTGAAATGCGTGTGGTGTGATTTATTACTTGGTGTCTTGAGTTGTTAAACTCACTGTGGTTAAAAAAAAGTTTTTTTTTAATGTTTTTTCCTCTTGTTTTTCCTCCAAAACAAATTGGGTCAGTACATATTTTGAAGCAAATTAGATGCCTAGTAGAGATACTATGTTTGAATGTTTAGACAGTTTGTCAAGCAAAATGTGTTATGTACAGCTTATGGTTCATATTGTGCATTTTTACTCTTAATATTTTGATTATGTTCCTTTCTAAATTAAGTCTTATTGAGGAAGAATTTTAAAAAATCATGATTATGTTCTGCTAAAAACAAATATTTTGGCTTTGTGCTCCAGATTCAATGTGGAGTGTTGGCATGTGGGCAGAAATGATCCACTATAATAATGATTTGTCAAAGGTAAAAACCAATTCTCCTTTTTAATCTTTCACTTATTAGAATAATATTTCATGTCTTAGACATTTCTTAAATGGAACTCATGACTCTTTAATGCCTTAGGGTCCCATAAGGAACTGTGTATATCATGTTTTTTCACTGATTGGATTGTTCTCCCCACTGCAATGTGTCTGGACACTGCAAAAATGTAATAAAACATGCTATCCCAAGGGAGGCTGCTGACGAAATCATCGACTCGCCTTTTGTCTTTCTTCTCACTTCTAATGCTGGAACATGACATTGAGATGCTAGCATTGCTCAGAGAGAAGCTGTGATTGGGTTGAGGTGTATCTTTACCACAGAACAGCCACAATAATTATTTAATTACTTTGCAAATGAAAAATTTAACCCGCTTACTGTGCAGATCAGTTCAGATGACATTAATATAAAGCAAATAAAATGGATTCACATGAGCAAACCACAGTAAAACTAACTAGTCAGTAGCAATAATCAAATTTTATAACGCTATAATGATACACTACGTACTTTTAGATATAATAGTTTCATAGTAATAACGGAAAGCACAAAAATTGCTTGCAAAGTTGACATAAAAATAAAATATATCAGCCTAGAGGTTAAGAATCAAGCTTGTAACCAGAGGGTTGTCAGTTCAAATCCCATGACTGGCATGAAGTGCAAAGGTTAAATGCAAAGATTGAGTTTCCCCATTGTGGGATTAATAAGGTAATCTTTCTTAATGAGATTTAAATAGTTCCCACTGAATTGTAGCGACGTAGAAGTATAAAACAACAAAAAAGGACCCAGGCATGGGCAGATCATGCCGCAATAGACTCCAGAACACAGACATACATTTAACTTGTATATTTTTAAATATTTGACACTATTTTCAAAAAATCTGTTTTCACTTTGATATTAAAGGGGTTTTTTTGTGTGCAAATTCTTCAAAAGGCCAAATTGTATTGATCATGATTTAACCCTTTATCAGGCAAAGAACTGTATTTGGTAACTTTAGGTAATATTTTGAGAAGAAAGTATCAAATTTACTAGATAAAAGTGGCAAATCTACAAGGAAAAAAGTTGCAGATTTACGAGAAAAAAAGTGAAAAAAAACAACTTTTTTCTCCCAGATTCACCACTTTAAATCGCATAAATCTACGCATTTTTTTCTCGTAGATTTGACACTTTAACCCTTAATAGGACACTCATTGAAATATTTGCAAATTCCAAATTTCAACCCTAGAGAATATTGGAGGGGATTACATACAGCCAGAATGTGTAAAAAAAACCATACGAAAATATTTTGAGAAAGAAGTTCACGAGATTAAAGTGGCAAATCTACGAGAAAAAAATGTGCAGATTTATGAGATTTAAATTGGTGAATCTACGAGAAAAAAGTGGTAAATCTCGTCGTAAATCTGACTTTTTTCACGCAGATTTGCCACTTTAAATCTCTTAAATCTGCGACTTTTTTTCTTGTAGATTTGCCACTTTAATCTAGTAAATTTGCAACTTTTTTCTCTAAATATTAATTTTTATTACAAGTCACTGAAGAATAACTGGAGGTCAAGGTCAATTGGAGGTCTAGGTCAATAAAGTTAATATTATTATATTATTATCATACTGATTGGTAGCCTGATCTTTGCCGATTAGCTGGAAGAAGTCCATGTGGTTCTACGACCTCACAGAGAGACACGGGGACCCTATTTTGGATATCCGCTGAAGTTACCAAATATGGTTCTTCGCCTGATAAAGGGTTAACCTTAAAAGGATACAACTCACTCTGTTTATATTATGCTCCCAAATGCTTCTAATATCTGACAAATCCCAAAGCCCTACAGCAAGTTATTAAACCTTACAAGGAGTCTCTGGCTTGAAGCTGACTGTTACACACCCAGAAGGTCAGAATGGACCTTTAAACTTAAAGCAAAAGACTTAAAGATTAAAAGTAACAATAAAATATACCACTTGTAACATTAAATATACTACAATGATTTCATTGTCATTGTGATATGTTTGAAATATATTGATTAACCCTTTATCAGGCAAAGAACTATATTTGGTAACTTCAGGTAATATTTTGAGAAAAATGTTGCAAATTTACTAGATTAAAGTGTCAAATCTACAAGAAAAAAAGTTGCAGATTTAAGAGATTTAAAGTGGCAAATCTGCGCAAAAAAAGTTGCAGATTTACAAGAAAAAAGTGGGGGAAAAAGCAACTTTTTTCTCCCAGATTCACCACTTTAAATCTCATAAATCTGCACACTTTTTTCTCATAGATTTGCCACTTTAATCTTGTAAACTTTTTTCTCAAAATATTTTTTTCGCATGTTTTTTTTTTTTTTTTTTTTTACACATTCTGGCTGTATGTAATATCCTCCAATATTCTCCAGGGTTAAAATTTGGAATTTGCAAGTATTTCAATGAGTGTCCTATTAAGGGTTAAATTGGTGAATCTGGGAGAAAAAAGTTGCTTTTTTCCCACTTTTTTCTTGTAAATCTGCAACTTTTTTTCTTGTAGATTTGCCACTTTAATCTAGTAAATTCTAGTTAATAAGTTTACGAGATTTAAGTGGCAAATCTACGAGAAAAAATATTGTAAGTTGCTTTGAACAAAAGCGTCTGCAGAATGACATGTAATGTAAATTTATGAGATTTAAAGTGATGAATCTGGGAGAAAAAAAGTTGTTTTTTCCCACTTTTTTCTCGTAAATCTGCAACTTTTTTCGCGCAGATTTGCCACTTTAAATCTCTTAAATCTGCGACTTTTTTCTTGTAAATTTCCCACTTTAATCTAGTAAATTTGCACCTTTTTTCTCAAAATATTACCTGAAGTTACCAAATACAGTTCTTCACCTGATAAAGGGTTAAGGATAAATGGTCTGGGTTCTTATCATAGGTTCTTATGGGTTAAATACTTCTTCTTCCACCTTTGCAGCTCATGTTATGTCCATAGACTGTATAAAATATTATTATATTATTATTATGTCGTGTAATAACGCTCCAGGACACTAGGTGTGCTCGAGCGCCCTCACGAGTCCACTCTTTGTGGTGCTTCATTTGTTTTCCTCATTTTTTTAGATCTCCTTTATGAACGGGTTATGGGAGTTTGTGGACAGCTAATCGGCTAATTTGTTGTGGCTCTATTTATCACATGCTGGCGACTATTTTCTATTTTCTCTTCGTACACAATTCCCTTTTCCTTTCCTCTTGGAGCTGAATCCAACACCGAGGGACTCTTGTCTTGTTGTGTGGTATAATAGTCCACGCTGTGCCATCACCAGTTCCTCCTCCCAGGTGAGCGCGAGCGAGTTGCCCATTAGTGGACGAAGGTGCGTCATAAATGGGAAATGTGTTGGGTAAGCTCGATAGAAGATAAGAAAGAAGAAACAGAGGAATAACCACAGATGTAGTCGCTCCACAGGTAAGAGGGATAAGACAATGTTACCTTTATATTAAATGCACTAATTAGCAAACATTTAAACTTTAACCCACAACTCTCTGTGTGTGTTAATGCTCATTAAACACCTGGATATCTCTGTTTCAGCCCGCAGCCATGTCCATTGAATACACCATTGACATCCAGCTGACAGAGTTGGGATATTCAGACCTCCTGCAGCCGCAGGAGAGCTCAGGTCGAGGCCAGCAGCCAGTGGAGGGGAAAGAAGCTGGTGCAAAACAAACCTCAGATACTGAACAACAACAACAACAACAACAACATGGTGCACAAAGTCTCCAAGAGGAAGAAGCTGTGAAAGGCAGAGGGAGTGTCCCCACAGTGTCTGCTGGACAGGACAGCAGCAGAGAGGATGGTGATTCAGCAGAGATGCAGCAGGATGTGGAGGATGACTCAGATGACAGTGAGGTTTCAGAGACGTTTGAGGAAGAAGAGATCGATGAGGAAGATGACGACGATGAGGGGGAGGATGGGATAAACAATGGTATGACACTTTTACTCTCATAAACACTCATTTGACATACTTTGAAATATTTCCTTATTGTCAACAAGTCTCACAAAAACACCAAACCAACATTAAATTAATCTTAGTAATAAGTATTGTCATTAAGCCGAAGCCTATTGTAGTTTCTCTTTGCCATAGACTTCTGCTTCAGTTCATTAATTACTAAAAACACTCAAAGAAACCAAGTTGTGGCTCTGGGTGCCATGTTTTTATTAGTACAATGTTGTCTGTGACCCCTGCTCACTGAACACAATCTCACAGTTCAGATCATACAAACTCAGTTGATATTTGGACAAATAATGAAGCAGACAACAACTAAAACATCTCTCTGTCTGTGCATTTATATATATATATATTTATATTTTATTGTTACTTTTAATCTAAGTGTTTTGCTATCAGTTTAAAGGTCCATTCTGACCTCCTGAGTGTGTAACAGTCAGCTTCAAGCCAGAGACTCCTTGGAAAGTAACAAGTTGCTACTTTGGGATTTGTCAGAAAAGACACAAAATTACCCAAAAAAGAATCAAAATGACACAAAATGACAAAAAATGACCACAAAAAGACACAAATTTACCAAAAAAAGACACAAAATGACAAAAAAAGGGGGGAAAATGACCAAAAAAGACACAAATTGACCACAAAATAATCAAAAAAGACACAAAATTACCAAATAAACAAAACACAAAATTACCAAAAAGACATTAAATGACCAAAAAGACTAAAACACATGAACACTTTAACACAGTGGAGACAGAGCTGACTTCCAAAATGACTTGGACACCCCCAGGAATCATCTCGCGACCCCAATTGGGGTCCCGACCCCAAGGTTGAGAATAGCTCTAGAGCACCAAATGTGTATTAATCCACTGCTGAAAATAGTCCCCAGCAAATGTGTTGTTTGCTGCTGTTGAAGTAATGTTTGTTAAAACTACCGTGCCTAGCTTTATCAGGCCGTAGTCTAATCTGATTTTAGATCAGAGGAGAGGCATTTATCACCTCTGCTGTTCTAAAATCCTTGTATACCACAGTCATAAGTGGCTTATTGCTTTTAAAAAATGGTTACTTAATGCCTTAATGTTTCATACAAGAAAGCCACAGCAAGGACAAAAAAATGCAATAATTACTTAATGCCAGAAAACCCCAATTCTTTTACGGATCAACAGCATTTTTCAAGGACATTTTGCAGGAAGGTTGCCAAGCATTGCACATGCAAAGCATGCAGTCAGGCTGGTCCAGCAGTGGTTAGTGTTGATGTCTCCATACAAATCTGTGACAACATGGACCCTTTTATACCTAACATTAACCCATTGAGGCCTAAAACGCCTGTAAAACCTCTGGGCGATTTTAAAATAAGCCCCTAAAACCTGAAGTTTTTCTGGAAATTCAACAGAAGTGTCAACGCTTCTACTAAATAATAGATTTTTCAGCCTCTGTAGCAGATAGAAATGAAATTCTATTCAAGAAATTCAAGTATTTGAGAGCTTATACAAATACTACAAAACGAGGTATCCGCTATCCAGGCTTCAATGGGTTAGGAGAAAGTTAAAAAGTTGCAATTTTGCAGTTACATTCCAACCACATATTTAGCTGAATTTTATTGAAATGTATTATTATTCTATTATAGAGACAGAGTCTGAAAACCACGCCCACCAGAGGGGAAAAACCTTTGGTGACACAATATGCAACCAAGGGCTAAAAGGTTACAAAATGCTCTTATCAAGCTAAAATACAAGCAATTTTTTTTTGTAACTTTATTTTTATTCAACAAGAAAAAACATGGTACAAAACATTCCTTGACAACAGCACAGAGTACACATGGCAGTGCGAAAAAACTAAACAAAGACAGAAGACATACTGGGTTACAGCAAGCTGAATAATAATAAATACAGTAAAATTAAATAAATAAATGAAAGAATAATGGACAATCAGGACAGTACAGCACAGTTCAGCTAGAGAAATATCTTGCAATAGGTAGCCACCTCCTCTTAAAGATATAATACAAGCATTTAAATATTGAAAATATATATCTTTTTTTTACAGTGTAGCTCAGTTACTTGATGAGTAACCAAATCATACTGTAATAAAAGTTATATTGCTAGCTAAAACATTGATAGGCAAAATAGGCTACAATTAAACACTTACAAGCTAGTTTATGTTACATCAGTGACTAAAGATCATTGATGTGGTTTGTCCAGGTTGGATAGAGATAAAAGTTTGGGGGAGCAACGACTGGTATTTCTCCAATAAAGTGACAGTCACAGGCTTCTTTCTTTGCTGACATTTTTGCATTTATTAAATGACAGTATATTATATTGATTGGTACAATAATACTGGTGTACTGCTGTGTGTTTAAAGGGTATTTTACATCTGCTTTGAAAGTGGTTCAGCCAATTACCTTTAGATAGATAGATAGATAGATAGATAGATTACTTTATTCATCCCAGAAGGGAAATTCGGTTGTCACAGCAGTCCGGTATTCAAGTACAATAAAATACAATAAAATACAATACATTTTACATTTACATTTAGTCATTTAGCAGACGATTTTATCCAAAGCGACTTACAGGAAGAGTAAAAGTAGAATAAAATAGAATAGAATAGAATAGAATAGAATAAAATACTGAGGTAGCATAAAGAAAAACAACAATAGAAAAAAACACAGAATAGAACAAGGACACTTAAGAAGTTAAAAAAAAGCAGATCAGTTGGTAGGTTGGCAAGATGATGGTAATTATAATTATACTGATGATATGATGCAACAATGCTATAGTGACTAGACGGTATATAATTGTAATAATAGTACAGTATATAATATATAATATAATATGTAATAATAAATAGTAACAATATAAAATACAATGAAATAAATAAAATAATTATAAATAAAATAATATGATATATAATATATAATAATAGTAATAATAATAATAATAAATAAGGCCGTTTAACACAGATATAAGGTGGTATCAAATGTACTCTTGTATGTCAGTCAGTCCATATTAAATCAGTTTTTCTCCTGCTTGCTGAATGTGCATCTTCAGCCCAACTTTAATTTTTTAATTTTTTATTTTATCTTTATTGAGGCCAACAGGTTACATACAACATAGGATATTTTCCCTTCTTAAAAAAACAAAACATAATTTCTCTTATATGTACAGGTTCCTGATACATAGGAAAAGCAAAGAAAGGAAAACAAAACTAAATCATAGAAAAGATAACCATCAGGATTTTCATTCTGTCTCCATAGATATACATCAACATCAGTTTTCTTCCCAGGCCCAATTTTTTAAAATTTTTATGTATTAACATTATGAACAGTTCGAACATAAGAGGGAGTTTCACTTTAATTCTCTGAAAGAAAATAAATAAAGAAAAAGGGACATGCATACACATAGATAATTACAACAAGACAAAAACAAAAAATACTCTGAAAAAAAAATCTGATCTTAAGCCTATATGATCAACATACCCAGTCCATTTAGACCATATTCTAGAAAATTTGTCAGTCTGGATTCTGAGGGAGTAGGATAACTTTTCCATTGTATATATAGCCCAACTTTAATTTTCTTTTAATTCCTTCCTTTCCCACAGAGTCGAGTCTTTCAGGCGACTACCCCTGCAGCGTCTGTGATCTCCAGCTGCCGTCTAAGTTCAAGCTGCAGGACCACATGAACCTGCACACCGGAGCACGGCCGTACTGCTGCGCCGAATGTGGAAAGCGATTCTGCCAGATTTACAACTACCGCGTCCACCTGCGTACCCACGCTCAGAGCCAAGTGGACCGGCCCACATGCCGGATATGTCTGAGAACGTTTGCGTCACAGGAAGATTTAACAATTCACCTTTCAAGGACTCATTTTGAGAACGAATTCTACGAGTGTGACCTGTGCAAACGTGTGTTCGCCTCCCTGAAGGAGTGTGAATATCACGTTCAGTTGCACAAATGTAAACGAGATGTCGTGTGTGAGGTATGCGGCCGCAGCTTCTCCTCTCAGAAATCTCTCACCCGCCATCGGAAGAAGACGTGCCGTCGGATTTTTAAATGCACGGACTGCTCAAAGACCTTTATTAATAAGAACGGTCTCCTGAAACACAGCTTCTCCCATCTGGGTTTGTTGCCTTACACCTGCGTACGATGCCGCTGCCACTTCCGCCTGGCCAAGCTCTACCGCCTGCACAAGTGTGAACCTGAACGCATCCACTGCGTGGCGTGTCTCAGAGAGTTCCTCAGCGAGCAGGACTTCCAGCAGCACAAAAAGGACACCGGTTGCTGGGGCAACCAGGAGCCTAAAGGGGACGAGATCAGATGTTTGGAGTGCGGGCAGAGATTCGACACGACCGAAGAGCTGAAGAAACACGCCGGGGCTCACCAGAGGGTGCTGAAATGTGCAGAATGTGGGAAAGGTTTCCGCTCAGCCTTGCTGTTAATGTCCCACATGGGCGGCCATGCTGGAAAGTCTCCCTGCCTGTGTCAGAGCTGTGGACTGGGCTTCCCCCACCAGCAGAACTACGACAGCCACCGCAAGACCTGCGGACAGACACCCAAACCGCCTGTGGTGAGTGTGTGCCGTTATGCTGATGTACAGTACAGGCGAAAAAAGTTTGGACACACACCTTCTCATTCAATGCGTTTTCTTTATTTTCATGACTATTTACATTGTAGATTCTCACTGAAGGCATCAAAACTATGAATGAACACATATGGAATTATGTTCTTAACAAAAAAAGTGTGAAATAACTGAAAACATGTCTTGTATTTTAGATTCCTCAAAGTAACCACCCTTTGCTTACTAGAATATAAGACATGTTTTCAGTTATTTCACACTTTTTTGTTAAGTACATAATTCCACATGTGTTCATTAATAGTTTTGATGAATCTACAATGTCAATAGTCATGAAAATAAAGGAAACACATTGAATTTGAAGGTGTGTGTCCAAACTTTTGGCCTTTACTGTATATACACTACTGGTCAAAAGTTTTTGAACGCTCCAACTTTTCCAGAATTTATAAACAATATAAACAATTGAAGTTAAAAAAGAAATCATAGAATCAGTTTAGAAAGGAAAATGTATTCTAAACTGTTGACTCACGGAAGTATCCACTTTAACAGATAGAACAGCTGAACACACTCAATGGAAATCAAATATTCTTCAGAAAGTTCTTCCCAACTCTGTTGCAGAAGTTCCCTTTAAATGTGGAGCAACTTGTAGGTTGTAAGTGATCAAGAAAAGTTGGGACACCTGTAGGAATTGGTAGCAACTTAGCAACTTTCAAGGCTTGATCAACCTCCGTTGCTGCAGAACTGCTTTAAGTTTTTAACCCACTTCTTGTTCCCTGAAAAAGGCCTTTTTGTATAATTATGAAATGTACATTATTTTTCAGTTTTGGTTAAGCTTACCTTTTTTTATTTACCTCTGGCAGTTCACCACTTACCTTTGGACCCTTTCAAGCTGTTCATTTGACTTGAACTGCTTGAATTTCAATAAAGAAATGGAAAAATTGTGGTGTTCTAAAACTTTTGACCGGTAGTTTATATATTATAAGGGCAGTGCGTAAAAATTAACAGTTCTATAAATGTGTTAGACAGACTATTAGACTTGGTGATCTGTTGAGTCAGCAGTCAGGTGATGGGTGTGGCTCTGTTGGTGCTGTCACCCCACCAACAGTGTCACCAGTGCATCACGGCACCGAGGTGACAAGTCAAACATCCGGAAGTCAGCAAAAACCAGTCAGTCAGTCAAATCTTGATTATTTAAATTTATATGAAAATTAAGTTTTGGCTAGAATATGAAAATGATATATTTGAATTTCTTGAGAACGGTCATGCTTAATTGTGCATGTTGAGCGGGTTTTCGGAAAACATTGCACATTGAACAGCAACATGCCACCAAACAAGTTGTAATGTCGACAATCCTGCTTGCATGGACTCGTCTCAAACATGAACACGCTGCAGGAGAGCAGAGAAAGTTTCCCTTTGAAAGATGAAGTCAAGTCAAGTCAAGTCAAACTTTATTTATAGAGCACATTTAAAACAACCGGGGTTGACCAAAGTGCTGTACAGATATCACAGTTGCAGGTTCCTTAAACCACCAGTTCAGAGGGTAAAACCAGCCAGTTCATGTTGGTAAACTCTGTGTCATGATGTTGGAAGTGTATCTGTTATTTAAGACCAACCTTAAGGAACCTTTAGGTCTCTACAGCCTGTGTTTTTTATCATTTATTGAGCACCTGGGATGTTTGTTGTGTTTCTCATTTTAGAGCAACTCCAAGAAACGCCAAGCCTCAAAGAGCTCCTCCTCCTCCTCGTCTGAGCCAAAAAAGGTAAATGCAAAACCAGACTCATCATCAGAGGCAACAAACAAAGCGGCTGAGCCTGCGGTTTCCTTAAACCAGCCTGCTGAACCAGTGACTGATCCTCCTGGTCCAGAACCAGCAGCAGCAGGAGGCGTTCCTGCTGGCTCCGCTCCATCAGACGGATTATGGAAACTGACGCTCGACAAACGGCCGCCTCCAGGTGTTAAACTGGTCGTGTTTCTTCCTGTCTGTGCAACTCAAAGCAACGGCCTGCCGCTCCCATCTGCCGTCTCTCCAACACTCTCAGCTTCTACTATGCAAGTCCAGCCTCAAGAGACTTTTCCTCCAGTTTTAAAGGAACACCTGGGAGGGAATGCCCCCTTAGACGCCCCTCTGAACCTGGTGACTGGGATCAAACATGATCCAGAGCTGGAAGTGCCTCTGGATTTATCTAAGAAGTGTAACTCGTCTAACTGTAATATTCTTCGTATTAAAAGTGAGCCTGGAGAGTTTGAAATCTCAGAAGAGGCTAATAGCACAGAGAGACCAGAATTTAAAAACGACAGCAGCAAAGCACTTCTTAAAGCAGATCCAGAAGAGACAAATAGATCCATAACAGATCCCATAGATCTCTCCAGTTGTAGTATTAATACGAGATCCTCTGGACTTCTAACAGACATTAAGAGAGAGCCTCAGCCTCCTGATATTGATCCGTTATTAAACAGATCTCGCCAGCTGCCAGAGAGAGAAATTAAGATGGAGGTTGATGTTCCACAGCCTGCTGATGTAGAGAATTAAAGTTAAAGGTGTACTATGCAGATAGTACACTACTGGTCAAAAGTTTTAGAACACACCAACTTTTCCAGAATTTAATTGAAAATGATGCAGTTTAATGTCTCAGTGTACTCTGAAATTAATGCACATTTGCAACATTTAAAATTCTTTATTGAGCATGATAGTGTTTTGAAAGTAAAAAAAAAGATTCAAAATCACATTTTATGTTGGACTAAAGGACTAAAAAAGACACAAAATGACCAAAAAAAGACACAAAATGACAAAAAAAAGACCAAAAGACACAAAATGACTAAAGAAATACATAAAAAGACACAAAATGACCCAAAAAACCCACAAAAAGACCCAAAATGACTAAAAAAAGAAACAAATGACCAGACAAAATGACCAAAAAAGACACAAAATGACTAAAAAAGAAACAAATGAGGAGACAAAATGATAAAACAACACAGAAGAAGACACAAAATGACTAAATAAATATATTAAAAAAAGACACAAAAAAGGACCAAAAAAACCCCACAAAATGACAAAAAAGACACCAAAAGACACAAAATGATCAAAAAAACCCCACAAAATGACAAAAAAGACACCAAAAGACACAAAATGACCAAAAAAAGACACAAAATGACTAAAAAAAGACACAAAATGACTTACAAAGACATGAAAAGAATTCAAAAAATGGACAAAATAGCCCAAGACTCCATAGAGTTAAGTTGTTAACCCATTTCTTGTTCCCTGAAAAAGGCCTACTTGTATAATTCTGAAATGTACATTATTTTTCAGTTTTGGTTAAGCTTACCTTTTTTTATTTACCTCTGGCAGTTCACCACTTACCTTTGTACCCTTTCAAGCTGTTCATTTGACTTGAACTGCTTGAATTTCAATAAAAAACTGGAAAAATTGGGGTGTTCTAAAACTTTTGACTGGTAGTGTATTTAAAAATAATCCCTCTGTCATCACTTAGGACCTGCTCTCTACCTGTTTCTTCTCTTTTACCCTTTTAGCCCAGAACACAGCAGCTCATTTTCAATTCCAGGTTGTCAAATCCTGCAGCTTCGTCACTTCCGTCAGCATCTGATACCAACGCACAAGGCAGCATCCTGCAGGGCTTGTTCAGAGGTGTTGGTGTGTTTATTTTTGCTTTTGTATGTAACGTCTGTGAAAGAAAATAACATTTTATTCATCAGACTCTCAGCTTTGTTTTGGCCAGTGCTGCTCCCTCACTTCATTTACTTTCTGGCTCGCTCGACCACCACTGATCTCTCTCTCTCTCTCTCTAAACTGGCAAAAATGAGATAATAAAATGTTCACATTCCCTATTGTGTCTAAACCCTTCAAAGGATGCGGCTACTGCCAGTGGTGGAAGAAGTATTTAGATCATTTACTTAAGTAAAAGTACTAATACCACAGGGTGAAATTACTCCACTATAAGTAAAAGTCCTGCATTCAAAACTTACTTCAGTAAAAGTACAAAAGTATCAGACTCAAAATGTACTTAAAGTATCAAAAGTAAAAGTACTCATTATGCAGAATGGACCCACTCAGATTGTCCAAACATATTCCAAATACTGTTTATTATTGGATTGATATAATGATGCATTTATGTAAGCAGCATTTCATTTGATCAATATAGGGCTCATTTTAACTACTTAATTTACTGTTTTGAGGTTTAATTAAAAAAACAAAACAAGTTTAATCACTTTAAATGTATTTTTATGTTAAATCTCAACCTGAAAAGTAATTAAAGCTGTCAGCTAAATGATGTGGAGTAAAAAGAACAATATTTGGCTCAAAATGTAGTAAAGTAGAAGTATAAAGTTACATAAAATGGAAATACTCAAGTAAAGTACAAGTACCACAAAATTGTACTTAAGTACAGTACTTGAGTAAATGGACTTAGTTACTTTCCACCACTGCCTACTGCTGTACCTGTAGCCACGGTAACCAAATATGGATGTGTTATTTGTGAGACAGTGGGAACAGTATTCTCTTTAAAATTGTATATATTTCTCTATATCTACCATACTACCCTTTAATTATAAAAAATAACTTTTTCTACATTTTCCACTGTTGAATATATACATTTTTTGGAACCCTTCAACTAATCGAGTGTACTACTTGCAGTTGACTGTAAGTTTTGGCGTAGAAAAAGAGACTTTCTGTATTTTAAACAAAACATTCCAAGCTCTTGCTAATGATGCTCTTTGTTTTATTTTATTTTATTTTATTTTGGGTGAAGCTTGTGGCTGAAGGGGTCCTGTAACAGTTAAGAAACCTATGCAATAATATGCAGGATTTCTCGCAGCATTAAAACATATTCCTGGTTTCTGCCTTTATGTACTCGTTTTTGTGTGTGGAAATAAGGTTGATTAAGCTAAATGAAAACACTGGATTTGTTAATATTCAGCTGAAAACTTGAAAAGGAGTGTTCTTTTTAATTGTGTGGAAACACTTGACCTTTAGTACTCTATTGAATATTTAATGAATGAAAATATTGGTACTGATCAACAATATGACATTATGTCACTTTGTGATTTACATTTGCTGAATCTTTACAGTCTGCAGGTATCTTTTATTGTTTTTCTAAAGGCAAATAAACAGTTGTCCTTAAGTTAATTTCCCGTTTACATCATTCATTTTTTGTTCTTAATCCAAAAAGAAAGCTTTGTGTCTCTTCTTAAACAGGAAAGCTCAGAAAAATGACTTTACATCCATGTAGTCAGGTAAGTATTTTACTGAAAACCAGAGTTGTTAACCTTGATTTTTTTTTTTGTAGAGCCATATACAGACTCCTTTAAAATATAATAATAATAATAATACATTTTATTTCTAATGCACTTTTTATCAGCAGATCTCAAAGTGCTTAACAAGTAAAATAATTTAAAAAAAAAGAAAAATAATATCCTGCTTTCACTTCAAATCACATTTGAAGTTTTTACATATTTAATGTCTAATTAACATACACTTCTTAACTGTTTGTTTCGTTTATCATGGTTTAAATAATCCAAAAAAATAATTCTGGTTTACATTGATTTTCAAGTGAATCTTATATTTTTTAAGTAAAAAAAAACTCCGAAAGGCTTTTTTTTTTTTTTTTTTTTTACAATTATGTAAATCAGTAGATTTATGTTTTCTGCATTGTTATTTAAATTATAATGTAATTTACGGTACGTATTACGTCACGGTAGATTACGTTCTTTAATTTACATTTTATAAATATATAATCTCAACATTGAGACCACAGTTGTGGGACATGAACAAAAGTAGTGTTTGGACCCATAAAATGCTTCATAAATTGTATTAAATCACATTTTTTATTTTTTTATTTTTCAATGTCAAGATGTGCAATAACACTGTGTATATATTTATCAAGCACCATAGGACACATTTTAACATAAATCCAAAATTTCACTGCTGGGACTTAAAAATGCCCGCAGTTGCAGAAACACTCATATATTTTTTAAGCGAAAAGAAGAGGGGTAAAAAAATAAAAACACTACTCGTGTCACATGACTTCAGAACCCGGAAATACAATGTGTGCCAGGTGACGAGTTGTTTTAACCGAAGGGCAGCAGGCTACAGTACCGTAATGTTGTAATAAAGAACTTAATAGTTTATTGCTTTGGTTGTTTTTGAACCCTTGTGATTGAAACAACAACCTTTGATTTAAAGCCTTCAGCCCGACAACAACAACAACAACGTTTGTTTACATTCATGGACAAAGAGACGTGCAGCGACATTGTAAGTAAACGAGCCTGATGTTTAGAAAGGAAATGAGTGGATTTTGAGATTTTCAGCTGAAGTTATGAAACGCATTATTAATAATCAGCGCACAATAAGCACATCGTGGTTATTTATGCACCAAATGCATTCAGACTTGGCTGCTATTATATGTCTTGTACTTCTTGCAGCGTGCTCAGTCCTCCTGGATGGAGATGCATCAGTTTATTGGTGAACTTCTCACATCTGGAAACACCCTGAAGGATCCGCCAGGTGTGCTGAACGCGGCGTGGGGCGTGGCCTCCGGCGCGTCACTGGAACCTCTGCAACCACCTCGACCTGCCCGGGACAAACCAGAGGCCCAGCCCGGCCGGCAGGGGCAGCCTGGGGCATCACAGAGGAGGGCAGGTGAGGACTGAGAATAATCAATGTCTCCAGTGGCGGTTCTAGACTAATTTTACTGTGGGGGCCAAGGAGGGGCCAGTGTTTAATCAGAGGGGCACATTAGCACATGAAAAAATGGCAAAGATGATATTTAAGCATTCAAAATCTTTGAATGTCTTGAAAATGACACAGAATGACCAAAAAAAGACACAACATGACCAAAAAAGACACAAAATGACCAAAAAAGACACAAGACACTGTACACAGGGGCCTCCAGGGGCCACTGCCCCTGTGAAGAAGCCTTTGGCCCCTGCTGTGGCCCCTGTGTCAAATTAATAATAAAAGGATCAATTTATAACGATGAACAATGGAACATTTCTTACCTTTTTTTTGTTCAAACAACATCTCATTGTACACAAAAGGAACCCAGAATGTTACATTGTATAATAGTTTAACTCTATGGAGTCTTATTGGGCTATTTTGTCCATTTTTGAATCCTTTTCATGTCTTTGTAAGTCATTTTGTGTCTTTTTTTGTTAATTTTGTATCTGTTGTTGTGTCTGTTTTAGTTATTTTGTGTCTTTTTTGGTCATTTTGTGTCTTTTTCAAGACATTCAAAGAGAGCCTGGGGCAGGTGAGGACTTGGAATAATCAATGTCCAGTGGCGGTTCTAGACCAGTTTTACTGTGGGGGGCCAAAGGAGGGGCCAGTGTTTAATCAGAGGGGCACATTAGCACATGAAAAAATGGCAAAGATGATATTTAAGCATTCCAAATCTTTGAATGTCTTGAAAATGACACAGAATGACCAAAAAAAGACACAAAATGACCAAAAAAAGACACAAAATTAGAAGACAGAATAACAAAAAAACCCCACAGAAGACATAAAAATGACCAAAAAAAGACACAAAATAACTTAAACAGACACAAAAAGACACATAAATGACACCAGTGACAAAAAAGACACAAAATAAATAAAAAAGACACAACAACAGACAAAAAATTACCAAAAAAAGACACAAAATGACTTACAAAGACACAAAATGAGAAGACAGAATAACAAAAAAAAAACACAGAACACATAAAAATGACCAAAAAAAAGACACAAAATGACCAAAAAAAGACACAAAATAACTTAAACAGACACAACAACAGACAAAAAATTACAAAAAAAAAGACACAAAAAAGACACAAAATGACTTACAAAGACACATAAAGACATGAAAAGGATTCAAAAATGGACAAAATAGCCCTATAAGACTCAATGGAGTTAAAATATACAATTACATACAATACATTCTGGGTTCCTTTTGTGTACAATGAGCTATTGTTTGAACAAAAAAAATGTCAGAATTGTTCCGTTGTTCATTGTTATAAATTGATCATTTTATTATTAATTTGACACAGGGGCCACAGCAGGGGCCAAGGGCTTCTTCACAGCGGCAGTGGCCCCTGGAGGCCCCTGTGTAGAACCGCCACTGTCAATGTCTCCATGATTTTCTTGTGTTAATTTTACTTTCAAGTCACATCTCAAAACACACCTGTTCAGACTAGCCTATCCCTAAAATCATTCATTCAAAAATCATTCAAAAATCATCATTTTTAAATTACAATTTTTCTCTGTACTGTTTCAGTGTTGTTTATTGTTTATTATTACTGTCATTGTTGTCTTTATTGTTCTAATTTGTAATTGTTTCATTGTTTATTATTACTGCCATTGCTGTTTTATTATTATTGTTTTGTTTTTAATTGTTTATTGTAAGGTGACCTTGAGAGTCCTGAAAGGCGCCTATAAACAAAATGCATTATTATTATTATTATTATTATTAATTTAATTGTAATTCCTATTTATTTCATGTCTAGATGTGCATAATGCCTGCACCTGCCCTGGCTGCCCGTACTCCACGTCTCCACCTTCCTTTGAGGCTTTAAAACAGAGGCAGACCTTGTCTTTGGCCCCTAACTCTGACGCAGCGTGTCACCCCAAAGACCTCAGCAGCTCTGCTCCGATGAGCCTCAGCATGTGTTTACCGGACACGACTGAACCGAGCTGCAGCACGACTGACCTCGGGACCAGGACGTCCAGCCGGCCGCAGAGGGAAGAAGCAGAGCGAGGGACTCAGAACCCGGAGCAGACTCCTCCTTCCAGAGCCTCCTCGGGCCCCGTGTCCCACCTCTCAATGTTCCCCTGCTTGTGTTGCCAGATCCTGAGGAACCAGGAGGGTTCAGACTCCCCGTTCTCTCACGCCCATCACCATTTCCACCACCACCACTGTCCTCTAACCTCGTGTTTGCCGTGCCCTCACTCTCACGCTCCACAGCTCTCCGGCCCGTTTCCCTGCTTGCCTTGCCAGCGCACCTTCCCCACCTGCACTCAGGTGTGTCACCACCAGCACAGACAAACACACACTCAGCAACAGGAGGAACGAGGACGGGCCGCGTCCTCCCTGCTGTCGCTGCATCCCTGCATGCACTGCTCCGCCTCGTTCTCCAGACCGTCCCAGCTGCTGCAGCACCAGCGCTCCGAACACACCCACAAGCCGTCCGGCTTCCTGTGCACCGAGTGCGGCCGGGCCTTCAACTCGCACAGCAACCTCCGCATCCACCTCAACGTCCACACCGGGGCCCGGCCCTACTCCTGCTCCGACTGTGGGAAGAGTTTCAGCCAGTCTGGGGCTCTGAAGATCCACAGGCGGATTCACACGGGCGAAAGACCATATTCCTGTGGATTCTGCGGAAGGGGGTTTCCCCATTTAGCCGGGGTCCGGGCCCATCAGAGGACCCACACAGGAGAGAAACCCTACTGCTGTACCCAGTGTGGGAAGTGTTTCACCCAGTCAGGAGCGCTTAAGATCCACATGCGCATCCACACAGGAGAGAGACCCTTCATCTGCAGCTTCTGTGGGAAAGGCTTTTCGAACCGCTCCGGGATCCGGTTCCACTACCGCACGGTTCACGGACTGGCCCCCGAGCACAGCGGAGAAGCTGGGGATGTGGATCAGGGGCCGGCAGGCCGTGGTTATCAACCCGGGCGTCCCAGGACGTCTGCCAGCGTTGTGCTAAATACCCCCAACAGTCAAGATAACAACCCCCACACGGCTCCAGACCCCAGAGAGGCTCCTGCTGCTCGTCCTGGTGGTGAGAGCAAACCTCCGTCAGAGGGAGTAAACCCAGGCAGCAGCAGCAGAGAGGGGCTTCCGTACGCATGTGAAGATTGTGGCCTGCGCTTTAAGGACGCCCCGTCCAGGAACAGACACCAGACACTGATGCACTACTCCAATGAGGGGAGAGAGGAGGAGGAGGAGGAGGAAGAGGAGGAAGAGGGGAGGAAGGAGCTGAGCACAAACCGTGATAACAGTGCAGAGTGAATTTATGTTGTTGGTCCAAGATCGAAACACCAGAAGAAATGGTGTTGAAATTTGATGTGCAATATACAGGTGCAACTCAATAAATAAGAATATCTTGGAAAAGTCCATTTCCAATAGTTCAAGTCAAATAGCTGCAACCAAGTATTGAGTCATATAGGTGGACATACTTTTCAGAGGCCAACATTTCCATATTAAACATACTTTTCAAAACTGGTCTTTTGTAAGATTACATTTTTTTGAGACACTGAATTTTAGGTGTTCATTAAATGTAAGCCATAATCATTATACTTAGAAGAAATTAATGAAATGAAGACATGAAATGTTTCATTCTGTGTGTAATGGATCTATATAATGTGTTATTTCCACTTTTTCAATTGAATTACTGACATAAATAAACTTTTCTATGATATTCTAATTCATTGAGATGCACCTGTATTATGTAGTGAAGTATTGGTCTTTTGAATTTGATCCAGCACTTCAAGCTACTATATCGACTAAAGTTAAGACTTTTAATTAGATATAAATATATAAGGAGAATATATATATATATATATTAGGTGTAAAATTTTGTATATCTGTCTATTAGAAGCCTAGTCATGCCTGTTTTTAAATTCATGATTTGATAGAAGTTCATACTTAAGATAAAGAATGCATCAATACTTGTTTAAGACAATACAATCTCTGTTAACCCATTGAGGCCTAAAACGCCTGTAAAACCTCTGGGCGATTTTAAAATCAGCCCCTAAAACCTTTAAAGTTTTTCTGGAAATTCAACAGAAGTGTCAACGCTTCTACTAAATAATAGATTTTTCAGCCTCTGTAGCAGATAGAAATGAAATTCAAAAAGTATTTGGAGCTTATACAAATACTACAAAACGACGTATCCGCTTTCCAGGCTTCAATGGGTTAATTATACTTTCAATAGTAAGTACAGAAGTTAAAATATACGACAACCCAAAGAATGTGGAAGAAAAAGGTCCTCAACCTGCAGCTCTTATGATATTCTCTCCAGCAATCAAGCGTCTACCAGGGACTTTTTTTTTTTGCCATTGTATCGATGATGTTTTTTTTTCTCGAATGGTATTGAAGTTTAAAATTCGGGCATCTTGTCAGCCTTACTTAACCCACTGAGGCCTGAAAAATGGGCGATTTTAAAATAAGCCTCTAATTTTCTGGAAATTCTGGAAAAATTCTGGAAAAAAAGTGTGAACTCTTCTACTAAATAATAGATTTTTCAGCCTCTGTAGCAGATAGAAATGAAATTCAAAAAGGTATTTGAGAGCTTATACAAATACTACAAAACGACATATCCGCTTTCCAGGCTTCAATGGGTTAAGATTGGTTGCCATGTTTCTATCAGTGAGGGAACCAGCTGCCTGTTTGTGCTGCAGGCTTCAAATATTTTAAACAACCTCTTACACCGTACCGCTGCAATTACACACCAGGCCAACTTTTTAAGTATTTTCTTAATACACTTGTTTTATTGTGCCTTACTCAGCAGTGGAAGAGGTTAGCGAATTCATCGCCAAATGTTACACCACAAAGCTTGTAAAAGTATTTCTAGAAAATTAAATTATGTCTTTGAGGTTTTTTTTAGTCACATTTTAAGATAATAGAGGACACCTGACCCTTGATGCCTTGTATGTAAAGGCCAAAGTACAATTTTCTATCTTTACCTTCTTTGTGAACAGCAATGTCATGAATTGTTTATTTAAATTACATTTTCTTTTTAGTAATTGTATCTGTTTAACCCTTTGATGCACAACATGGGTCTAAAGTGACCCGATTAAGTTTTTATATTGTTTATCTTTGCAATGAATTCATTTCATTTTGCAGGTTTTCCTCAAATAACTTGTTTTACATCCTAATGTTTTTGTTTTCATTTCTTAAAAATGTCTTTAAAACCTGACAAAGAAGACACAAATATTAACTATCCTATTTTGTTAAATTGGTGTTTTGCCAATGAAAATTATTATTTGGTGGCTCTAATAAGTCTCAAATGTTAAAATAAGTGATTTTCCAATGTAATCTGGTGGTTCTAACAACTATTTTAAAGTTAAACCTTCAAAATAAGACAAATATAGTTACACATATACTGAAATTGTTAAATTCACTTTTTGTATCACTACGCAAAAACTATTTTTCTTAAAGTATGAAAGGAAGAATTGATATAATAACTGTTGTAATAATGCGATTCATTTTTGACCCATGTTGTGCATCAAAGGGTTAAGGACCAGTAATTTCCATACAAAAATAAAAGACAATCCAATGGACTTGCATAGAAAATGAAGTAAAAGTATGGAAAACAGAGTTACGTAAAATTACTGTACAGTGGCAAAAAACTAAGAGGTAACAGAGCCACGTACTGGAAATGTTTTATAATGAAAAGCTTTGTGTCTTGGTCAAAGACAGTAGGTTGAATCATCAGGACTTTCGCTCCTGCAAAGGAAAGTCCTCCATCCTACTCAAGACACCACCTTGCCTGTTGTGCCTTTCTGTGTTATACTATCCAATCATTTATTTTAAAGAATATTTGTTACTGTGTATGTTTATAAATGGATGAAAATTATCTGAGAACCAGCAGACAAACCATTACACAATCCATTACTGTGGAAAGCTCAAGAGAGCCCCCTAGTGGTTAAACATCGTCATTGCAACACTCTCAACCACTTTGTTACAGTGTACCATTTATAGTGCTTTTTAAATGTTTTTTTCTTTTTAAACAAAATATTATTCGCTGTGAATACAATGTTTTGTGAGGACAAGTAACATATTCAATCCTTTTTTTTGTTGCATTAACCTGTTAAATACACTTAAGCATACAGTACAGGCCAAAAGTTTGGACACACCTTCTCATTCAATACGTTTCCTTTATTTTCATGACTATTTACATTGTAGATTCATCAAAGCTATTAATGAACACATGTGGAATTATGTTCTTAACAAAAAAAAGTGTGAAATAACTGAAAACACGTCTTATATTCTAGTAAGCAAAGGGTGGTTACTTTGAGGAATCTAAAATACAAGACATGTTTTCAGTTATTTCACACTTTTTTTGTTAAGAACATAATTCCATATGTGTTCATTCATAGTTTTGATGCCTTCAGTGAGAATCTACAATGTAAATAGTCATGAAAATAAAGAAAACGCATTGAATGAGAAGGTGTGTGTCCAAACTTTTGGCCTGTACTGTACATCACTGTATGTGTTTTCTGAAAGTGCAGCTTGTGATTAAACATTTCAATAAACAGTATCTCTAAGAGAGACGACTGAACCTGTATTTTCTTTGTGCATCACAGGATACATCCACTGTACAACGACATACTTCCTGAAAGGAAATACTTGTGTGCGTATGGCTCAGATCATTGTGCACTCTGAGTGAACCCTCGTTTACGCATCTTGTCCAAAGTGACTTCTCAGGAAGTTCAGCTGTCACATTAGTACTCTGTGGACAACTCCGTCCAGCTTAGTGTCCTCCCAACACAGTTTATTTCAGGAGTATTTTTCCCCATGTCTGAGGCTACGTTTACACGAGGACGGTCTGAACAGAAGACGCAAAAGTGGCGTCGCGTCTTCACTTTTTATTCCTCGTTTAGACGAGCGTTTTCAGGAGGAAATCTGCTGCATACGGTGACGCAAAAGTGTGTGAAATGTGATTGTATGCAGCCAGGCGGCATCACTTAAAGCCATAAGAGCATCTTTGGGCATGCAGAAGTTTTCACGCCACACATTTTCATCAGCTACTCCTTCCACAAAGTTCTCCACCATCACTAGATCTCCCAGGTCTCGTTCACAGCTGTCTGGCTCCTCCCACCAATCGCTGCATCCAGAATGTGATGGAGGTAATTCCAGATCCTTCTCTGTTCACTAATACTATCTGTACATATCCTGGACATTTGGTGGAAAGACTCCTGTAAGTTTATTAGAGCTGCCAGAGCAGCTTGAAGGTCCCACCATGGAAATAATCCCACGTTTGTTTATTTCCTGTCCTGGAGCATGTATGTGACGTAAACACATACGTGACGTGAGCAGATCAGATCAGAGTTTTGTGTCTTGTCAGTGTAGACGACACGCTACGGAGGAGTGGATTTCCACTTTGGAGGGTGGTTTCAGATTTTTGCGTCTTTAAGCCCCCAAAACGCCTTCACCGTCTAAACGAAAGGCACTTCTGATAAAATATTTAGTCGTTTTTACCCGCGAGCGTCCTCGTGTAAACGGGGCCTGAGCTGACTGTTCACAAAGGCTCCTCATATGTGTGCTTCTGTAGTAAAGAGTCACATGACTTGGGCTCAGCGTAGACCACGCTGACTGGCCGGGGGCCGTTGTTATGTAGAGCTGGCGTGCAGTAGCCATTGGACAGCATCCTGTGAGACGGGCAGTCGTACTGAGAGTGGCTGGATGTTTTCCTGCCACCAGCATGTCTGTGTGCATTGCTGTGAACAATCCCAGTCAGAGTCGGCAGGTTGGAGTCTGAGAGCTGATCGCTGAACGGCGTGGCGTACTCCGGCTCCGGGGGAAGAGGCTCGGCGTACTCCGGCAGGTTCACAGGAGTGTCATAGTGGCTGATGGCGAAGGGCGTGGTGTAGCCTTCATCTGAGGTGGGTCTGAATGTGGAACCAACCTTCTGTCCAATAGCTGTAACAGCAGGCTCTGCATAGTCTGGAATTAAAAATAAAATAGAAAAAACACTATGAGGATGTATTTCTGTTATTTAGAAACTCTCAGCTTCAGTTCAGTATTTAGATAGATAGATAGACTTTATTTATCCCAAGCTGGGAAATTACAGTGTAGCAGCAGCATTACACACAGAGACGATGACAACACAATTAAATAAAAAGAACAACCTAGGCATTCACTACCGGTCAAAAGTTTTAGAACACCCCAATTTTTCCAGTTTTTTATTGAAATTCAAGCAGTTCAAGTCAAATGAACAGCTTGAAAGGGTACAAAGGTAAGTGGTGAACTGCCAGAGGTAAATAAAAAAAGGTAAGCTTAACCAAAACTGGAAAATAATGTACATTTCAGAATTATACAAGTAGGCCTTTTTCAGGGAACAAGAAATGGGTTAACAACTTAACTCTATGGAGTCTTGGGCTATTTTGTCCATTTTTTTATTCTTTTCATGTCTTTGTAAGTCATTTTGTGTCTTTTTTTGGTCATTTTTGGTCTTTTTTAGTCCTTTAGTCCAACATAAAATGTGATTTTGAATCTTTTTTTTTTTACTTTCAAAACACTATCATGCTCAATAAAGAATTTTAAATGTTGCAAATGTGCATTAATTTCAGAGTACACTGAGACATTAAACTGCATCATTTTCATTTTCACCATCAAGTTGGTGTGTTCTAAAACTTTTGACCAGTAGTGTACTTCAAGCAATAAAATATAAAAATACAATAAAATACAATAAAATGTAATGTAAAAATAAAGTGTCTAAAGAAGGAGTATGTATTAAGGAGTAGAATTCCAGTGCAGAATAAATATGAATATGCAGTATAAAAATGTTGGTGCCGTGAAACAAATAAGGTGCAATGAAAGGCCTGCACTCTGAGTGCCTTTTTACCTTACAGACATATACATATATATATATATATATATATATATATATATATATGTATATTAATATAGCCAATGGTACTGTCAGCACTGAGCACTTGCCAGGGAAGGTTTTCCTAACAACTTTACCTCTTAGAAAACGTCTTGAGGTAAAGAAAACGTGAAGGAGAATTTATCAGAACTGAGGAAAAGACACAGTTGTGCTCACAGCATTTAATTGCACTTACACTGGGCAGTTATGGTAATTATGCCACAGTGGATGTTAATAATGTTGGGCTGCCATGGTAAAACTACAATGTTCCTCAGATTTTTAACTGCCTCGCCCTGTTCATTCTCACCATGTTGTTTCATGCAGGTTATATAAACTTCATTGCCTATATTGGATTAAAATTTTAAAAAAGGCATCCAATTTTCATTTATTTTAATAAGGTATCTTTTTTAAATCTTTTTTTATTTTTTTAAAGAGCATACTTGGCATCCTGTGTTTATTTATGTATTGGTATTATTAGCATAATTGTTAATGTTTCTGTTTCTCTGCTTTTTTGCCTCCCTATATATTATTATATATTATTATAATACTATGTTTTTTGTTTTGTTTTGTATTTATTTTTCTTTTGCGGTTCTTTGTTCTAATGTACCCTTTAAAAAACAAAAATGTGGAAAACAGCTGTGGAATAAGTAATGTCTTGTACTGATGCTTATGAATGCTAATTTCCAATAAAAATATATAAAGAAAAAGTTTAAAAAAAAAGGAATATAGGCTGCCAGTCACAAAGATAAAACTAAATGATTGTCACATTGAGAATGGTTGTTCACACCTGTCCACTCATATATGTCCACATGAATTCTTATTGTATGAAAATAATTGTTAAATTTATGCAAGATAAGACAAATTGTGTAAGGCCTGCAAATCGTTTTACTATACAGATCATAAATTGTTTGTTTTCACAAACAGCTGAATGGTGTGTCGCTTTAAATGTTGCAGCTGCAAGGAATTGTGGGACGGCACGATTTCCTTTCCTTTAGTAATGAATGATCCAATGTACCCTATGCAAAAGGAGATAGAAGCACCTTTCCTCAACCAGCCTTTATTATCATGGCTGACAATTACTTCCAGGTTTGGAAACTTCCAAAGCAAAAATAACTATTCAAACACAGCCAAAGTCCAGCACATAACCAGGTAATTGTCATTTCTACTCTTGAGGTTTTGTACAGATTAAATAAACAAGTATTAATGTGTTAATTTGAGAGCTTGTCCATAGCTAGGCTAGCATATATTTGTGCTAAGCTAAGCTAAGCTATCAGCTGCAGCCTTTATAAAACAGATGCATATGAGAGTAGTATTTCGTCTAACTTCAAAAAAAGAAAATGTTTGCCTCAATCACTGAAACAGCTGAATGTGATTGTGTTATCAGATATATTTTTTTTTCATGTAACTATGATTGATTACATTTATTTTGTATATCCCTAACAATTCTACTACAGGCCTGATTTTCATGAAACTTGGTTAAAACATGTGGCATGGGCCAAGATAAAACCTGGTACATTTACCTTTTATTTATTGTTTTTTAAATTAAAATAAAAGCAATGAATCTATTTATTTTAGTGTATATTTCCTGTTTTATATATATTATTGTCTCTTGTTCTGTTTGTTTATGTACAGCACTTTGTTGCGGCTGTGGTTGTTTTAAAGTGCTTTACAAATAAAGTTGAGTTGAGTTCATTTGTTGAGCAGTTCCAAATCAAGTGAGGAATACACAAATTACTTTTTACTTCCATTAACAACAGACCTGCACTCTGAGTGCCCTTTTAGTTCTTAGTGAGTTTCCCTGTAAATCTAAGTTTCATTCCCTCCATCAATGATTTAAGAGCTGGATTAGCCTGGATTAAAGTGTAAGATTTTAAACCATTTGTTTACCTCAAATTACCTTTAAAATACTCTAAAGTAAATTCTTAACTTAAGGCTGAGTTATTAGGCTTCTCCCAAGGCTTGGGATGGCTCAGTAAGTGAACCTTGAGCTGGAAAAATTTCACACTATAGTCAAAAATGAACCTCAACGCACATTTCCAACAAGCATGTCAGAAAAGTGTATCCCATTTTAGCCTTTTATCTTCAAGACGGTTACAAAATGCATATCATACCCACCTCTTCTCGTTGGCTTTTAACACTATGTAGAGTGTTGATTTTATGATTTTTTGTTTTTATTGTATACATGCATATTTTATTTTGTGCGGGCAGTACATTTTACATTTTATTTTATTTATTTTTATCCCATTTTTATCCCATTTTTAATTTATTTTATCTTATTGCATCTTACTGTTCTATTGTTTACTACATCTCTTTGTATTGCGCTGTAACAAATTTCACTGTAAAATAACAGTAACATACTGGCAGCAGGGACGCCAGTATTTTAATGTTATTTTACAGTCCACATACTGTAATTCATTTAACATTATATTACCATATTTTGGCTTACAGTATATGATCGTAGGATAATGGTGTGTGTTATTTTACAGCAATTCATTACAAATAGTGTTTAATGCTTTTAATTTATAGTTATCTACTTTTATTGTAAATTGACCGATTTAAATATTCATTTACATGTGAGGGATGAATATTTAACAGTATTTTACAATTATTATAAAATACAGTAGTATACTGTTGTAAATTGTTGTAAAAATACTGGTCATTTTGTGTCTTTTCTGGTATTTTTTTTTTCTTTTTTGGGTCATTTTGTGTCTTTTTTTGTCATTTTGCGTCTTTTTTTGGTCATTTAGTGTCTTTTTTTGGTCATTTAGTGTCTTCTTGGTTATTTTGTGTCTTTTCTGGTCATTTAGTGTCTTTTTTGGTCACTTTGTTTCCTTTTTTTGGTCATTTTGTGTCTTTTTTTAGTCATTTTGTGTCTTTTTTGGTATTTTTTTCTCTTTTGGTCATGTTGTTTCATTTTTTTGGTCATTTTGTTTATTTTTTGGGTGATCTGAACTGTGCGTGTGAGATTCTGTTCAGTATGCTGTTGTAAATTCACCGTAAATACACAGCATTTTGTTACAGTGTGTGTTATCTATTTATTGTTTGTGCAGCACTTTGGAAACCTTGTGTTTGCTAAAATTGTGCTCTATAAATAAAGGGGATTGGATTGGATTGGATCAGGATCCGCCAATATATTAAAACCTTTTATGAGCTCCAAAAACCTCCTGTTGCACCCCCACTAATACTTCATTACGGTGTTGAAAAAACTGAACTAGCTGCATCCTGTGACTAACAGGAAAACTCTTTCAGGACCAATTGCTAATTTGAATCTGCCGTTTCTGGGAAAAGCTTCTCTTCTACTCAATAGCAGTTTCATACTCGGCCAATGTTGAGTCCCTGCATGAGCTGCTGGGCCACCAACAATGTCCCCTCTAATCACAGGGACGGGGGCTGATCCGAGCAGACCCTACCAAGGTTATTATAGTTAACGAAAACTAACGAAATTACGAGAACTAGAATTGAAAAAACATTTTCGTTAACTGAAATAAAAATAAAAACGAGAGTTTTTAAAAAAACGATAACTAACTGAAACTGTATTGTGTGGTTACAAAACTAACTAAAACTAACTAAAATTATAGTGAAAATGTCCTTAGTTTTCGTTTTTGTCAACTTTTTTCATTCATAATTCAGTGTTTCTATTTGAACATGCAACACATGGTGAATATGTTTACTGAGACTGGGATGTTTACACTAGAACCAGAATTCAAAACACCCAGAACTGTAAGAGTTAATAACCTTATTGGGGCTGAGATGATAAACCAAAGGAAATAAAGGCAAAATGTATTACGATCTCTTTGAATCTGGCACCCAACACATAGCCCATTACAAAAAAACTAAAACTAACACTAATAAAAACTAAACTAAAACTAGAAAACTCACTCTAAAAAATAACAAACTAAAACTAATAAAAACTAAACTAAAACTAAGCATTTTCAAAAACTAAAAACTAAACTAAAACTAGAAAACTCACTCTAAAAAATAACTAAAACTAAAACTAACACTAAAACTAATAAAAACTAAAACTAAGCATTTTCAAAAACTAAAAACTAAACTAAAACTAGAAAACTCACTCTAAAAAATAACTAAAACTAACACTAAAACTAATAAAAACTAAACTAAAACTAAGCATTTTCAAAAACTAAAAACTAAACTAAAACTAGAAAACTCACTTTAAAAAATAACTAAAACTAAAACTAACACTAAAACTAATAAAAACTAAAACTAAGCATTTTCAAAAACTGAAAACTAAACTAAAACTAGAAAACTCACTCTAAAAAATAACTAAAACTAATAAAAACTAAACTAAAACTAAGCATTTTCAAAAAACTAAAAACTAAACTAAAACTAGAAAACTCACTCTAAAAAAATAACTAGAACTAACTGAATTTGAAAAAACAAAAATTCACAACGAAATTAAAACTAAAACTAATGAAAAATCCCAAACTATTATAACCTTGGACCCTACTCTGTGGTGTGGTGTGGGAGGCCTAGACCTTCCTCCAGAGCCCACAGGGAGCCTCAGAGCCAGAGCTATTTTAATTAGATGGGCTTTAGTAGTGAGGGCTTTGATTGTCTTAGCTTTGACCCTGTGTCCTGTTTATCACTGGACCTCTCAGGGACGGGCCCCCTCGCTGGGGGAGGGGCTGGAGGAGGCGGAGAGGGGGACTGGTGGCCTTTATCGAGCTCCAATTAAAGGGTCTCTTTCAGAGAGGCTCCGTGGACCAAAGAAAGGAATGTTTATACTGCGTCTGGGTGATGGGCTGAGCCGGGGGAAAGAATGGACAGCCCGTGGAGAGAGCTGTTTGCCTGTCAGGCCTGGCATCAGCTCCTCAAACTGACCACTGAGGCCAGAGACTGTTAGAGCAGGAAAGGCAGAGCTCAGCACTTGAGATCACCAGCAAACACTGGACTGACAATGAAAAGAGGCATCAAGAAGGCAGCAGATAGCTGCACCAGTAAAAGGCACTTTCTGCTGGAAAAGTAAATCATATATACACTACTGGTCAAAAGTTTTAGAACACACCAACTTTTCCAGAATTTAATTGAAAATTATGTAGTTTAATGTCTCAGTGTACTCAGTGTAACATTTAAAATTCTTTATTGAGCATGATAGTGTTTTGAAAGTTAAAAAAAAGATTCAAAATCACATTTTATGTTGGACTAAAGGACTAAAAAAGACACAAAATGACCAAAAAGACACCAAAAGACACAAAATGACTAAAAAAAAGACACAAAATGACTAAAAAAAAGACACAAAATTACCAAAAAGGCACCAAAAGACACAAAATGACTAACAAAAAAAATGGACAAAATAGCCCAAGACTCCATAGAGTTAAGTTGTTAACCCATTTCTTGTTCCCTGAAAAAGGCCTACTTGTATAATTCTGAATGGTACATTATTTTTCAGTTTTGGTTAACCTTACCTTTTTTTATTTACCTCTGGCAGTTCACCACTTACCTTTGTACCCTTTCAAGCTGTTCATTTGACTTGAACTGCTTGAATTTCAATAAAAAACTGGAAAAATTGGGGTGTTCTAAAACTTCTGACCGGTAGTGTATATTTTTTAATAAATTCTCACCATTTAGAGGAGGGTTGGGTAGAGCATCATGGACGTTTCTCTCCAGAGGGTAAGAGATGAGCTCTGATGGGGAACCAGAGAGACTCTTTGCCTGGAAACTCTGACAACCTGCTTGACACACGAACACACAGTCAGTGGCTTTTAAGATAAGTCTGAAAAATACTGAAACAATGAAAAAGCTCTTGACTTACTTGTGGGTAAGGAGTACTTCATTTGTGACTCTTTTTTCCTATAAGGGGAAGGAGATGAATACAAAAAATTAAAATACTGTACATACTAGATACCATTTCCAAAGTGTGCTACTGTAGTCTGCTACACTGAAAAAAAGCAAACTGGGTGTCTGTTACCTTCTCCTTAGTCTAACATGTAGCTTCTACTATATACAATTATGTTTTGTGGTTGAACAATTTTAAAACATGTAGTTAAAGCATAAAATGCAACAATTTTAAATTTACTAGAATAATTAATGTTAAAACAACACAATTTGCTTTGTGTTTTTCTTTTCTAAACTTGACACCAGCTGGGGTTATATAGGTTGAATAAATGAATAATTATTATTATGTTCATTTTCATGATAAAGGTAATCTTTTAGGCTAAACCACTTCAACCTGGCTTTGTTTTGTTGGCTCGTCACAATTAATTCATGTACTGGACCAATTTAAAAACTACCCCATCCAATTAAGTAACTCTTAATGATATCATACAACTTTAAATGGCCCAATAAAATTACGTTAGTATGTTACAATTAGCCTTACAAATCTAGTTGGACTGACCTGGTAATTAATTAACAGTAACGCAAATACATCATGCTGACCCGAAATATTTACATTTTGTTCACTCAACAAAATTGTTTCTCGCTAAATTAAAGCATTTTATTTAGGTGGAAATTATTTCCATAATTTTATTACGTTCTGGGAACAAGTTTTTTTTTTTTTTTAGTGTACTAATGACCACTGGAGCATCACAATGACAGCTGAGCCAATAGTCAATTGATTGGTCGACAGAAAGAAAATAGACAACTGTTTCCGTTGTGAAGACATTAATAAATTAATTACTTTTTTAAATATATTCTTTATTCTCCTTGGCGTTCAGTCCCAGCTAGGCAAGAATCCTTCTTTTCTTTTTACTTTTTTTACCCTTTTATTTGTCTTTTTTATCTCTAACTCTGTTTTGGATTGAGTTTTTATTACTGTTTTATTCTATTTTATTTGATTGTTTTACTGTTTTTAGTATTTTATTCTTTTTACTGTTTTTATTTATATCCAGTTGTGTATGATGTATTCTATTTTAATAACTGTACAGCACTTTGGTCAACTGAGGTTGTTTTTTAATGTGCTCTATAAATAAACTTTGACTTGACTTGACTACAGCATTTCATGTGTTGTAAATTAATTTCAATCAGTGTATTTTGGCAAGAAAATTTTGCCAGTATAAGTTTTCTCAGTTACTTTTATCTTTTATCTGGTGAAGTTTTGGTAGCAGGTCCATGCACTCTAAACACAACATACATACTGTGTCTGCTAATGGGCTAATGGCTAGCATCATTATAGCTATATCAAAAATATATTTCTAGCCAAAAGAAAGACATGATAGTTGTTATATAACTTGCTTATTATGAACCCTAGAAAAAAAGATCCTGGCAAAGTGCATTTAAAATAGCACTTTATATTTACTGTGCAATCGGGCAATCTGCAATATAATTACGCACCTATTTTTTTTCGCTATTTATTATATCTTTATTTACTTTTTAGGTATTAGGGCTACGTGCAAGGCAAGATGCACTTTATATTCTTAAAAATGGGTACTCCCAATATCATAAAATTATCATTGCTGGTATTTAATAAATGTAATGTGTATTGATTATTGTGCATTTAAAATAGCACTTTATATTTAATGTAAAATCGGGCAATCTGCAATATAATTACGCAGCTAACACTTTAACACTTCAGCACTTTAATCAACCCTTTGATATAATAAACGTTTAACACTAGTGAAATATGTTTGGTCCCCTGACCCTTGACCCTTGACCCCTGACCCCTGGCCTGTATGTTCCATGATCCACTATACTTTTCATTGTTCTTGCTTTTCTTTTTCTTTTTTTGTTCTATTGTGCTCAAGGACACGTTTTCTCTCCTCCTGCTCATTCTGGCCATGAAGGCCAAGTGCCAACTTGTTGTTATCATTGTTTTATTGATTTTATTGCTATGGTTATGGTATTAACATCAACCTGCCAAAGGGACTAAAGATGGAAATTAGCTGTTGGCTATAATCTTGCATATTTACATGTATATGGGTCAGTGACAAATAAGGGTTGGCAAGATGTCAAATGGTGTAACCACAAAAAAAAAGATAAATATTAAATACTTCATCCACCTACATTGTATTTAAGTGGACTTCTACATATAATTACTTCATTTTAAAAAACATCAAATGAAATTTTTAATTTTTTAATTTTTAGTATTTCTACATTTACACGTTTCGTCAATATTGAGCAGAACATATTCTAAATACAACCATTTTTTTCTAAAGTTTTGACAAATTATGTAAACTTTGTTATAAACCAAAGTGTTGAAATGTAAACGTGGATTGTATTTTTTCTTATTTTAGTTCAATTTTTTTCCTGTGTATAATCAGATTTTTATGGGGAAAAAATACTGGTTACACCAACTGATACTGGGTTAGATCACGTCATTGACCCATATGTTCATTAATATGTATTGTCCCTATTTTAAATAAATAAACTCAAACTCAAAGCTTTTGTTTCCCCCTGTTCTTAAGTCATGAACACAGGAGCGAAAATTTAGATCAGAAAACAGATTTTTTTATCTTTTAGGTTTTTTTTTATTGCCTTTCAGGGCTTAGATGATGTGCAAACTCTACTTGAAAGCAAGAACAGTTCAAAAATATTAAAACACAATACCTTCTCTTCCACCAGACTCCAGCCAACAAACAACTGCCGCACATGATCAGGCCCAGGACCACGCCCACTGCCACTATGACCGGCTGACTGGAGCCTGCAGGAGTGGAAGTGTCTGAGTGAGTAAACAGCACAAATGTGAGAACGGAATGCAGTTTAGTGCAATGTACACAATGTTAAGTGTAAGAGAATGATCTGATCTGACATGTATTATTCCTTACATTTACATTTAGTCATTTAGCACAGCTATTCTCAACCTTGGGGTCGGGACCCCAATTGGGGTCGCGAGATGATTTCTGGGGGTCGCCAAATCATTTTGGAAGTCAGCTCTGTCTCCACTGTGTTAAAGTGTTGATGTGTTAATGTGTTTTAGTCTTTTTGGACATTTAATGTCTTTTTTTTTGTCATTTTGTGGGTTTTTTGGTCATTTTGTGTCTTTTTTGGGTCATTTAGTGTCTTCTTGGTTATTTTGTGTCTTTTCTGGTAATTTTGTGTCTTTTTTGGTAATTTTGTGGTCAATTTGTGTCTTTTTGGGTAATTTTGTTTCCTTTTTTTGTCATTTTGTGTCTTTTTTGTCATTTTGTGTCTTTTTTGGTCAATTTGTGTCTTTTTTTGGTCATTTAGTGTCTTTTTTTGGTCATTTTGTGTCTTTTTTTTAGTCATTTTGTGTCTTTTTTTGGTATTTTTTTCTTTTTTGGTCATTTTGTTTCCTTTTTTTGGTCATTTTGTTTCTTTTTTGGGTGATCTGAACTGTGCGTCTGAGATTCTGTTCAGTGAGTGGGGGTCGCGGACAACATGCATGTTAAATTGGGGGTCGCGACTCAAAAAGGTTGAGAACTACTGATTTAGCAGACGCTTTTATCCAAAGCGACTTACAGGAAGAATAAAAGCAAACAATCAGGGTCTAGTGCAATAAATAGATAATAATAATATAAGACCTATTAGTGCATCAATAAGTGCTAGTGACAATTCTTTGAGGAGTAGAATTATCGTGTGTTGCTAGGAGAGAAGATGCTCTCTGAAGTTTTTAAAGGTAGAGGTTCTGATGCCTATTCTAATAGGGCATTCATTCTCATTGTACACATGAAATTAGAAAGTGACACAAGTACGCACTGAGTCTGGTCTCCACTAACACGGGGACATCTGTGGGGGTAGGAGGGCTGCTGGGCTGTGGTGTATTGATGGATGGAGATTCTGTTGGACCTGTAGGACATTATGACATCAGGAGTACAGACATGACCTCACGCTGCCAGACGGATCATGTAAACAGATTGAGTTGATTCTGGATAAGTTGTGAGAATACTCACCAGCGGGTGGCTGTGACCTCGGTGTAACCTTGGCAACGGGACAGCCGAGGACCTGTACCTGAGCTGAAGCTCGACCGTGCCAGCTCAGTGGCTGCAGCCGAACAAACCGAGCCACCGCAGGAGGGAAAAAGCTGTTGAGAACCCTGAGGTGGCCGTCAGTGTAGGCCTCAAACACCTGGGAACCGTAACAACCAAGTTACTTATTGACAGAGAACACCAGGAAGCCTCATAAGCTCTGCTCAGGCCTCAATAGGAAACATCAAGTCAACAGCGTTCAGTACAGTGTGATGCATACCCTTTTTTCTTTGCTGAGAGCTCCTTTGTAAAGCTTCCAAGTTTTCCTGTCCTTGCTGAAAAAAAGGCTGTAGGACTCTATGTGGTAGTTGTTTGATCCTGTTGTTATTATTCCTGAAAAAACAGAGCACAACATTTTTATTTGCCACAACACAACATAGTGACACTCTGGACATCAAAAAACCAAACTGATATTTCCCAGTTTGTTCAAAGTTCTCAAATGTAATACGTTTAACGTTTTATACGTTTAACTTTTTGTATCTTGCTCCTTGTTTTGTAAACAAAAAACCTTGATTGTGAGTGGCAGAAATACTATTGTATATTGTCTGAAAGTAAGCACTGTATGATAATGCTCTCACAAAATAAAAATAAAAAATGTAAAAAACAAAAAAACAAACTGATATACTAAACCGAAATTTTAATTAAAAAAAATGCTCATTTACAGGTTTATCCTTGCATTCAGGGTTTCTACTAGAACATGTTTACTTGCTTTAATGCTCAAATAGCACATTTTTCTCAGCCCCCTCCCACTAAAGCCCAGTTTGATTAGCATATGTGCTCTTAAGCTTTGTCTCAAGTGCATTCACACTGACAGTATGGAAAAATTAAGTGTCTACACAGGTGGTGCACTCCAAGGTTATTATAGTTAACGAAAACTAACAAAATAACGAAAACTAAAATTGAAAAAACATTTTCGTTAACTGAAATAAAAATAAAAACAAGAGTTTTTAAAAAAACGATAACTAACTGAAACTGTATTGTGTGGTTACAAAACTAACGAAAACTAACTAAAATTATAGTGAAAATGTCCTTAGTTTTCGTTTTTGTCAACTTCTTTCATGCATAATTCAGTGTTTCTATTTCAACATGCAGGAACACATGGTGAATATGTTTACTGAGACTGGGATGTCTACACTCAAAGTAAAATACAAAACGCAAAATACAAAACATCCAGAACTGTAAGAATTAATAACTATTGGGGCTGAGATGGATAATAAAAGGAAATTAAGGCACATACCCATCACAAAAAAACTAAAACTAAGCATTTTCAAAAAAATAAAAAATAAACTAAAACTAGCAAATTCACTCTAAAAACTAACTAAAACTAACTGAATTTGAAAAAAAAAATTCACAACAAAATTAAAACTAAAACTAATGAAAAATCCAAAACTATTATAACCTTGGTGCACTCAACAGTCAAAAAGTTGAACATTCATACTAACAAATTATGACTATGAGATTAACCCTTTTAACAGTTTAATTGAAGTATATTCACTTTGCATTTTTACCTGTGATAGTGCTTTTATCGCTCAGCCCCAGCTCCATCCACGGGGATGCATCGTTGCTGTTTGCTTCCCAGGGTAGGACCTTATGGCTAGAACCCATGTTTTTGGAGGACCAGAACATTGTGTGCTCTTGACTGTTTTTATCCCAGAAAGATGAGGCATTTAACCCGGTAATACTCAGGATGTTGTTGCATTCTGTTGGTGGAGCAGAGAAAAGAATGGACGAATCAAAGTGTGTTTTTATATAGAGAAACTGTAGTCAATAGACCACAAATGTATACTTTCCTGCAGAGCATTCTTTATATATTACTTTTTTATACCACAGTGAAAGGAATAGAAGCTTTAAGACAGGGGTGTCAAACTCTGGCCCGTGGGGCCAAATTTGGCCCGCAGTGTAATTTTATTTGGCCCGCAAGGCAATACCAAATTATTATATTATTATTGTACTATAAAGGCTGACCCGCCGGTATTATACGGCGCATTTACCGCTAATACTAGATTTATTATTGTTATTTCATTTTTAAATGTATTAACCTGTTGAAAAAGTTTATTTTGATATTTAAATCAGAAGGATGCAAATAGAAAAGAGGCATACGATTTTTATTTAATTTTTATTTAATAAATTAATGACAATGATGTGTTTTTTAATTGAAATTTGATTTTGCATGTCTGCACTATTTAGTTATATATTGTATGTTTATAAGCGTTGCTGGTTCCATATTTAATGTTAAAGCAAAACATGTTTGGTATATATTAAAAGGTTAATTTGTTCAATGTTGGCCCGCGATTTTATTCAAGTTTTAAATTTTGGCCCATTGTGTATTTGAGTTTGACACCCCTGTTTTTAGATGTCTGGAAGGTGGTGAAATCACTTTTATAAAACTATAGAATACTACAGCATGTCTTAAAATGGACAAATGGAACAACATAAATGGACAGCAGGAATGCAAATTATGTAATACTTGTAGTAAATGGGTTTAAACATATAAAAAACACTGAGTGCCATTCGAAAAATGATAAAACAACTTGTAGTGATAAACATCTTACTCATACCTTGGGTGAAGAGCAGCTTCTTTTCAGATAATGATCCCCTGTTAAAAGAGGACAGTTAAAAAGGACAGTTAATCAATATTAAATCCATTAAACGGCCACTGTGACATTAATGTGATTTCTCATTTTGAGTTGAATAACAGCAGACACACGTTTTTGATAGGATTCCATTGGAAAAGGTTGATTCATAAAGTGTCAGACTTCTCCCACGGTTCACAGTGACTCGGCCTCCCAGACTATCAGATGCAGCTCCAGCGTGGACCGCAGACTTGCACAGGACTGAGGTCTGCAGCAGAGACGACACATGAAGCACTTTCACACATGAAGTCAATTAATATCTAGTGCTCATACGTTTAAAAAAAAAGAAGCCTAGCACAGCTTGACTGAATGAAATGTGGTTTACTTACATCTCTGTAACCCTGCTCAGAGTTTCCCCAAACATCCCCTGTGACATTCTTACATCCAGCAGGGCAGTAAACACTGAAAAAAACAGAATAACGCGTTAGAAACACTCACTGCTCTGCTAAGTCTTGGAAATTAGCTCCTCAATTTGTTTTAATCTTTAGGAGGTCAGGCAGATCAAACACTAAGTGTACAAGAAAACAAATGTACAATTTCTCAGATGATTCTCACTTGTTGGAAAGATATTTTTTGGTCCATCAAAAGCATTAATGTTTTGTTTTAATAATTGTATTTGTTACAAAATTCCAACTTGGATAGAGTTGCATTATTAAGAAGATCTTGGTGAAGGCATGTGTTCCTAAAAGTAAAAAAAAAATGCCAAAATTACAACATTTATCATAGACTGACACTTTAAAAAATAAATTATTGTTTGATTTTTCATCTTTCCGAATCCTTGAATAATATTTAGTGTAAACTTCCGTCAGAAACAAAATAACCAAATGTAAACTTAAAATAGTGAGTTTGATTTATCTCGTTTAAAATTTCACCCAAAATAAACTTTCACTAATTAGATCCTGGAAAAAAAAAATTGCACCCCTTTGCCACAAAGATTCAGTGAAACTGACTAAACTGCAGGCTATTTACACAGAGCAGAGAGGAGAGGACAGGAGAGGTTGTGAAAATGTAAGTAGTGCAATATAAATAACATGTGGAGCTCCATTTTTGTCGTATACCGGTAACACTTGTGGTACTTCGGGAAAAATAAACAAAATACTATTCTGAGTGCTCCGTACTTCTAGCTTGGGCTGGGTGATATGGCCCTTAAAGAATATCATGATATTTCAGGCTATTTTTGAGATAACGATTATTCTTCACGATATTACGAAATACTTAAAAAGATATAGACATTTTTTTTTTAGTCTGTATAAATAAATAAAAATCCAAAATGTAGTGTGAAGTGCAAATCTCAACAATTGCCAAATACAAAAAAATGTACTCTTGAGTATGAGCAAATAATAAAAATAACCATTTAGGGGTTTCAGGGGCATATTTGAATGACATTCTGTAAAGGAGAATAAAGGTCCTTGTTTGTTTTATTCAAGGCATCTTATTTTGACAGTCTACTTGTAAGTTCTGTGGTGGATTCTATTAACACACTGTGCTCTTATTTTGAAAGCTGCATGTGTTTAGCGACAGAGAGTAAGTAGCTTTTTGTGATTAAAACAACTTTAACCACTACATCAAGAAGTAGGAACGTTGCCAATATCATGATATGCATTTTTTTTAACCATAAAAAAAATATACCGATATTATCGTGAATGATACGATATGGCACACCCCTACTTCTAGCCATGATTTAGCTGTTTCCCTGAAGGGGCAGGACTTTTATATTGGCAGGAAAAATGAGGCCACCGTGATCAAAAAACGCCCTAAAATTCCTAGGTAAAAAAAAAAATTCTGCTATTTCCTTCCAGACTACAATATCAAAGTCCACTTTTATGTTTACTAGGAAAGTGTACTGGATTCTTTGAAGGTACACAAAGAAACAATTTCTTTTGATGTGGCTAAAAGGCTATCATGACAAAGTGGGCTGGGGATGAATCACCATCTGCTCAATTGTAAAAATATCTAATGTTAGACGTTGTCACTTTAGAAATTGGGATAACATGTTAGTGGGAGAACTGGTCTTTTTGTGAGAAAGCTTCTAGGGATTAAGTGCAACTGGCATGAAGATAATTGAGTGAGCTGAGGGTTTGTTTTGTTCATGTACAACACCATTATTTAATACTTCTGTGCTCTGCTGACTTGATGAATTCTATGTGTGGTTTCCTGGACCATTTATACAAATACTCTGTATGTGGTACTGGGTTCTTGTTGCTATTTTCTTTTTGAAAATGAAAATCAATAAAAAGAATGTTCAAGGAAAGGGAATCTATTATAGGAAGTGTAGAGGTTAACCTCTTACCTCAAAAGTGGCGAGCTGGAATGAGATCCTCGTTGTAAACAAGAAATGAGATCTGTAACAGCAAAACAAGACAGAGGCGCATTAAAACAAACACTCCTAGAATCAAACTTTCTGGAATATATATTGTTGGACTTTTTTTTGTCATTTTGTGTTTTTTTTTGTCATTTTGTGTCTTTTTTGGTATTTTTTTTCTTTTTTGGGTCATTTTGTGTCTTTTTTTGGCCATTTTGTGTCTTTTTTGGTCAATTTGTGTCTTTTCTGGTCATTTTGTGTCTTTTTTTAGTCATTTTGTGTCTTTTTGGTATTTTTTTTCTTTTTTGGATCATTTTGTGTATTTTTTTGGTCATTTAGTGTCTTTTTTGGTCATTTAGTGTCTTTTTTGGTCATTTAGTGTCTTCTTGGTTATTTTGTGTCTTTTCTGGTAATTTTGTGTCTTTTTTTGGTAATTTTGTTTCCTTTTTTTGGTCATTTTGTGTCTTTTTTTTAGTCATTTTGTGTCTTTTTTGTTTTTGTTTTTTCTTTTTTGGGTCATTTCGTGTCTTTTTTTGGTCAATTTGTGTCTTTTCTGGTAATTTTGTGTCTTTTTTGGTATTTTTTTTCTTTTTTGGGTCATTTTGTGTCTTTTTTTGGTCAATTTGTGTCTTTTTTTAGTCATTTTGTGTCTTTTTTTTAGTCATTTTGTGTCTTTTTGGTATTTTTTTTCTTTTTTGGGTCATTTTGTGTCTTTTTTGGTCATTTAGTGTCTTTTTTGGTCATTTAGTGTCTTCTTGGTCATTTTGTGTCTTTTCTGGTCATATTGTGTCTTTTTTGGTAATTTTGTGGTCAATTTGTGTCTTTTTTGGTAATTTTGTTTCCTTTTTTTGGTCATTTTGTGTCTTTTTTGGTATTTTTTTTCTTTTTTTTGGTGATCTTAACTGTGCGTGTGAGATTCTGTTCAGTGAGCGGGGGTCGCGGACAACATGGATGTTAAATTGGGGGTCGCGACTCAAAAAGGTTGAGAACTACTGATTTAGCAGACGCTTTTATCCAAAGCGACAAGTGGCAAGCTGGAATGAGATCCTTGTTGTAAACAAGAAATGAGATCTGTAACAGCAAAACAGACAGAGGCGCATTAAAAATAAACACTCCTAGATTCAAACTTTCTGGAATATACAGTGGTGGAAGAAGTATTCAGATCCCGTACTTAAGTAAAAGTACTAATACAACACTATGACATTACTCCACTACAAGTAAAAGTCCTGCATTCAAAACTTACGGAAGTAAAAGTACAAAAGTATCAGCATCAAAGTGTACTTAAAGTATCAAAAGTAAAAGTACTTGTTGTGCCGAATGGACCCACTCGGATTGTTTTATATATTGTAAATATATTATTACATTATTTGTATTGATGATTTTATGTAAGCAGGGTTTTAATTTTGTAAAGATATGGCTCATTTAAGTACTTAATATACTGTTATAAGATTTAATAAAATAAAACAAGTCTAATCACCTTAAATTGATCATATGTTTTATGTTGAATCTTGACCTGAAAAGTAACTAAAGCTAAAGTTAAAGCTAAATGTAGTGGAGTAAAAAGTACAATATTTGCCTCAAAATGTAGTGAAGTAGAAGTATACATTGACAGAAAATAGAAACACTAAAGTAAAGTACAAGTACCTCAAAATTGTACTTAAGTACAGTACTTGAGTAAATGTACTTAGTTACTTTCCACCACTGGGAATATATATTGCTGGACTTTTTTTTTGTCATTTTGTCTTTTTTGGTCATTTTGTGTCTTTTTTTTTGTCATTTTGTGTCTTTTTTGGTTTGTTTTTTTTCTTTTTTGGGTCATTTTGTGTCTTTTTTTTGTCATTTTGTGTCTTCTTGGTTATTTTGTGTCTTTTCTGGTCATTTTGTGTCTTTTTTTAAGTCATTTTGTGTCTTTTTTTTTTGGGTCATTTTATGTCTTTTTTAGTAATTTTGTGGTCAATTTGTGTCTTTTTTGGTAATTTTGTTTCCTTTTTTTTGTCATTTTGTGTCTTTTTTTGGTATTTTTTTCTTTTTTGGTCATTTTGTTTCCTTTTTTTGGTCATTTTGTTTCTTTTTTGGGTGATCTGAACTGTGCGTGTAAGATTCTGTTCAGTGAGCGGGGGCCGCGGACAACATGCATGTTAAATTGGGGGTCGCGACTCAAAAAAGTTGAGAACTACTGATTTAGCAGACGCTTTTATCCAAAGCGACAAGTGGCAAGCTGGAATGAGATCCTGTAACAGCAAAACAGACAGAGGCGCATTAAAACAAACACTCCTAGAATCAAACTTTCTGGAATATATATTGTTGGACTTGAATAGTTTGGTGTTGTACCCAGTAACTAAGTCTTACATAAGACTGAACCACAAACAGATTCTGTGTGAGATGCTCTTGCATGCTCTTCGTGTGCTATATTAGGGGATAAACGCTCATCACAGTTGATGTGACTAAGCCCTTTGTTACTGTGACTTTGTCACAGTTCACGAGTACAGTGGCTGGTCCTCGTGTGATCACAATTAACAGACAGTGGTTTGTATGTCTGAACATGGGCTTAGCTCCAGACTCGGACAGATTTCATAAACAACTCAGTGAAAAACAGGAAACTATGATACATACTGTACAGGACGGATTACTTCATCCAGAGAAAAGGAAATTATCTCTAAGTATAGACTAGCATTCAGGCCACATGGTTATTTAAATGATACACAGGAAGAACTGTAACCATTGTCTCATTTTCTCACTGAATCTGTATGTACAAGAAACATTTATGAGTACACTTTATTATAATATGCAGTTGCATTTGTAGCGTTAGTTAAAATATGTGGACTTAATGAGTGCTAACAGCCTCTGGCTTGCAACAAACACAGGATGGTAGTGGGCTTGTGAAGAGGAGGGGGAGGGAAAAAGAAATGCAGCCACTCAAAGCGACAGACTGAAGCCTGAGGCCTCGCTCCATTCAGCCTGAGAGAAGGAGTCTGACTCCTGCTTTCTGAGCAAACACGCCACAGCAGAGATAGCGATGGAGGATGAATGCCAATAAGAAGTGACTCACGGAATCGCAAACCGCACATTCACATCAACACACATACAGAAATACAGAAGGACAAATATTCACACAGACGATCGTGTTAAAATTACCAGTGTAAACTTGTAAATGAGCAGATTTTTAGAGATTCTAGTCAAACTATACACTACCGGTCAAAAGTTTTAGAACACCCCAATTTTTCCAGTTTTTTATTGAAATTCAAGCAGTTCAAGTCAAATGAACAGCTTGAAAGGGTACAAAGGTAAGTGGTGAACTGCCAGAGGTAAATAAAAAAAGGGAAGCTTAACCAAAACTGGAAAATAATGTACATTTCAGAATTATACAAGTAGGCCTTTTTTCAGGGAACAAGAAGTGGATTAACAACTTAACTCTATGGAGTCTTGGGCTATTTTGTCCATTTTTGAATTCTTTTCATGTCTTTGTTAGTCATTTTGTGTCTTTTTTTTGTCATTTTGTGTCTTTTTTTAGTCATTTTGTGTCTTTTGGTGTCTTTTATAGTCATTTTGTGTCTTTTTTTAGACATTTTGTGTCTTTTGGTGTCTTTTTTTGGTCATTTTGTGTCTTTTTTTTAGTCATTTTGTGTCTTTTATTAGTCATTTTGTGTCTTTTGGTGTCTTTTTTTGTCATTTTGTGTCTTTTGGTGTCTTTTTTTTGTCATTTTGTGTCTTTTTTAGTCCTTTAGTCCAACATAAAATGTGATTTTGAATCTTTTTTTTACTTTCAAAACACTATCATGCTCAATAAAGAATTTTAAATGTTGCAAATGTGCATTAATTTCAGAGTACACTGAGACATTAAACTGCATCATTTTCAATTAAACTCTGGAAAAGTTGGTGTGTTCTAAAACTTTTGACCAGTAGTGTATATATCAGGCATTTGTAAAGTGGAGCACCACACGATAATTCTACTCCTCAAAGAATTGTCACTAACTTATTGATGCGATAATAGCTCTTATTGCACTAGACCTTGATTGTTTGTTTTTATTCTTCCTGTAAGTCGCTTTGGATAAAAGTGTCTGCTAAATGACTAAATGTCTAAATGTCTAAATTTGCTCGACGTGCTCAACTACAACACAGTAGTGATAAGTCAACAGCAGTGAAACCACACACTGTAAGAAACAACATATCATCATATTCCTTTTATAACAACGTAAGCACTCCACAAACAGTAATCGACAAGTTCCAAACGTCTTACCTGGATACTGGTCCGTGGCGTAGGACAGTAGAAACCCTCGTCCAGAGCGGTGCGGGCCTGACCTGAAGGTTATTATCACTTCATTGCTTCTCAGTGTCACATTCTTCTGTGATGCATCAAGCCTCCCACACACTGGACCTGGGAACACACAGACCCATGAACTACATTTGTAAAACAACAGAAGAAGCAGTGATACATACAGTGGTGGAAGAAGTATTCAGATCCCTTACTTAAGTAAAAGTACTAATACAACACTATGAAATTACTCCACTACAAGTAAAAGTCCTGCATTCAAAACTTACTTAAGTAAAAGTACAAAAGTATCAGCATCAAAGTGTACTTAAAGTATCAAAAGTAAAAGTACTTGTTGTGCCGAATGGACCCACTCATATTGTTTTATATATTGTAAATATATTATTACATTATTTGTATTGATGATTTTATGTAAGCAGGGTTTTAATTTTGTAATAATATGGCTCATTTAAGTACTTAATATAGTGTTATAAGATTTAATAAAATAAAAAAAAGTCTAATCACCTTAAATTGATCATATGTTTTATGTTGAATCTTGACCTGAAAAGTAACTAAAGCTGTTAACTAAATGTAGTGGAGTAAAAAGTACAATATTTGCCTCAAAATGGAGTGAAGTAGAAGTATACATTTACAGAAAATAGAAACACTCAAGGAAAGTACAAGTACCTCAAAATTGTACTTAAGTACAGTACTTGAGTAAATGTACTTAGTTACTTTACACCACTGGATACATGTTGTTTTCCGATACCGCAGACAAGGCAAAAGTGTAAAAGAAACGCACCATAAAAGGAGATTTAAATACAAATTTAAACAGTCATTAAAGAGCCGAGAGAATAGAAAATAAAAGAATGCTAAAATTGAAAAAGGACAGGTATGAAATACAAGAATAAAAGTTAGAATGCAGTGCAATAAATAAATAATTATTATTTGATTTAATGAAAGGCATCGGCAAGCAGTATTTCAGGCTGTTTTTGCGATAACGATATTCTTGACGATATCACAAAATACCTAAAAAGATATAGAAAATGTGATTTTTTTTTTTTTTAATTCTGTATAAATAAATAAAAATCTAAAATGTAGTGTGAAGTGCAAATCTCGTTGCCAAATACAAAAAAATTACTCTTGAGTGTGAGAAAATAATAAAAATAACCATTTAGGGGTTTCGGGAGCATATTTTAATGAAATTTTGTAAAGGAGAATAAAGGTTCCTGTATGTTTTATTTAAGGCATCTTATTTTGACAGTCTTCTTGTAAATTATGTGGTGGATTCTCTTAACACACCGTGCTCTTATTTTGAAAGCTGCATGTGTTTAGCGACAGGGAGTAAGTAGCTTTTTGTGATTAAAACAACTTTAACCACTACATCAAGAAGTAGGAACGTTGCCAATATCATGATATGCATTTTTTTAACCATAAAAACTGAATTGCACCATAATGTATGCAGACACCTGCACAAACAGCAAGTTCCATTGTTGAATAGTGCAATACTGTCAGTATTTCTCAGCAGATATAAACAAATGTAGATGATTTACGTCAGTCTGGCACCAATCGTGTATTCCAAAAATGTTTGTATCCCATACTGACAACTGTATAGTCAAGACTAGTAGACTGCATGTAGGAACACCTCCCCAGCAGAGGAAACAAAATAAAAATCATGAGCCAGCTATTAAGGAATCCGATAATAAACACAAAAGGCAGCCGAACTGAATATTTCTATCTCCTGAATCTCTCAGCCTTCATTTGTCAAACTTTTATGCCCTCCAGACAAGATTTGATACACCTGGTTGGAGAACGTGTGTGTGTCTCTTGCGAAATTGGGGTTTGCCTCTTCTGTCAGTGTGTCAAAGGAATGGCATGCCCTGCGCGTATTCCATAATCACAGCTTGGAGAACATCAGTAATGACACAGAGCATTAAAAGTCAGGTATTTTAGAAGAGAATTGACATAGGCGATAGGAGGAGTGGCGGTTCTAGACCATTTTTACTGTGGGGGCCAAGGAGGGGCCAGTGTTTAATCAGAGGGGCACATTAGCACATGAAAAAATGGCAAAGATGATATTTAAGCATTCAAAATCTTTGAATGTCTTGAAAAAGACACAAAATGACCCAAAAAGACACAAAATGAGAAGACAGAATAACAAAAAAAAAACCCACAGAAGACATAAAAATGACAAAAAGACACAAAATGACCAAAAAAGACACAAAATAACTAAAACAGACACAACAACAGATACAAAATTACCAAAAAAAGACACAAAAAGACACAAAATGACTTACAAAGACATGAAAAGGATTCAAAAATGGACAAAATAGCCCTATAAGACTCCATAGAGTTAAACTATTATACAATGTAACATTCTGGGTTCCTTTTGTGTACAATGAGATATTGTTTGAACAAAAAAAAGGTAAGAAATGTTCCATTGTTCATCATTATAAATTGATCATTTTATTATTAATTTGACACAGGGGCCACAGCAGGGGCCAAAGGCTTCTTCACAGGGGCAGTGGCCCCTGGAGGCCCCTGTGTAGAACCGCCACTGGATAGGAGAACAGTTCTGTAAGTTATTAAACATCAACCTGAGACGCTTTAAAAAAACACAATGTATTCCATCAGTGGTTAACAGGCTTACCCAGACTGGGCTCTCCACTCTTGTCTGTGATCACCAGAGAGCCATTCTTGCAGCCCGGACTGCTCTCAATGTCAAAATCCCCAAACAGCAGCCGCAGCGTTCGTCCTTCTGGCACTCGAAGCCTCCACTTACACCAGGTGTTACTGGGGTAGGTGCCTGGATAGTTCTGAGAGGCCAATGTGCCCGACTCTGTGCCCAGCAGGGTATGTCCACAGCCATTACCTGCAATAACACAAGTAACAAGTAACAGTTCTGAGTAGCAGATCTAAGTCACATGCCTCATCTGTAGCCCTCTTTCAGAAACTCCAAATACTTACTTTCCATGACATCAATATTTCTCAAATATGTGTTTTTATTTTTAAGGTATATTCAGATCATGAAAACTTTCCAAAGCACTTTAAGACTTATTTTAAATGTAATTCTCAGATTCACTCTTATTCAACGCGTCAGTCTTTAGGTCTTCATCCTCCAAGATTTCTGACATGTAGAGGTCAATTTATTGTTCAATTTAGGGACCAAATTATGGATAAATACCTTTTCCCATCTGGCAAAGGACTGTAAAATGCTTCAAAAGATGTCTAAAGGCTCATTTAACTGCTGTTATAAAATTCTAATTCACACACAAATACACTTTTTTAACATGTTCATTTATGGTTTTAATTGTTTTTGTTATTGTCATTATAACTTGTTGATGTTATACATTTGTTTTTTTCTATTATCAGTTTATTACTTTCTAATAACTATGAAATTTTAGGTAGAGGCTTTAAATAAATAAGCCCATCTGGGTTTTCTGCCTCTCCCTGCACTTTACATTATATGTTATTTTTGTCATTTTATGTAATTCTAACTGTGCAAATAAAATAAAACCTAAACCTAAAACCTAAAACCTAAAACAGTTAGGAGGCTGGGATGGGAAAAAGACAAGAGTTCACAACGTATCCAATCCAATTTTAGATTCCAACCATTGGCAACCATTCTGAGAAATTGGCAATCAATTCTTGATCTTTGGTTAACATCAGTAGCAACTACTTTTTGACATAAAATAATAATTTAAAAGAAAGCAAAATGTGCACCAGATTTTATTTTATTTATACACTACTGGTCAAAAGTTTTAGAACACACTAACTTTTCAAGAATTTAATTGAAAATGATGCAGTTTAATGTCTCAGTGTACTCTGAAATGAATGCACATTTGCAACATTTAAAATTCTTTATTGAGCATGATAGTGTTTTGAAAGTAAAAAAAAGATTCAAAATCACATTTTATGTTGGACTAAAGGACTAAAAAAGACACAAAATGACCAAAAAAAGACACAAAATGACTTACAAAGACATGAAAATAATAAAAAAATGGACAAAATAGCCCAAGACTCCATAGAGTTAAGTTGTTAACCCATTTCTTGTTCCCTGAAAAAAGGCCTACTTGTATAATTCTGAAATGTACATTATTTTACAGTTTTGGTTAACCTTACCTTTTTTTATTTACCTCTGGTAGTTCACCACTTACATTTGTACCCTTTCAAGCTGTTCATTTGACTTGAACTGCTTGAATTTCAATAGAAAACTGGAAAAATTGGGCTGTTCTAAAACTTTTGACCGGTAGTGTATATTGCATTAGATATATTTTAAATATTGCTGTTACAGTCAGTACCAGACACATGCTTTGGTGCATTTCCTCAAAGGCTGAATCTGTTTTAGAGACGGTGAAGCAAATTAAAGTGTTTGACTGTGGGTGAAAAGTTCAACTCAGCCATCAACATCACAAACAAATGTCCAAATTAATTCAACTGGCAAAGAGATAATTATTGATAACATATAATTGCCTGGTATCTTAATAACTCAAAATACATTTTTTTTTCAAAAAGTTAAAAGTTAGTGCTGAGCCCTCAGCCCTGCACTCTTAATAAATATTATAAAATATTATAAAATATCTCTGGACATGAAGTAATGAGTAATTCTGCATATTTTGACTCAAATATGTATTTCTCAAACAGCTGACGGATATCAAAGTATGTTGTAACTCATCTGTGCAGGACAAAGAGTTATAAGCTAAGCATCCTGACAAGCTTAAATGAAGCTAAAATAACATAACCGCAGACATAGTTTCACCATTAATTGTCTATAAATGTTAAGGGCTTTGTTAATGCAATTGTAAGACGGATGAGTAATAAGTCTTTCCTGAACATGCAAAGCAGACCAGGACATGTTTATACCCTCCTGATCATAACATCGAGATGACACAACGGTCTGTGAGGAAGTACTCCAACACTATGAGCTGTACACTTGATATGTTGCAACATACTCTAAAATGAAATAAAAAAATTTAAATTTGAAACGGTATTTAAAGAGAAAACGCAACAAAACTGAATCAAATATCTGGGTGTTTTTTTTAAAATGTATGTACTACTTTCCTTGGAAACACTGTTATTCTTTAATGTTGATTCATTACATCCTCTGACCTGCGGTTGCTGTGACTAACACATTAACGGGAACATTAAACACAAATATTTAGATCCTCTAACATGCCCTTGGCTCACAGAAAATAAATGAGTCAATTCCCACAGTGGTCATACAGAGATAAGTGCTGTGGGGGCGGCAGGCTCAAAACCTACCCCCAAAATGTCAAATTATGACGTGTTCCCAGAATGGTCAAAACTTTAAAAAAGGCACCAGGGTCCATCTAAGCCTACACATCACATCACCCCTGTCCTTGTCTTCCTTATAAGGCTGCTGAAGATTTGTGAGGGGAAACAGGAGGATAACCTTCCACTCGCCCTGTGTCACACACATCCTGCATCACACCAACTTCCCCACAGCTCTCCTAACCGTAAACCTTTGGATGTTATTACCCCTCCTTAAGTCCCCAAAGGATACTCTGGAAATGCCACAGCGACATACTGTCGCCGTGGGCAACAGAGCGTGGATCTGTCACCTTCCGGTGAGAGGCCACAGAGGCTGGGGAAGTTCTGGGTGGCCGGTAATCTCCCTCTGCTCACTGAACCCTTTCACCTACAGTCTGTTTCCAGTTTCTGTTTCTAGTTTCACACAGAGAGGTATATGTGTCCGACCTGTTCTGACCAGTTTTAAAAAATTTAGAAGGTGAATTACAGAAAGCTGGAGGAGTCGAACTGGGTGGCAAGATAGCAGACAGTCAATCAAAAGCAGCACAGCAACATTGTTTTTCCACTTGAGGCTTTGCTGGCAGGTCTTTACAGGTCCACACTAGCAGACAGGATGTTCACCTGTGCTACCTGTCAATACATTGCCTTATCCTGCCTTGTGTGTCAATCACAGCCTTACAACACTGTGGCTGAAATGTCCCCCCCCCCCCCCCCCCCCCCTTGCCACTTGCCAGAAAGCAAAAAATGATTCAGAATAAGTAATTGACCCTGAGCTTAATCATCTTCCGATGTGAGGAAACCAAAGCCTCAAAGACAGACAAAAATCAACAACACAGATTTGTGGTGTGGCTGAGAGTTGCAGTCACAGTCTGCAGGGCAGTGAATTGCTTTTCTACTTGTCTGTGTGTATGTAAGGTCACTGTGATTCATACTGCGTATGGACTTGACTGCTGTTTTGAAAGAAAAAAAACCTGTGGGAAAGGTAAGCTGCAAGCTGGGATCAGTAGGTAAACATGCACAAGGGAAGAGTATGTAAAGAATGCAACCATGACATCACATGGTCACCGCCTATTTCAATTTAAATTAAAAATACAGCATTTTGCCACTGATCAATTACAATTAAAACACCTTTTAATAAAGTTAGGACAATGGGAGTTTCTTGTGGTTCATCCCATAACAGTATATCTGACAACAGAAAAAAAACTGACTATAAGAAACTGACTTGTGCATTGGAAATGGTGATATCAGTTAGCATAATAGTTGCTAATGTCAATTTAGTAAACGAGAGTTAGACGTTTGTATGATAATGACTAGTTTTGGTAGGTTGCAAAGGTTAAAATACAGTCTCGCGTCACATTCTTCAACGAAATCGGGCTTTTTCTTACCCTCCTGGCCGTGAACACCAACGGAAAAGACGCTTAAAGTGATCCAGAAACCGGCAATAAGAGACTTCACAGCATCCAGGATGTTTTCGTACTTTGCAAGCATGATTTCCAGAGCTCCGTGTGGGAAAAGTAAGGTGCAAGCCCCGACGGCTCGAGCTCCTGGCCTCAGTGAAAAGTTAGAGTACAAAGTACTGGATATTTACTATTGGCCACGAGACGTAAACTCGACCGCTGATTGGTTCTCCGCAGCTGCCAATCAAAGAATCAGAAGCATTCCATTCCTAAATGGGGGTGGGCTGATTTGAAGGTGTGTGCTGATCTGAGACCAGCCGTTGGCAGTAATACTAATGATTTACTCTCCTTTACTAACATGGAAACACTGAACCCTGTTAAAAAAAAATCGCTTAACTCAGTTTTTCAAGTTTTGCAGGAAACACGAAAAAACTTCACTAAAAGTGTAATTCACCTAAACAGTATATTTGCATGTAAATTAAAAATAGTAATCGTTTTCATTATAGAAAGAAAATTCACATTTTAAAAATGGTCTAGAAACATAAATGGCACACTGTGAGAGCTCCTATGATTGCACTTTCAACTGTCTACATATCATATATAAATAAAGTTATTACTGTAAATAAAACATGTATTTTCAATAAATAGATGGACTCCAGAGGGTTAATGATAACTGGTAGCTGGATGCTGTTCGGTCATATGTTTTTAAAAAAAATGTTTTTTTAAAACATGATAAGAAATCAGTTGGGACACACTGGGTTTATGTGTGTTTTTTTGTAATTAATTAAAAGCCATTTCGTCACCCTGTTAAAAATAATCGCCGGAAACACAAAAAACTTCACCAAAAGTGTAACGTATGACATTTATTGATCATTTCACTCAAAAAGGATGTAACAAAGGATGGCTATTAGCATAGTAATAACACTGTGTAAATTATGTAACTTTAGAGAAATAAATGACTTAGGCAATTTTTTGAACATACGTTTTGTGACTTAAGCAAGATATGGTAACACTTCATGGATGAGTGATTTAATGTCTTTTCTGTCTTCAGAAAAAATTAAATATTCCTTGAGAGGCTCAGCAGCCAATTTTTTTTTATAAAAGATGGCAGCCTGTCATCACATATGTGAGTACCCTCACCTCTCTGGACCCCAACTGAGTTGATCTGATGCATCCATTTTCATTTATTTTATTAAGGTATTTTTTTTAATCTTTTTTTATTTTTTTAATGAGCATACTTGGCATCCTGTGTTTATTTATGTATTGGTATTATTAGCATAATTGTTAATGTTTCTGTTTCTCTGCTTTTTTGCCTCCCTATATATTATTATATATTATTATTATAATACTATGTTTTGTGTTTTGTTTTGCATTTATTTTTCTTTTGTGGTTCTTTGTTCTAATGTACCCTTTAAAAAACAAAAATGTGGAAAACAGCTGTGGAATAAGTTATGTCTTGTACTGATGCTTATGAATGCTAATTTCCAATAAAAAATATATAAAGAAAAAAAAAGATATGGTAACACTTTATTTTGAAGGTGTCTACATAAAAGTCGCACAAGCCTGTCAGAAACATGACATGACAAGTATCATGAGCATTAATGTTACTTCAAAGTGTCATTAATGTTCATGACACATCCCATGTCATGTTTATGACACGCTCATGTCACTCTTATGTAGACACCTTCATAATAAAGTGTTACCAATATTAGTGTCAACAATAAAACACTGATAAACTAAACTGATAACTAAACAATCTCCCTCTAGCTCTTCTTTGCTGGGTTCTTATCTGATGCCTATGAATGTGGAAAATTGTCAAAGAAGTGATGATCTTAAAGGGGTAAAATCTTTTTTTTTTTTAAACATTTGTTTATTGATTTTTCAGTGACATAACAAAATCAAGAGATGACATTACGAGAGTCAAAACAGTGCCAAGTGTAACAAGTAAAATAATAATAATAATAATAAAAATAATACATAAAATAAAATGAAATCAGATAAGGAATGACTAATAGTAAGAAGAATTACCCAAAAAAAAAATAATGAAAAAAAAATGAAATAAATAAAAATGGAAGCGAACAACAAATACACAGAACAAAACAAAAACACAAATAGGTCACCCACTGCTGAATAAAAGTCTAATAACATGTTCACTTAAGCAGAGATAAATAAAAAACATTCCCAGCATGCTACAAAATCACACAAGAAAAACTCACAACTAAAGGGGTAAAATCACTTGATCTGATCAACTGAGGATGGAGGTGATTTTACCATAGGTGGCCGGCTTCACGAGGAGATGATTTAGGCAAAAAAAAAAAAAATTTGACAAAAAATTACTTAGGCAATTATTTTAACAGTGTGACGATATCAGATTTCTTCTGTGGATGTTGTTCAATAAATTCAAAGTAGCTGAAATACTGCATTGAAACGTAAAAATGGTTAAAACCAACATTAAAAAAAAAAAAAATTGGATTCAAATGAAATAAAACAAATATCCAATATACATGTGATTGTATACAAATAGAACAATGCCACACAAAGAGCCAGGGGTTTTTCAGACCATGCAAAAATATTGAGAAGCATATATTCATTTAAATTTGATATCAGACATATACTTTGTGACATATTTCAGTAGAACAAAATTAGGCTTTTTATTTTATTTGTGAATGAATAATTTTGCCAAATCATTATCAAGTTTATCATTAAATATATCCTCTTTTGACCACATTTCTCCCATAACAAATTAAGGTAGGTAAGGATATGATCAATGACAAATCTGCATTGGTCTTACCAGATTTTGCTGGAGTGAGAACAGTGACAAAATAAATGTACAACAGTTTTTGAATATTCATCACAGAAAGAGCAGTGTGGGTTAATGTCTTCTTTTAGGCTATTAACCCATAAGAACCCAGACCTATTTATCCTTAAAGGAAAATTATGGGGGATATACCACAGACCAAGTGGACCACATAGAACACATTTATGATGTTTAAAATAATAATAATAATAATAATTCCCCTAAATATCAAAGATCTGTGATGTGACATATACGTTACATTGGGCATTTATAGTATTTATGTTTATGATATTTCTTATTTTAAAATTTAAAAAATAGACACATTTTCTGCTTACAGAAACACAAATTTGCCTTTTCCTTTGCATCTCCACATTTATCAAAATTGTGACATTAATAGTGCTGTTTAATAATAAATTATTTTCCAGATTTGTTTTTAAGTAACAAAATAAGAATAAATCAATAATAAATAAAAACAGAGCTGCCTTTTTGTTTGCATTTCCATAACATATATATCATAATTGTGACATTTGTATTTGTGACATTTGTGACAATTGTACTTAAGTACAGTACTTGAGTAAATGTACTTAGTTACTTTCCACCAGTGGTGGAATGTAACTAAGTACATTTACTCAAGTACTGTACTTAAGTACAATTTTGAGATATTTGTACTTTACTTGAGTATTTCCATTTTATGTTACTTTATACTTCTACTTCACTACATTTTGAGGCAAATATTGTACTTTTTACTCCACTATATTAAGCTGCCAGTTTTAGTTACTTTTCAGTTCAAGATTTAACATAAAAACATAATTAATATGAAATGTTTGCTAAAATGTTAACATGTTTTAAATTGAACATCATAAGAGTATATTAAGTTGTTAAAATGAGCCCTACCTTGAGAAAATTAAAGCGGTCCGTCCATAAATGCATCAAAAATAATAACCCAACAATATATTTTTAGAATATATGAAACAATCTGAGTGGGTCCATTCTGCATAATGAGTACTTTTACTTTTGATACTTTAAGTACATTTTGATGCTGATACTTCTGTACTTTTACTTCAGTAAGTTTTGAATGCAGGACTTTTACTTGTAGTGGAGTAATTTCACAGTGTTGTATCAGTACTTTTACTTAACCCTATAAAGCCAAGTGTATCATATTTGACACACAAGTTTTTGAGAACTCTACATCATCAGTGTGATCTTTTTTTTCCTGAAAAACTTTATTTTCTTCATGTGTTGAAGAAGAAAAAGAGCAACAAATTGCACAAAAATACCAGATGTAGCAAAAAAGATATGCAGGTTCCACTGGTGGATCAGTCATTGCTGCGAGAAAACTTCATATCAGCAGATGTATGATGTTGTGTTATACGGAAAAAAAATATTTCGCATGTTTGAGGAAAATGATAAAAGGAAGTCAAAGTATTAATAGATTAAAAATGTTGGGTTTTTTATGTTTTTGTTAGTTCAAGAAAAACAAACTGTGAGCAACACTGAGCACAAAAAGACCTGGTGTATCAAATATGATACAAATTAGAATTCATATATGCCTATTCATATTGGATTTTTATTTATTTCTTTATTTGTCAGCAGGTTCATTAAACACTTTTTTCATGGTTCAGGCTTTATAGGGTTAAGTAAAGGATCTGAATACTTTTTCCACCACTGCTTTCCACCACTGTTTGTTACACGGGTGTCACCATAAGTTCTTATGGGTTAAAATCTGGTTAAAGCCCTATATTTTGAAAAATCCCTTTTGACTTGTCACACCTACATGACGCTCCTCAGTGCAGAGCCTGCCACCTGCTGGTGAAACACGCGCAACAACAACAACACAACAAGCAACTAGTTTGAACAGTGTTTATTGCATGACAAACCAGGAAAAAAATAGGCCACACAAGTGGCAAATGAAAGTGTAAGTCTAAAACCTACCACGAGGGAACCGTCCACTTAAAAAGACACATTCTCAGGACTACTTTTGGCGGCTGAAGAAGCTATTTCTGCAGGTTTGAAAGGTTGCAGCGTGTGCAGCGCGGCTCAGAGGAAGCTCAGACCGAGCCGCGCGCTTGCACATACGAGCAATTTGACCGATTTACACATCGCGTGCGAACTAACCGCTTCTCGTGACAGCGGGACAGATGCTTCTCAGGCAAATGCTGCCTTCACTGCAGGAAGTGTAGCGAAGCAGCACGGCGCATGCCCTGGTGCCTCTCTGACAAGCAAGAGGATGAACCGTCCCCTGCTGTAAAACGGTGAGTAAAAACTACCACATTATTCTTTTAAAGTAGCAGGTTGTATTTCAGAGTTTTTAGTGTAGACTCGGCGGGGTTTTTGTTGTGCACAGCCTCTGTGGGACATGAATGAGTGCGTGCTGTCGCTCCGTTGTTCAGCCGAGGTGTGCGTGCTGCCGCAGCGACAGACGTCAGTTTAAGTGGTGAAGGAGGGTGAGAAAGGCACGCAACTGTCCCTGTAGGAGTTAATGGTCAAAAAGGTCTACTTGTTATAATGTGGAATATGTTAACTAATGTGTTATATTGTGCTCACTGCATGGGAAAAAAGGTTGTTTGGGTAATTTGTCAGGAAATCTAACAGACAATTTGTTAATTTCTCCTTTAATTCTCTCTGTGCTGTTGATATTGTCACTTGAGCTGCTGTTTGTATAGGATTGAAAGAATATTATGAACAGAATCATACCAGAATTATTACTAATTGAAGTAAATATCGACTGTCCATGTAGGAGTTGGTGGTTATAATGTGGAATATGTTAACTAATGTATTATATTGTGCTCACTGCATGGAAAAAAAGGTTGTTTTGTTAATTTGCCAGGAAATCTAACAGACAATTTGTTAATTTCTCCTTTAATTCTCTATGATATTGTCGCTTGAGCTGCTGTTTGTATAGGATTGAAAGAATATTATGAACAGAACAGAATATGAACAGAATCATACCAGAATTATTAGTAATTGAAGTAAATATTATTACTAATTGAAGTAAATATCGACTGTCCATGTAGGAGTTGGTGGTTATAATGTGGAATATGTTAACCAATGTATTATAGTGTGCTCACTGCATGGAAAAAAGGTTGTTTTGTTAATTTACCAGGAAATCTAACAGACAATTTGTTAATTTCTCCTTTAATTCTCTCTGTGCTATTGATATTGTCGCTTGAGCTGCTGTTTGTATAGGATTGAAAGAATATTATGAACAGAATCATACCAGAATTATTACTAATTGAAGTAAATATCGTCTGTCCCTGTAGGAGTTGGTGGTCAAAAAGGTCTACTTGTTATAATGTGGAATATGTTAACCAATGTATTATATTGTGCTCACTGCATGGAAGAAAAAAGGTTGTTTTGTCAATTTAACAGGAAATCTAACAGAGAATTTGTTAATTTCTCCTTTAATTCTCTCTGTGCTATTGATATTGTCACTTGAGCTGCTGTTTGTATAGGATTGAAAGAATATTATGAACAGAATCATACCAGAATTAATGCTGTTACTGTTTATTAGCCTGTTTATTATGCTGTAAATGTTGATTAAGGAGTGAATTTACATTTATCTTTCACCTCCATTCCCAGTGACATTAGACAGCAGCTCAGTGAACACTTCATTGACATTTGACCCATTTAAAACACCTTTTATTGACAGTGATTATAGACCTTGTAGCCTACTGTATAATTTAACTGTAACCTTTTTAGAATTGAAAGGATTAACTACAACCATAACATTATGACAGCAGACACAAAAATAACTGATAGGGATTTAATGCTTTGCTTAATATGACTTGTTAACAACACTTCTGCAGATTACAATTGCTCAACAGGTCTTTTATTGGTAATATACTTGTGGTTAATGGAATTTCCTAAATGAGACAAGACCCAATTTTATTCCTTGGCTTTTTAACACTGCGTGAGTTTTGTGGTCCTCTGTGTCTTTTATTTCTTTTATTTTTTTTACTACTTTTAACTACATCTTTTATTTTATTTTACTATGTTTATCTGTTTTGATTGTATTGTTTTATTTATGGCATCATTTTAGATTTATACACTTATTATTTATTGCTGATTGGTATATGGAATTGTTTGTTTTATTGTTGATTTTATGTACAGCACTTTGGAGACGTTTGTGTTGTTTAAATGTGCTATACAAATAAAGGGGGATTGGATTGGATTGGATTTGAAGACTGGACCGCACACAGAACTAAATTATAAATGCATTTAAAAAGTATCATAATTTAAAAATGTTTTTAATGAGAATGAGAGAAAATATGTAAAGATATATATAATTCCCTCCAACATCGTGAATTATATCACAATTGCAAAAACATTTAAAAAATAATTGCAATTCAGGTTTTTTCCCCACTTTTGTCCCATCATCTGTGACATTATTCATCTGCATCCCTCTTTATATAGGAATCCAGGCATGCCCATGTGAGGATTATGTCATTTTAAGCCCAGTATGGATTCATTTCTATGACAGTTGCATGCCAGAAAAGACTGTTGGGGGAGGCTTTTATTGACTTGTGTGTGTGCATTACCTAGCATCACTGCATGCATGCATGTGTGTGTGTGTGTGTGTGTGTGTGTGTGTGTGTGTGATGTGGATGTGAACATGCGTGCTCTGCCCTCTCTGCGTGCAGCTCTGTGAGGAGGGGTGATGGCGGGTGCTGAGGTCATCGTGTCTTCAGGGGATCTCATGACGGTGAAGGAGGAGGAAGGGGCGTCCAGTGGCAACAACCATAAGACTCAAGTCATCCTGCACCTGCAGCCCATTCTGCACGGGTAACAAGGGTTTTATTACTGAAGGGAGGGTAGATGTCCTCCATTTTCTGTGTGATAATGTGAATGAATGAATGCTTTATTTCGGTTACAAAAAACAAAAAAACAAAGACAACAAAATAAAATCATGTTTTTACAAAATAATCCATCAGACAGCAACCGAAAAAGGAACAGGCTGAAGCCCCAAGGCTTATTTTTGCCTCTCCTGTACTATCTACATGCATATACATTACATTATATACATTACATTAACTGAGTAATTCAAATTGTTACAAAACACATGATACCTTAAACTGAAAAATCAAATTCAATCAAATCAAATTTCATTGTGTAACCCTAATGTAAAGAGATTTTAAGGAAATACAGTACAGGCCAAAAGTTTGGACACACACCTTCTCATTCAATGCGTTTTCTTTATTTTCATGACTATTTACATTGTAGATTCTCACTGAAGGCATCAAAACTATGAATGAACACATGTGGAATTATGTACTTAACAAAAAAAGTGTGAAATAACTGAAAACATGTCTTGTGTTTTAGATTCCTCAAAGTAACCACCCTTTGCTTACTAGAATATAAGACATGTTTTCAGTTATTTCACACTTTTTTTGTTAAGTACATAATTCCACATGTGTTCATTAATAGTTTTGATGAATCTACAATGTTAATAGTCATGAAAATAAAGGAAACGCATTGAATGAGAAGGTGTCAAAACTTTTGGCCTGTACTGTAGATAGATTTTTATCATGATCATTTTTCTACTAAATTCTATGACATCATGAATGTTTTTCATATTCAGTGTAATGCAGGCTGAAGTCAAAGCCTTTTACATTTAAAAAAAATGGGTAGATGAATTATGCAACAGTGATGCAAACATTCTGATGTTAAATTCAGAACTATTCAACTCTCAGCTTGCAAGAAATGATTTTTCTGCTAAATGTGAGAATTCTGTCGCCCTCTGCAGGATAAATGACGACATTGCGGACACTGGCACGACAGTCCTGGCCATAGAGACACAACCTGGTATGTGATTCAGATAATTTCCCTTCACTGCTGACATTAAATTACAACAGGAAGGTTTTCCTGTGGATGAAGCAGTCCAACTTTGTTGATGAGCTATACTTAATTATGCATTGATTGATACAGCTTATTAGTTTCAGCATTCAAAATTTAATTAAAACCGTGTTTGACCACAGTGCTTTAAAGAACTCACAGTCAACAGTAAATACTGTTGAGTAAATTCTTGTTTTGCATCAATAACAACATGGTGGCAGGCTGCGTGCTCGACAGATTTTCTAAGAGGACTGAAGTTTGCTTGTATTTAGTTTTTGTGCAGTGGGAAACTTTTCCTTATCTACAGTGACACAGACACTAAAGCAGACATCACAAAGACAGGGTGCTGTTTATGCACCCTTTAACCCTTTGATGCACAACATGGGTCTAAAGTGACCCGACAGAGTTTTTATGTTCGATATCGATGCAATAATTCATCATTCAGTATTCCAGGTTTTCCTCAATTAGTTTGTTTTTGATCATCATACATCCTAATTTTTATGTTTTCCTTTATTAATTTTGAATAGAATCCCTTTGTCTGTCACTACTCTTCTATTACACAACATAGGTCAAAAATGAGCCATATCCATTTTTTAGCTAAGTAGCTTGTTAAGCTAACTTCTTAGCTAACTTCTTGGCTAAGTATTTAGCTAAGTAGCTTGCTAAGCTAACTACTTAGCTAACTTCTTGGCTAAGTAGTTAGCTTAGCAAGCTACTTAGCCAAGTAGGTAGCTATGTAATAATACAAAAACTTTTTTCTTCATAAATTATGAGAAGCAAAACGAAAATAATGATCTGTGTTTATCAAAAACAAGATATTTAAAGAATACTTAGAATATTCAATCATGAAATAAGTTGATATAAAAAGATAGAGCACAGAAACACACAGCAAGCAATAAATAACAGGGGAAATGAATGCGGGTCATTTTTGACCCATGTTGTGCATCAAAGGGTTAAAGTCTGTCAGCATTTGATATTGATTTCATATGCTTACATAAGATAATTATATTTTGAATGTTTATGCAAACAAAGCGGGCATAGAGCGGCTAATTTTATTTGTGATTTTCAAAATAAAACTTCAATGTGCCTGGCAGTCATACACACATTTTACCAATACCATGATAATCCTCGGGTCCGGGTGATTTATTGATGGGCATCTGGAGTAGGGCTTTGTAAAGTTCATCTGAGGGTTTCATTAAGGGTTTATCAAGTGTTTCTGCATCTTGTTTGGATAGATTGGGTAAGTCCAGGTTATTAAAGAATGATTGTAACTCTAATGGGTCGGGGTCTTTATTTGAAGAATATAATTCACTGTAGAAAGATTGAAAGATCTTATTTATTTCTTGTGGGTTTTGGGTAGTGTCACCTGTTGAGGTTTTTATAGTTGAGATTACTGCTTTCTCCTTTTTATGTTGTATTTGACTCGCTAAATATTTGCTTGGTTTATTGTTGTTTTCCACGTTGTCGTATTTGAGTTGTTGTATCAGAAATTGTGTTTTTTTTTATTCAAAATTTCATCTAACTGAAGTTTGGTGTGTTGTAGATCCTTTTTTATTTGTTCGTTGGGGTTGTTTGAATAGATATCTGTGAGTTTTTGTTCCAGATGTTTTTCTAGTTCCTAGTTCTAGTATGATAACCTGATAACTGTGATAATGTTGGTCATTATAATCCGATAAGAAATGTTCACATCTCTGTGTGTGTACAATAAATGCTGGTGTTTTTGTCTTGTGACTGTTAGAAGACAGTAAAGCAGAAGGAGAGGAGGTTGAGTATGGCTACCCCATCACCTGTGGAGACAGCAGAGCCGTTCTACTCTTTAAGAAGTTTGTGTGTCCTGGAATTAATGTCAGATGTGTCAAAGTAAGTAGTTTAACCTTCCTTACTCTACTGCATATGATTATGTTCACATCTTGTCTGTCATAGATGTCTTTTTCATTTCTCCACATACTTATAATAGCTTTCTTAACATACACTACTGGTCAAAAGTTTTAGAACACACCAACTTTTCCAGAATTTAATTGAAAATGATGCAGTTTAATGTCTCAGTGTACTCTGAAATGAATGCACATTTGCAACATTTAAAATTCTTCATTGAGCATGATAGTGTTTTGAAAGTAAAAAAAAGATTCAAAATCACATTTTATGTTGGACTAAAGGACTAAAAAAAGACCAAAAAAAAGACACAAAATGACAAAAAAGACATCAAAAGACACAAAATGACTAAAAAAAAGACACAAAATGACCAAAAAAAGACACAAAATGACTAAAAAAGACACCAAAAGACACAAAATTACTAAAAAAAAGACACAAAATGACCAAAAAAGACACCAAGACACAAAATGACTAAAAAAGACACCAAAAGACTCAAAATGACAAAAAAAAGACACAAAATGACAAAAAAAAGACACCAAAAGACACAAAATGAATATGAACATGAAAAGAATAAAAAATGGACAAAATAGCCCAAGACTCCATAGAGTTAAGTTGTTAACCCATTTCTTGTTCCCTGAAAAAGGCCTACTTGTATAATTCTGAAATGTACATTATTTTCCAGTTTTGGTTAAGCTTACCTTTTTTTATTTACCTCTGGCAGTTCACCACTTACCTTTGTACCCTTTCAAGCTGTTCATTTGACTTGAACTGCTTGAATTTCAATAAAAAACTGGAAAAATTGGGGTGTTCTAAAACTTTTGACCGGTAGTGTACTGTACATTGTGTTGTCTTCTGTTTTTACAGTTCAATGAGCAGCTCATCAGTCCCAAACAGTTTGTCCATCTGGCAGGGAAAGCCACTCTGAAGGACTGGAAGAGGGCCATCAGACTGGGAGGGGTCATGCTCAGGTAGAGTTTAAAACAAAAACCCTGCTGGTCCGCCTGTCCTCTTCTTAGTAACTGCTGACTGATGCTGCCTTTAAATCTGCACCACCTTCAACCAAGGTTATAATAGTTTTTTATTTTTCATTAGTTTTAGTGTTAATTTCGTTGTCAATTTTTGTTTTCAAATTCAGTTAGTTTAAGTTAGTTTTTAGAGTGGGTTTGCTAGTTTTAATTAGTTTTTATTTTTTGGAAAATGCTTAGTTTTAGTTTAGTTTTTATTAGTTTTAGTGTTAGTTTTAGTTTTTTTTGTAATGGGGTATTTGTTGGGTGCCAGATTAAAAAAAATCAAAATAAAATGTGCCTTTATTTCCTTTTATTATCCATCTCAGCCCCAATAAGTTTATTAAGTCATAAAAACAGATAGATGAAATAGATTTCATATCAACCAAAAAGGTTTACGTATGAAAAAAGTTGACAAAGATGAAAACTAAGGACATTTTCACTATAATTTCAGTTAGTTTTGTAACCACACATTACAGTTCCAGTTAGTTATCGTTTTTTTTTAAAACCTCTAGTTTTTATTTTTATTTCAGTTAACGAAAATGTTTTTTCAATTCTAGTTTTCGTTATTTCGTTAGTTTTCGTTTACTATAATAACCTTGCCTTCAACCACTTCGTTGCATTGAGGGTTAAAGTGTCAGACGCCTCAATCTAATGAAGTCAACAGCATATCTCATTCACATAATTTGCACTTACGTGGAGTCTGTCTGTGTTGGAGGTTGCCAGAACATTCCAGAGTCAGTCGGTAAGCTGCATTATTATGATAGCAGGATCAAATAACACGCTGAGTGAAACTTCTCACCTCTTTATCGTGTTTGCACTTGTTCCTGGTGTTACTGTGAGTCAATACACCAACTCATTAGGCAATATCTGCTCTTTTCATCTTCTTTTTCCTCCAGAGGTCACATCAATAGGCTTTGTGTCAAACAAACGTCTGGAAATCTATCGAGATTGTTCAACAAACTCAAACCACACATTTCACACATTTCTAGGGTGTTCTTTTAACCTGCCTCTCCCCCTCCAAGGTTATAATAGTTTTGGATTTTTCATTAGTTTTAGTTTTAATTTCGTTGTGAACTTTTGTTTTCAAATTCAGTTAAGATAAGATAAGATAAGATAAAACTTTATTGATCCCTTGGGATGGCTCCCTCAGGGAAATTGAGTTTCCAGCAGCAAACAGGTTAAAAAGCACACAGTATCAAAAGTAAGAAAAAAAAGTAAAAGAACAATTTATATACAATAAATAAATATGAGGTGTATGGGTTTTTAAATAGTCCTTATGTATTTCTTATTGTATTTGTTACTGCTCCTTCCTGTCCTCTGTCCTCTAGTTAGTTTTAGTCAGTTTTCAGAGTGAGTTTTCTAGTTTTAGTTTAGTTTTTATTTTTTGAAAATGCTTAGTTTTAGTTTAGTTTTTATTAGTTTTAGTGTTAGTTTTAGTTTTTTTGTAATGGGCTATATGTTGGGTGCGAGACTCAAAGAGGTCATAATACATTTTGCGTTTATTTCCTTTGGTTTATCATCTCAGCCCCAATAAGGTTATTAACTCTTACAGTTCTGGGTGTTTTGAATTTTGGTTCTAGTGTAAACATCCCAGTCTCAGTAAACATATTCACCATGTGTTGCATGTTCAAATAGAAACACTGAATTATGAATGAAAAAAGTTGACAAAAACGAAAACTAAGGACATTTTCACTATAATTTTAGATAGTTTTGTAACCACACAATACAGTTTCAGTTAGTTATCGTTTTTTTAAAAACCTCAGTTTTTATTTTTATTTCAGTTAACGAAAATGTTTTTTCAATTCTAGTTTTCTTTATTTCATTAGTTTTCGTTAACTATAATAACCTTGTCCCCCTCGCAGGAAGATGATGGACTCCGGCCAGATAGATTTCTACCAGCATGACAGCGTGTGCAGCAACACCTGCCGCAGCACTAAATTTGATGTGCTGATCAACAGCACGCGGCTTCCTCCGGGGACCTCGGTGCAGCCGAGCCCATCATGTCTGGCTCTTGACCTTGCTGGAGGACAGGTGCCTCCCCTGACAGGTAGATTTCAGTTGGCTGTTACAGTTTGTTGGTTTTTTCCTCACACATATGCTTCAGCTGCTGTTTTTTTTTTAAATATATGATTGTGATGATGCACACAAAACTTTTTATAGCCACCTGGAAATGATTTATCTGCAATAATAAAGCAAGAATAGTCATTTGTCATTTTGTATCTTTTTTGGTCATTTTGTGATCAATTTGTGTCTTTTTTGGTCATTATGTGTATTCTTTTGATCATTTTGTGTCTTTTTTTGGTCATTTTGTGTCTTTTTTGATCATTTTGTGGTCAATTTGTGTCTTTTTTGGTCATTATGTGTATTCTTTTGATCATTTTGTGTCTTTTTTTGGTCATTTCATTTCGTTTAGTCTTTTTGGTCATTTAATGTCCTGTTTTTTTTCTCACACATATGCTTCAGCTGCTGTTTTTTTTTAAATATATGGTTGTGATGATGCATACAAAACTTTTTATAGCCACCTGGAAATGATTTATCTGCAAGAATAAAGCAAGAATAGTCATTTCTGACACATGCTGTTGGAGCTAAAGGAAGATAAGGAATTAGGAAATTAGCTGAAAGATAACCAGTGGCGGTTCTAGACTAATTTTACTGTGGGGGCCAAGGAGGGGCCAGTGTTTAATCAGAGGGGCAAATTAAAAATCGTCAAAAGTGATATTTAAGCATTCAATACCTTTATTTTCGCTAAAATTCTCATATTTGGAAGAACTACATTGATTGAAACACTGAGACTTACCAACATTAACAGTTATTTTTGTACGACAATGACATTTCTCACTTTTGTGCACAATTACTTTTTTTTATTTTGAAAGTGCAGTACAGTGAGAATGATCTTTATATTTAGCTTTTATTGCACAATTAAACTATTATACAATGTACACATTATGGGTTCCTTTTGTGTACAATGAGATATTGTTTGAACAACAAAAAGGTTAGAATTGTTCCGTCGTTCATCGTTATAAATTGATCATTTTATTATTAATTTGGCACAGGGGCCACAGCAGGGGCCAAAGGCTTCTTCACAGGGGCAGTGGCCCCTGGAGGCCCCTGTGTAGAACCGCCACTGCAGATAACACAACAGTTTCTAAATGAGCAACCACTGTGACTGCACAGAAATAATATATCAGTCTATGGAAAAACAATTGCATTTCTTTGGCAGTCTTCCCTCTGCCTACTCATGTTCATCGGTGATATTAGATGTTTATGCACTATAGTTACAGTAAATCCCTTTTTGTGGTCATTTCAGGAGAGACTGCACATGATGCAGCAGAGGAAGGAGAACCTTTGGAGGAGAAGTTCAGCACAACAACAGAGTGGAGCCCAGGTCCAGGTCCGGCCCGGGATGGAAACCCTACAACAGCCAACGGACATTCTGCAAAGAGAAAGAGGGCCGACACACCTGGTAAATATAAGAAAGGACACCGAGGGGGTGTGGGGAAAATAATCCAAAATGGTTTGGCTGATAGGACAAATATATTGATTATTTACATGGATGTATTACTGAAGGGGTCTACTGAGCTCAGTCTCAGGGGCCCAAAGTGTCCGTCAACACAAAGAATCTACAAAGAGATTCAAAATCACTACAGACAATAAAAAAACTAGGTAACGCTTTATAATAAGTACTGATTATTTATGTATAAAGTACTGATTATTTATTGCTTATTAATCACTTCTAGCCTATAAAATATCAGATAGTAGTAAAAAATGTTCATTGCAATTTCCCAGAGCCCAAAGTTTGTCCAAAACTTAAAGAGAAGAGTAATATTTAATATATATTCATATCTGAAAAGCTGGGAGCAGAGATTATTTAATGATTTTTGCTGAGATTGATTTAATGATTAATAGATTCAGAAAACTCGCAAAACTCGCAACACTTGCATTGAATTCAATATGTCAATTAATGAATCAGGTAATCATTTCAACTTTACTGTTTTTAGTTGTTGAAATGTCCAAAATGCTCTTTTTGATTGTGTCATTTACAAACTTGATGCAAGAACAAATCTGATCCTGTAACAAGAGAGCACAGTAAATACTACAGGTGCATCTCAGTAAATGAGAATATCATAGAAAAGTTTATTTTCTGTCAGTAGTTTAATTCAAACAGTGGAAATAACACATTAAATAGATCCCTAACACATAGAATGAAACATGTCTTAATTTATTTAATTCCTTCTAATTATAATGATTATCGCTTACATTTAATGAAGACCTAAAATTTAGTCTCTCAAAGATTTCGGTAACGCTTTATAATAAGGTCCTTAATAACCATTAATTAACAAGTAATAAGGCATTGTTCTCACTTTAGATCCGGTAGTTGCAAAAAGCATAGTTAACTTATAGTTAACTTATAATAGATGAGCAATAAAGTATATTTTAATATCAATAAGCAAACAAAATAAGATTAATAAAGGCATGGCAAAGACATAATGGGTGGGTCATGGGTGTTTGTAATGCCATTATTAACACTTATATAAGCTTATAAACACACAATAATGTTAATAAGCATCTTGTAAGGACTTACAAGGGCCTTATTACTTGTTAATTAATGGTTATTACAAGGACCTTAATATAAAGCGTTACCAAAAACTACAAAGAGACCACAACAACTCAACTCAACTCAACTTTATTTGTAAAACACTTTAAAACAACAACAGCCGCAACAAAGTGCTGTACATAAACAAACAGAACAAGAGACAATAAAATAAATAAATAAAACAGGAAATAAACACTAAAATAAATAGATTAATTGCTTTTTAAAAGACAATTTAAAAAACAATAAATAAAAGCAAACCATAAAACACTAAAAACAAGAGCAGAGTCTCATGCGTGGTTAAAAGCCAAGGAATAAAAATAGGTTTTAAGATGACTTTTAAAAAAACAAAAAGAGGCTAAACAACTATAAAGTGTGCGTTTTGCCTTTTTCATGTCTGTATCCAGGGGCCCATTGTGTCATAAACCACTCATGACTATTGAGGCTGAATCCATGAACAGTTTTTGAACCTGAAGAAAAACAAGACAATATAACTCTGCATAACTCTATTAAATTTAGCATTCATGGCGTAATATACAAATACAAAATATGATCATAAGTGCAAAATTTCTGCACCATAAGTAGCTACAGAACCAGCAGTAGAGGGCTTCAGTCATGCACTGATGGGTTTACTGCAGTTCTGTATCTGCCTATGACTATGTGGTGTTAGAAGCTGCCTTTTTCTCTGGGAGTCCTGTGCGTCACTGGGTTCCTGATGGATGGGAGTCAATTTCACCATGCATTATGTGACTGGGATGGGACAAGAAAAGGGTAAACAGCAGCAGGCAGAATGGGAAGCATAATAACAATAGGTTAGTTTTTATATAAATTATACTGTCAATGACGGACTCTGGCCCTCCAAAAACATTAGAAACAAAGATGGAGCAGCTGGCCCTCATTAGAAAAAGAATAGGAGCCCCTGGGTATGTAGTCTAGACGGATTTCAGAATAAAGGCCTCCTATAAGAAGTGAGGAGCATTTATGGGTACAAGTCAGGAACCGGCCTACCTTACATATCTCAAGGGTGCTGAGTCCAAAAAAAATGGTTCCCAAGTGAAATTTTTAGTTTTTGACCTTCTAATTTGTATCAAATGGCCAATTGCCCGTCTTGCACAGTCATTGGACCATTTCCCCTTAGTTTTTTTGTAAGTAGGCAATCAAGATGAGGAAATTAAGTTTCTGGATCTATAGTCTAGGGTCAGAGCAAGGATATAGTGGAGGCTCAGTGTCTTTTTTATGTATATATATATGCAAAATACCAACTGGAACATTTAAAAGTGATATTGATTGAATATTTATGTCGGCCTTAAAAAAAACACACAAATAATGCTTAATTTCACCTTAAAAGTTGGTATTTTGCATATATATATATAAATATACATAAAAAAGACACTGAGCCTCCACTATATTCTTGCTCTGACCCTAGACTATAGATCCAGAAACTTAAACTCCTCATCTTTGATTGCCTACTTACAAAAAAAAATGGTCCAACAACTGAGCAAGATGGGCAATTTGGCCGCCATATTGATATGCAAATGAGAAGGTCAAAAACTCTAAATTTCGCTTGGGAACCTTTTTTTTTTGGATTCAGCACCCTTGAAATAAGTAAAGTAGGCCGGTTCCTGACTTGTACCCATAAATGCTCCTCACTTTCACTTTTTGGACAATTCCGTCTAGACTAGTATGTTTACTGAAGGAATTGTTGGTCTTAACACAGGAATGGGCTGGGACCAGAGTCATTTTTCCGGGATTTGGACAGAACAGGTGTTTTTTTTTGTGGGAATGAGATGACGGAAGTGAAAATCCACTCCCCTTGTCAACCTTTATGGGAAGTCACGTATCTCCATGCTGAATCTCTATAAAGTGATATGTTCTAACCTCTACTTTGAACTGTTGCATTTACCTCTGGTTACCACTTCGTCAGCTGACCTAGGGCAACCTCCCAGAGGCAAATTTGTAAAGTTTATGAGATAGCTGTGTATTATCGGAGGAGACACCGGTTCAGCCCACTGACCTTCAGTCCTCCAGAGGCCACGCATCCGTAAGCTGTGTCCTTTAAACCAGCTATTCTCAACCTTGGGGTCGCGAGATGATTTTTGGGGGTCGCCAAATCATTTTGGAAGGCAGCTCTGTCTCCACTGTGTTAAAGTGTTCATGTGTTCATGTTTTAGTCTTTTTGGTCATTTAATGTCTTTTTGTTTGGTCATTTTGTGTGTGTTTTTTGTCATTTTGTATCTTTTTTGTGTCTTTTTTGGTAATTTTGTGTCTTTTTTGATCATTTTGTGGTCAATTTGTGTCTTTTTTGGTCATTTTGTGTCTTTTTTTTTTTTTTTGTGTGTCTTTTTTGGTCATTTTGTGTCTTTTTTGATCATTTTGTGGTCAATTTGTGTCTTTTTTGGTCATTTTGTGTCTTTTTTTGGTCATTTCGTTTCTTTTTTGGGTCATTTTGTGTCTTTTTGGTCATTTTGTGTTTTTTTTGGTTATTTTGTGGTCCTTTTATGTCTTTTTTGGTCATTTTGTGTCTTTTTTTGATCATTTTGTGTCTTTTTTTGGTCATTTCGTTTCTTTTTTGGGTCATTTTGTGTCTTTTTTTGGTCATTTTGTGTCTTTTTTTGATCATTTTGTGTCTCTTTTTGGTCATTTTGTTTCTTTTTTGGGTCATTTTGTGTCTGTTTTGATCATTTTGTGGTCTATTTGTATCTTTTTTGGTAATTTTGTTTCCTTTTTTTGGTCATTTTTTTGGGTGATCTGAACTGTGCGTGTGAGATTCTGTTCAGTGAGCGGGGGTCGCGGACAACATGCATGTTAAATTGGGGTCGCGACTCAAAAAGGTTGAGAAACACTGCTTTAAACGAGGCGGCCCTTAATTTGCAACTGTGTATCCTGGTGGATAAAATGGTAACGGATGATAAAAAAGAAACATTAAAATATCAGATCATTGCATGAATCATAAACAGCAAAAAACACAATGAATGAATGTTAACATCTGTCAGTTCCTTTACCTTTCACCTCTAATACACCGAGCCAATGAAACCTGAATCTGCAGCTGTGGGATGTTCTACCATTCCTGCAGATTGACCTTAAAAAGTTGCTGACCACTAACAGGCAGAGAGTCACATCTCTTTATATTACCATCCACGGCAACTGACATTTTTAAGTGCGGCTTTTTCTTGCAGGGACCTAAGCTTTGATTTAAGGGCTTTTAAAGGTGACCTGATTAGGCATTGATCCAGCTGGGCCGCAGTCAGTAAAATAGCCTCGGGTGATCTTTTGTGTGCAAGGGAAATTGCGGTGCCTCACTGCACAAGCGGTATTACTTGTCACGGGGCTTAAAACAAATTGACAACTCTCAGGAAATGTACTCAGCCCATAACTACTCTCCGTCATCTCCAGAAATGTGTTTCTTTCCATTAGTGTGCATTCCAGACATGGAGACATACATGAATTTAGCTTCAGAGAGCTGTAAATGGGATTTGGAATATTTTCTGTGGGTGTATTGCATTTATCTTGACAGGCATTTAAGCTAACATGAAAGTGTTCGCATTTCTTTCAAGATAACATATCAAAGCACCTCTGATATTTTATCACTTCTCAACTTCTATTTGGCTCAGTTTTGTACAGATCCCAAGTAATTTTTTCAGTCTGCCCTGTCCTCCTCCTTCTTCTTCTTCTCCTCTTTCTAACCCATTTCCTGCTCTTTTCCTCTCCACCTATATTGCCCATATAACATCTCTCTCCCATTTCCTCTATCTCATTATATCTTTCTTCATTGTTTCTCCAGCCCTGACACTTCTTCCAATGTTTCCCTCCTCAATTTCTCTTTCAAACCTTTAACTCTCTATAAATCTTCCTTTCAGACATTTCCCTGTCTCCATACTCCATCTCATTTGTCCCACATTTATTTCCTTGCCTCTGCCTTTTTTCCCATTGTGTCTTTTTTTACTATACTCTATCTACTATCTTTTACAACTCCACAGCTCACATAGGAATGCATACTTCACTCATGCACAAATCACTTCTATAATACCACTTTCTCTTATTTATCTGTGGCACTTTGACATTTTTATATGACAAGACAAACACACACAGATCCCCACATATCATAATAATGATCCGCCTAATTGACCTTCTCTAGATGGAGTACTGAGTCTGTGGAGGGGTGTGGCAGACTCTGGGCTGATGGGGGAGGTCCTGTCCAGTCTCCAGACTGAATTATTAGCCACTCTTAAAGGAGTGGAGGCTCGCAGTGAGAAGGCCAACCTGCAGGAGACAGGTGAGATCCCACAGTGAAATTAGAAATCAATATAACCGCAGTGCTTTTATTTTGACGATAGTTAAGACAACAAATATAGCCACTAATATATATGACAGAAGAAAATAAACTTTACTAAACCTTGTGTCCTGTCAGTCAGCCACTATAGAAGCCTTTTGATACTTTATATCAACTTTATATGAATTACTACGCATTATTATTTACCGTTCGTTTTTTAATTTAACCGTTCTACCTGTTATTTCCTGTCACTACCTTTCAAAATGAAAGCACCCGTTTCACACTGGACGGCACCTTTTCAAAATAAAAGCATCACAACATTGTTAAACACCTTGAAAATGTACAAACATGAAAAACAAGCTATATAATACAAAAACACCAATAGGAAGCTTACTAAAGGACATTTACAGTTGTGTTTAAAATAAATGGACTAGTGATATAGTGATTGGAGTATTTACTACTTTTTACTGCTATATTTGATTTACTCCACATTAACAGTCTTATCATAACATGTATTCCTATCAGTAGCAGCTCAAAACCAGATAATTTACTGTATTTTATAAAGCGATTAAATTATTATTGAGCAGAATTTAGTTCAGAGTTTTGGCCCGGCCCCTGCAACCTTCGTGGTATTGGTCATGTGGCCCCTTGGGGACATTAATTGCCCACCCCTGCACTGGACTGTGAAAAGAATTACTTTTAAATTTAGTCAAATGTCAGTCAAGTAAAAAAAAATGTAAATCTAATCTTATAATGATTTTTTAATAAAAGCTCCACCAACTAAATCTGGTTTGAGCATAGACATTGATTTTTTTTTTTTATAAGTTTGGAAGCAATGTTGAGAACAATCATATTTATTATTCAAGCCTTGTCACTGACTCTTGATGATTTTGTTTTGCCAGATGCCGTCATCCTTAATTCCCTGTGCAAGATGTTTGGCCTTTTAGACTCAGTGAAGCAAGCTCTGGACCTGAAACGCAGCCAGGAGGAAGAAATCCATAACAAAGTTTATGGTGAGAAAATTCTTTGAAGGCAACATATGGTGCATACGGTGATAATCCAGTGGATTGTATTAGGGAAAAGGGAAACTGTAGTATTTTTCAGCCTGGACCCGGTTTTCACAAGTTTGAGTGTCTAATTGACTAATGGGAACAGTAGTTTCTGAAATTGGATCAGTATTGAGAGAGAGAGCTGCAGCCAGCTGCCACACAACAAGCTGTGATCGTTCGGGGCCACTGCGCAGAGATAACATAACGCTTCGTTCACTAAAACTGCTTTTTTTTTTTCTTCAGATTATTATTATTATAAGCAGGGATGGCATGATACCACCACAGATCCGGTACCGACACCGCAACCTTAAGTAACTGCTAATACAGATGCTAATCTGATACCGTCTTTTTCTCTTAAACAGCTTTTTTTGGTAATTTTGTGTCTTTTTTTGGTCCTTTTGTGTCTTTTTTGGTCCCTTTTATTTTTTTTGGATCATTTTGTGTCTTTTTTTGGTCATTTCGTTTCTTTTTTGGGTCATTTTGTGTCTGGTCAAAAGTTTTAGAACACACCAATTTTTCCAGAATTTAATTGAAAATGATGCAGTTTAATGTCTCAGTGTACTCTGAAATTAATGCACATTTGCAACATTTAAAATTCTTTATTGAGCATGATAGTGTTTTGAAAGTAAAAAAAAGATTCAAAATCACATTTTATGTTGGACTAAAGGACTAAAAAAGACACAAAATGACCAAAAAAAGACACTAAATGACAAAAAAGACACCAAAAGACACAAAATGACTAAAAAAAGACACAAAATGACTAAAAAAAAGACACAAAATGACTAACAAAGACACAAAAATAATTAAAAAATGGACAAAATAGCCCAAGACTCCATAGAGTTAAGTTGTTAACCCATTTCTTGTTCCCTGAAAAAGGCCTACTTGTATAATTCTGAAATGTACATTATTTTTCAGTTTTGGTTAAGCTTACCTTTTTTATTTACCTCTGGCAGTTCACCACTTACCTTTGTACCCTTTCAAGCTGTTCATTTGATTTGAACTGCTTGAATTTCAATAGAAAACTGGAAAAATTGGGGTGTTCTAAAACTTTTGACCGGTAGTATATTTGTGTATTGTTGTCCTCATCTACTTTTCAATCTGTGAGAACTCTTCATGTATACTCTAACCTCAAATAGATACAACAATTTAATGTAATAACACAAATTATAGAACTATAAATAAAATTTAATCTCCTCATACCCATTATCGGAATCTAAACAATCAGCCGTGACACTGACGACCCTTTAGATAAACCCAGCTACGCTTTCTGCTCTCCAACACAACAAACTCTCTCTCCGACTCTGACTCACATTTCCACCGTTTTTCTTCTTGCAGCAAGTCATCTCTCATGACATTTCAGAACAGAATGCCATCTCCATTTTTCCATAATGTTGTCAGACAATTATAATAACAATCTTAGTCTGTTTGTGGCAAAAACAAGCACTTTAAACGGACATACATTGACAGTGGACATGCCACAAAATGATTACATTGCAGCCCATTTTGCTGCAGCGCTCTCGCTCAGTTCTGGACCAATTTTGAAAATTGTTGGCCCCATTATTCACTTCCGCACAAAAACAAGGGAAAATAGGAGCCAGGCTGGAAAATACAGATATACAGATCAAGGTTATAATAGTTTTGGATTTTTCATTAGTTTTAGTTTTAATTTCGTTGTGATTTTTTGTTTTCAAATTCAGTTAGTTTTAGTTAGTTTTTAGAGTGAGTTTGCTTTGTTTTAGTTTAGTTTTTATTTTTTGAAAATGCTTAGTTTTAGTTTAGTTTTTATTAGTTTTAGTGTTAGTTTTAGTTTTTTTGTAATGGGCTATACACTGTAAAAAATAATCTGTTTAATTTACAGTAAAATACCGGCAGCTGTGGTTGCCAGAACTTCACCGTAAAAAATACAGTGAGCGTATGTAAATGTAAATATCAGCAAAAACTGTAATTTATACAGAATAATCCCATCATTTTTAGGATAATTGTGTCATTACGGTATTTCTCCATTAACTTTACATGAACATTTTATATTTTTAGAGCAAAACTGTGTGTTTTCTACAATTTATGGTGGTAGAATTTAAAGTTTTGTACTATTCTTTGATTTACAGTAATTAAAAGTATCTACTACGGTGATGTACAATGTTTAATTTTACGACCTGTTTCTGATGCAATTTGACAGTTTTTTACTGTAATTTCTACAAACATTTTTTACAGTGTACGTTGGGTGCCAGATTCAAAGAGGTCATAATACATTTTGCGTTTATTTCCTTTGGTTTATCATCTCAGCCTCAATAAGGTTATTAACTCTTACAGTTCAGGGTGTTTTGAATTTTGCTTCTAGTGTAAACATCCCAGTCTCAGTAAACATATTCACCATGTGTTGCATGTTCAAATAGAAACACTGAATTATGAATGAAAAAAGTTGACAAAAACGAAAACTAAGGACATTTTCACTATAATTATAGTGAGTTTTAGTTAGTTTTGTAACCACACAATACAGTTTCAGTTAGTTATCGTTTTTTTAAAAACTCTAGTTTTTATTTTTATTTCAGTTAACAAAAAAAAATTAGCCCTCTGCAGCCTCTGAAAGCAAAACATTGATAAAACACAACAGTGATAAACCTGATTGTAATATCCCAACTGTGATATTTTAAATTCACACTGAGCTGCATTTAGAATAGCATCATGCTCGTGTGTTGGTTTCCGGTAAAGGTCACGTTCTGCAAATTCAAAATGAGGACACCTGAACAGTGTTGCTTTTGCTGTGTGTGTTGTGAATTAATTTGAAGATGTATTAAAATATCTGACATATAGCAGTTTATATCATATTCAAGTGTTTTTCTTTAAAGATTTTCTACAACATAAGTGGCGAGCTAGCCACATACCTTCCATATTGGAACCTTCCGTAGTGAGTCACAATGTCATTTATTGTAATTTATTGTAATATTGCACAGTCTTAGACAATTATATAAGGTAATTAGAATACTGAGGCAGCAGCCAAGCTAATTTGGCACCACCTAAGCAACTTTTCCCAAATCTAATTGTTGCAGCTGGTCCCCATTGGAGTTTTATTTTTTATTTTTGTTGCAAGCTTTGTCACGCTCGTGTTGTTTATTAACTCCTCTAGATTTTACATGTTTTGTCCACATACATGTGGTGCTGAAAATGTTCCAAGATAATGAGAAATTGCATATTTTTAATTGAAAAAGGTGAAATGTTTTTTCAATTCTAGTTTTCGTTATTTCGTATAATAACCTTGGTACAGATGTTTCCCTTTAACTTATATCCTGCTCTTTTTTTAGCGCTGGATGAGATTCTGGAGGAGCGGAGGAAACAAAGTTGTGATAAAAACATCTCCTACAAACTTCAGTCTTCAAAACACCTCCAACCTCAACGTCAAAACCCTTCGAACAGCCACAACCTGCTGTCTCCCGTCAGAACCAGCCGAGTGATCCAGCCTCTCTTATCTGCTCTACCTTACGCTCAGCTCGCCATTAACCCTCAGCTCTTCACCCTGTTCCCCGCCTCCACCGGCCAGCGCCACCAGGCTGGAGATGAGCTTGCTGAGACTGGGAACCAGGAGAAGCTCTGCAGGCTGGGACAGGAGGTGGAGGTGGAGGAGGGACAGGACTCCTCAGGGGTCCAGAGAGAGCCGGGACAGAGGACTGTTAGGTTTCAGGAAGAGCCTCACTTCAGAGAGGAGGAAGTAGAGGAGACGGAGAGCTTGCATGAGGTTGAAAGGGTGGTGATAGGAAGAAAGGCGTCGAAGAAACATAAAAGTAAGTGAGGAAGAGAGAGACGATCCCAAAGGGAGGCTGGACTGGAGGCCAGGAATGTGCCTGAGACCTGAAGACTAGCTGTCCTTCTGTTTTTCTCATATACATATCGTTAGCCTCATAGCATAATTGCCTAAGTCATTTTTTGGCCAAATTGTGATATCTGCCCAACTTTACTCTCCTACTACTGCTGCATCTTTCTGTCTTATTGCCTATCAGAACACTTGTTCGAGTCCAAAATCATTTTCTGCCTCTTTGACATTGTGTGGCATTTTTGCCACTACATACAAACATGGCCAACCGCATGACAAAGAGGGCTCTGCTGACCACAAGTGAAGTAATAAGTCTTCTCTTTGATTCATCTGGTTAGGTAGTTCATGTTTCTTCAACTTTCTAGACAATAAATTTACTTTCAGTCAATCAAAGGGATTAGGAGAAGTGTGTTTTTACTTTTAATCACATTTCTGCGACAAGGTATGATGAAGTAATGTAACAGTAGCGAAACACTTTTTATTGCAAGTGTAAAGAGATTTGTTTTGACTAGAAATAAGACATTTTGACAAGATATAAGATCAGTATTCTTGGTTAGATTTTGAGTTTTTGCATTGAACCTGTTCATATTTTCAGAATAGCGTTCAGTGAGCAGAAGTACTCTGTGTTCATTCCAAAAAAAGACCAGTGTGATGTTTGTATTGTTTTTTTCTTGTTTTCCGAAACGCTCAAATATGACTTAGGCAAATATGCTATGAGGCTAACGATATATAGGTGCACCTCAATACATAAGAATATCATGGAAAAGTAGTAGTTCAAGTCAAATAGCCTCAACAAGGTATTGAGTAGATGGACATACTTTTCAGAGGCCAATATTTCCATATTAAACATACTTTTTAAATTTGGTCTTTTATAATATAAAACATTTTGGTGACGCTTTATATTAAGGTCCTTGTAATAACCATTAATTAACAAGTAATAAGGCCCTTGTTAGTCCTTAGAAGATGCTGATTAACATTACTGTGTGTTTAAAAGGTACTGTACAGGTTATAAAACACAGATCACATAATAATCCAGCCAACCAACTGCTTTTTAAAAAGAAGTCGGTCCATTAGTGTTAATAATGGCATTACAAACACCCATGACCCACCCATTATGTCTTTGCCATGCCTTTATTAATCTTATTTTGTTTGCTTATTGATATTGAAATATACTTTATTGCTCATCTATTATAAGTTAACTATAAGTTAACTATGCTTTTTGCAACTACTGGATCTAAAGCGAGAACAATGCCTTATTACTTGTTAATTAATGGTTATTAAGGACCTTATTATAAAGCGTTACCGAAATTTTTGAGAGACTACATTTTAGGTCTTCATTATAAGCCATAATCATTATAATTAGAAGGAATTAAATAAATTAAGACATGTTTCATTCTGTGTGTTATGGATCTATTTAATGTGTTATTTCCACTGTTTGAATTAAATTACTGACAGAAAATAAACTTTTTTATGATATTCTCATTTACTGAGATTATACTACTCATTTGGACTTGCTCTTCTAACATTTCAACAACTAAAAACACAGTAAAGTTGAAATGATTACTTGATTCATTAATTGACATATTGAATTAAATCGCAAGAGTTTTCTGAATCTATTAATCATTTAAATCAATCTCAGCAAAAATCCTTAAATAATCTCTGTTCCCAGCTTTTCAGATATGAATATTTGCTTGTTTATTACTCTTCTCTTTAAGTTTTGGACAAACTTTGGGCTCTGGGAAATTGCAATGAACATTTTTTTACTGCTATCTGATATTTTATAGGCTAGATGTGATTAATAAGCAATAAATAATGAGCACTACTGACTAATTCATAATGAAAATAATGGTTAGTTGCAGCCCTAAAACACTAAATACTGTTTTGAGAACAATACCGTTTTTCTACAAGTATTTCTAAATTTAGCAAAGATAAAAAGAAGGTGTTGTGTATATATAATATTTGATTCTATTTATGATCTTTGGTGATAATATTTTCCCTCGTCTAAAAAGTAATTTGCAGCTTTTTTAAGTCTGTGGCAATTTTTTCTCATACTTTTATAAGTATCTTTCTAATACTATTTGTAATTGAAATTTTCTTGTGAGCTACACTTGTGTTTTGATTGATTTTTTTGTATAATTTGTGAAATATTTCTCACCCAGGCTAAAGATCTATGCACCAGACACGGTCTGAAGAATCATTTTTGACATTGTATATAAAATAAGTATTGTGACTGTTGACATTCATTTGCTTTATGCAGTATTTTACTAAAATGTGCTGCAGATACATAATCTTCTTCTTTTACTTTTCCCCTTCTCTTTATCATAGAAAAAGCATAGAGGAGAAAAATATGTTATGCACAAAAGAGTATGATGAAAAGTATTCTAATGGTCCAAAATGACCTTGTAACATAATGAACACATTTTAATAAAAACCTTTTCGTTTGATATAACAGCAGCAGCTTGTGTTCAAGCTAACTTTGCCATTGTTGATAAGAATTGACTTTGTTACGGTACAAATGGAAAGAGTGCTCACTGCAGGAATATGAGACATCAGACTGATTTGTTTCATTTATTCTTCTACTGAATCATACATTGGTGTTAATCTCTGAAGTTTTATTCATCTCCACATCTTTCTCACAGTCAGGCTCAGGGAAGCTCTTATGTGAATACCTCTTACTGTGATTCTATTCATAAAATCAGAAGATAAAGGCCCCATATTGTTAAAAAGGAGATCTTCTTGTCTTTTTTTTCATTATAAAGCAAGCCTTTGGGCTTCAAAGCCACAGTGAGAATAACCTGCATATTTTCAAAGCTTTGGCAAGGGTAGACATTTTGAACTTTTAAAGCATTGGGGTCAGTTCTGCTAATGCAAAAACATCAAAACGCTCAACACTGAGGAATGAATGCACACAGCCTGTACCTATCTGTGCCTTTAACCCTTTATCAGGCAAAGAACTATATTTGGTAACTTCAGGTAATATTTTGAGGAAAAAAGTTGCAAATTTACTAGATTAAAGTGGCAAATCTACAAGAAAAAAAGTTGCAGATTTAAGAGATTTAAAGTGGCAAATCTGCATGAAAAAAGTCGCAGATTTACGAGAAAAAAGTGGGGAAAAAGCAACTTTTTTCTCCCAGATTCACCACTTTAACCCTTAATAGGGCACTCATTGAAATACTTGCAAATTCCAAATTTCAACCCTAGAGAATATTGGAGGATATTACATACTGCCAGAATGTGTAAAAAAAAAAAAAAACATACAAAAATAATATTTTGAGAAAAAAGTTTACGAGATTAAAGTAGCAAATGTATGAGAAAAAAAGTGCAGATTTAAAGTGGTGAATCTAGGAGAAAAAACTTGCTTTTTTCTCGTAAATCTGCAACTTTTTTCGCGCAGATTTGCCACTTTAAATCTCTTAAATCTGCAACTTTTTTTCTTGTAGGTTTGCCACTTAAGTCTAGTAAATTTGCAACTTTTTTCTCAAAATATTACCTGACTCTAACTACCAAATATAGTTCTTTGCCTGACTGTATCTGTACTTGTGTTTCCATCACCAAATTTCTATGGGCATTTTGAAAATTTGCATGAGAAAAGCTTGATGGAAACACTAAAATTTAATTGGTGACTCTAAATTACCCGTAGGGGTGAATGAGAGCGTGAATGGTTGACCTGTCCAGGTGTACCCCGCCTCTCGCCCAGGCTGGGATCGGCCCCAGCCCCCCACGACATGAGTGTAGACAAGCAGTTAAGGATAATGAATGAAAGAATGAATGTCCCCCTTTAAAGGGTTAACCATCACACAGGAGAGAAAGCTGCTGCTCTGTGGTTTCCTCTTAAAAGCTGGTCACACTTGAGGTCACACAAAAATCACTGATGTCAAACAATAATTTTCTACTTGACAGATGATTGAAATTGACTTTTGTGATATCAGTGTTTGGTGTGAGGCCGGTGGTGCACCGTGCTCCAAAGTTTTACCTCACAGATAGCGCTGTAGCAGCTGTCCTGTGTTTGCCCGTTCATTTAATTTTGAAGCACCATGCTGCATGCAAAGGCCGTGACAAGTGATGGTTTGATAGCCAGCCTTTGACAACTTCCCTCAGAACTAATAATATGTTATTATAAATTCATGCACAACGCTGCCTGTGCAAATGCAGTTGTTTGCGAGGGGTCATGAGTGGCAGCTGATGAAATACTCGATAAAATGACTTTCATGGTAGTGCAGCTGTCAGCATCATGCTGACGCCTGTCTTGTTGTTGAATTGGAGCAGTGTTTTGCTGCATCCTGTTAGGTTTACTGCAAATTAAACTATCATGCAGTTCAACGGATTCAAGCCAAAATACTCCCTCGTTTAAACAAATTGCTACTCTGTGCTTTGAATACCAGAGAGCAAAATGGCTGCCATGCATCAAGCAGGTGTAATTACAGGTGTTAGCTCGACATACGCTGTGCTCCTTTGGTTAAATTAAGTAATTTGCTGAGCAATCCATCGTTCATCTGTCATTCGGGGCTAACGACATTAGAGACTGAGATGTGCACTCATGTTGGAAGCCTTAGATGCGTCTGCTGGCCCCCTGTAATTAAATCCACAGCTTTAATGTTCGCGCCCGACAACAAAATGAATGATGAATAACCGGCATAATGGCATCTTGATCCAATTGGGATTCCTGGAGCCACAGCTAAACGTGTCATGTTTTAACAGCAGCTTGGTTCATGCAGAGCAGTGACTGCAGCATCAGCAGTAAGTGCAATAGTAGTAGAGTCCCAGGTGTGTGAGAGCATGTATGTTCCTTTCCCTTGTCTGAACAAAAGAAACTAAGGATAACATGCACTTTTTAGGTTTAATTGGTGACTCTAATTCACCCGTAGGAGTAGGAGTATGTGTTGCAAATTTACTAGATTATAGTGGCAAATCTACAAGAAAAAAAGTCACAGATTGAAGAGATTTAAAGTCGCGAATCTGCATGAAAAAAGTCGCAGATTTACGAGAAAAAAGCATATTTTCAAAGCTTTGGCAAGGGTAGACATTTTGAACTTTTAAAGCATTGGGGTCAGGCCTGCTAATGCAAAAAAATCAAAACGCTCAACACTGAGGAATGCATTTAACCCTTTATCAGGCAAATAACTATATTTGGTAACTTCAGGTAATATTTCCAGAAAAAAGTTGCAAATTTACTAGATTAAAGTGGCAAATCTACAAGAAAAAAAGTTGCAGATTTAAGAGATTTAAAGTGGCAAATCTGCACGAAAAAAGTTGCAGATTTACGAGAAAAAAGTGGGAAAAAAGCAACTTTTTTCTCCCAGATTCACCACTTTAACCCTTAATAGGGCACTCATTGAAATATTTGCAAATTCCAAATTTCAACCCTAGAGAATATTGGAGGATATTACGTACAGCTAGAATGTGTTAAAAAAAAAAAAAAAACATACAAAAATAATATTTTGAGAAAAAGTTTACGAAATTAAAGTGGCAAATCTATGAGAAAAAAATGCGCAGATTTATGAGATTTAAAGTGGTGAATCTGGGAGAAAAAAGTTGCTGGCAACAACTCATAATCAAATACATGACTCTAATGCAGCGGTTCCCAAACTTTTTCAGCCGTGCACCCCCTTCTATGTCCCAACTGGGTTGACGCACCCCCAATCCCCCACACCTTCAAAAAAAACAAAATGCAATAAGAGTTTTTATAGTCATATTAAAGGTGGAGGATGATGACAGGCTCAGGATCAGAGGCAGAAAGCAGACCAGTTGGGAAAATGTTATAATATTTTGAGCTGCGTTGAACAAAAATTGCAGCAAATTTAAATGAGCGTGGAGTGAATACAACCCCGTCATCATAACACAGGTTGGAAAAATGATACAAGAACAAGAAGATAACTTCTTCTACGCTTCATTATAAGATCAAAAACAACCAAAAATAGATGCAAAAATGACCAAAGATGACACAAAATTATCAAAATAGACACAAATTGACCAAAAATACATATAAAAATGACCAAACAACCAAAAAATAGATGCAAAAATGACCAAAAATAGATGCAAAAATGACCAAAGATGACACAAAATTATCAAAATAGACACAAATTGACCAAAAATACATATAAAAATTACCAAACAACCAAAAAATACATGCAAAAATGACCAAAATAGATGCAAAAATGACCAAAGATGACACAAAATTATCAAAATAGACACAAATTGACCAAAAATACATATAAAAATTACCAAACAACCAAAAAATAGATGCAAAAATGACCAAAATAGATGCAAAAATAAACAATAAATGACACAAAATTGAATAGCCTGTATTTATTAATTAATTAATAACACGTCTTTATTGTGTGGGGGTAAAAAAAGTGTCATTATCAGACCGCCATTACATTTTTCATCTTGCGCACCCCCTAGCAGCAGCTCACGCACCCCCAGGGGTCCACGCACCACACTTTGGGAATCCCTGCTCTAATGCTGTTATACAGGACTATGGCATGCCAGAGAAATATTTACACATGTCAGAGTCACAGAGGCTTACTACATGATTAAGTTTGCATAACACAAAACATAAAATCAAAGAATGATTCCTGTCAGACATCCTCTAACAAACATGGCCAGCTGTGGGCGGAGAAGAAAACTGAAGCCTCATCAAATGCAAATTCAATGCACACAACATGACAGAGTAATTTATGGAGAAATATGCTTTGCACCTGTCATGAGGAGGTGTGGAGGCAATACTTAGCTGTCTGTCCTGGTTGGATATATGGCTAACCTCAGCTGTAAAACAGCAGCTAATATGACAAAAACATCCCTTTTTCCCCCCAGTTAAAGGTTACGCATAGCTGGATTAATTAGTCCTCAAATCCCTGATGTGATTTAAAAACGTGAGAATAACTATTTCATTGTTAACACAGAAGTGAAAATTACAGGGGGTTATTTCTAAAGCACAAGGGCATGTAGCTGGCTTAAATATAAAATAATGAGTAATCTTGTACCTGTGCTGTTGGATGCATGGGTTTTTAGGAGAGGCTCAGCAGTATAGATATGAAGAAATGTCTCATTAAAATTAAGCCGAAATGGATGAAAAGGCAGAGAAGAGATCAGCACATTGTCCTGTCTCCACAGACACACACACCAACACGTAGAAACATGTTTTTGTCACTTAGAGGGACATTGAGTTGACTACATTTTTTTTTTTTTTGGAACAGGGACAGCAGCCAGAGGTGGACAGACTGGAATTTCTGGCCTCGAACAGAAAGCATTTTTGGCAAAACCATAATACCTATCATTGATCTGACTTCACTTTGAGCGTCCTGAGTTCTTCCTGAACGTCTACATATGTTTGTTTTTTAAGAAAAATGAAAAAATAGCTTTGTTAGAGTGATCTAAAAAAACTGTTCCATCTTCCTTTTTTCCGAAATCTTCCTGCGTTTTTAATATGGGAGCCAATGAGGCTGTTGGTGGTGTTGGTGGATCATCTGTGCGTCCTACGCCCAAACTATAACTCTGACAGCTTTACCAGAGGATTGTGAGTGAGAAGACAAATTTTCCTACGTTTCTATGTATAAATTATTTCTGTAGAGTGGAATTTGTGGCCTGGAGCGCAGTTTTCAAATTTATTTTTTGACAGTTTTTTCTCTCCCTCTACACTCTGGCGATGATGTCACACACTGTGACACGAACATTCCGTGCAATACACACCCATTATAATCTCAGAATTTCTCCAAAAATGATCATGGTCATTGAACAGGGATTGATAAAAAACTATATGACCTATCGAAACGTGGATTAATACACCGATACACAAGACTTGTGTCTACTGTTTAAAGTTTAAATGGAGTCTCTAGGTGAAATTATGCCGGAGAAGTAGACGTTTGAAAATCTCCAATTATTGCTCATTTTTTTCGCCCGTCCCATTCGCTTCAATGCAAAATTTTGGGCAGTTTTTCGTGACTTATGTCGCCCTAAAAATATGAAGTTAGATTAGGCCTACAGCTACTTGATTACCTTTTTTGATTAAATCTTTAAAATGTGGAACTTTTTAAATCATAAAACTGTTTTCATTATCATCAATGCTATTACCTCATGAAAAGTGAGTCTGAAATACTGGCCTTTGATTAAAAAACAAACAAACTGCAGCAACAAACTCTTGCATGCAGTTTCAAGGGTGATTTGATTTCAACAACTGTACATGCTGAATATGCAATATTAATTTTATATGCATTGAAAATGTTTTTATATGTTAAAACTGAATAAAGAACATTTGTGAAACTGACTTTTAGTGTCAGTGTCCATGTGTTAGTATAAGCCTATAATGTGCAACATTTTAAATGTTTGGTATTGAAGTAATCCAAAAGTAGGCAACTCAAATGAGATAGCATTTTTTTGTTATCCAAAAAATTGCGTCACCTCTGACAAAAAAATGCCATGTAATGTGTATACAGTAAATACAAGTCATCAGACCCAACCCTGTCTGAACCACATGCCAAACCCAAACCATCATCCACAACCTAATTATGAACTTCACCTCAAAATCCAGTTGTAACTTCAAACAACCCTTCAGAGAACCGAGGACTAGCAAAAATGTCCAAAGCTTCCAAATAATGTCTTCATTACCAAGGTTTAACCCTTTATCGGGCGAAGAACTATATTTGGTAACTTCAGGTAATATTTCGAGAAAAAAGTTGCAAATTTACTAGATTAAAGTGGCAAATCTACAAGAAAAAAAGTTGCAGATTTAAGAGATTTAAAGTGGCAAATCTGTGCGAAAAAAGTCGCAGATTTACGAGAAAAAAGTGGGAAAAAAGCAACTTTTTTCTCGCAGATTCACCACTTTAAATCTCATAAATCTACGCATTTTGTTCTCCTAGATTTGCCACTTTAATCTCGTAAACTTTTTTCTTAAAATATTACCCCCCTCCCCCAGGTCCGTATGTTTTTTTTTTTTTTTACACATTCTGGCTGTATGTGATATCCTCCAATATTCTCTAGGGTTGAAATTTGGAATTTTCAAGCATTTCAATGAGTGTCCTATTAAGGTTTAAAACCACGCACGGTCCTCACAAAGCTGCAGGTATGAGAGCACGCACACACACACACACACACACACACACACACACACACACATTCTTGTACTTCTATCTTTGTGAGGACCCTCATTGTAATAGTGAATTCCCTTGAAAAGTTATAATAGTTTTGGATTTTTCATTAGTTTTAGTTTTATTTTGATTGTGATTTTTTGTTTTCAAATTCAATTAGTTTTTAGAGTGAGTTTGCCAGTTTTAGTTTAGTATTTATGTTTTTGAAATGCTTGAGTTTTAGTTGAGTTTTTATTAGTTGTAGTTTTTTGTAATGGGGTATTTGTTGGGTGGGAGATTAAAAGAGGTCACAGTAAATTTTGCCTTCATTTCCTTTGTCTGATCCATCTTCATTATGTTTGAAAAAAGTTGACAATGACGAAAACGAAGGACATTTTCACTATAAGTTAGTTTTGTAACCACACAATACAGTTTCAGTTAATTTTTTAAAGAGGACCGGCCAAAATGTCCTCACTTTGCAAAAATGTCCCCATTCTGTTGGTTAAAAACGTGTTCTGGTCCTCACTATGTAGGAAGTACAAGAACCCACACACACGCACACACGCACACGCACACACACACACACATTATAATGTCAGAATTTCTCCAAAAATGATCATGGTCATTGAACAGGGATTGATAAAAAACTATATGACCTATCAAAACGTGGATTAATACACCGATACACAAGACTTGTGTCTACTGTTTAAAGTTTAAATGGAGTCTCTAGGTGAAATTATGCCGGAGAAGTAAACGTTTGAAAATCTCCAATTATTGTTATTTTTCGCTAATTTTTTTCCGGACATCCCATTCACTTTAATGCAAAATTTTGGGCAGTTTTTCGCAATTTATGGAAGTTAGTTTTGTAACCACACAATACAGTTTCAGTTAATTTTTTGAACTCTCATTTTTGAGAGGACCGGCCAAAATGTCCTCACTTTGCAAAAATGTCCCCACTCTGTTGGTTAAAAACGTGTTCTGGTCCTCACTATGTAGGAAGTACAAGAACACACACACACACACACACACACACACACACACACACACACACACACACACACACACACACACACACACACATTCTTGTACTTCTATCTTTGTGAGGACCCTCATTGTAATAGTGAATTCCCTTGAAAAGCTATAATAGTTTTGGATTTTTCATTAGTTTTAGTTTTATTTTCATTGTGATTTTTTGTTTTCAAATTAAATTAGTTTTTAGAATGAGTTTGCCAGTTTTAGTTTAGTATTTATGTTTTTGAAATGCTTGAGTTTTAGTTTAGTTTTTATTAGTTGTAGTTTTTTGTAATAGGGTATTTGTTGGGTGGGAGATTAAAAGAGGTCACAGTAAATTTTGTCTCATTTCCTTTGTCGTATCCATCTTCATTATGTAAAAAACGAAGGACATTTTCACTGTAAGTTAGTTTTGTAACCACACAATACAGTTTCAGTTGATTTTTTAAACTCTCATTTTTGAGAGGACCGGCCAAAATGTCCTCACTTTGCAAAAATGTCCCCACTCTGTTGGTTAAAAACGTGTTCTGGTCCTCACTATGTAGGAAGTACAAGAACACACACACACACACACACACACACACACACACACACACACACACACACACACACACACACACGCACGCACGCACACACACACACACACACACACACACACACACACATTCTTGTACTCCTATCTTTGTGAGGACCCTCATTGTAATAGTGAATTCCCCTGAAAAGTTATAATAATTTTGGATTTTTCATTAGTTTTAGTTTTATTTTCATTGTGATTTTTTGTTTTCAAATTCAATTAGTGTTTAGAGTGAGTTTGCCAGTTTTAGTTTAGTATTTATGTTTTTGAAATGCTTGAGGACGAAAACGAAGGACATTTTCACTGTAAGTTAGTTTTGTAACCACACAATACAGTTTCAGTTAATTTTTTGAACTCTCATTTTTGAGAGGGCCGGCCAAAATGTCCTCACTTTGCAAAAATGTCCCCACTCTGTTGGTTAAAAACGTGTTCTGGTCCTCACTATGTTGGAAGTACAAGAACAAACACACACACACACACACACACGCACACGCACGCACACACACACACACACACACACACACACACACACACACACACACACACACACACACACACACACACACACACACACACACACACACACACACACACACACAGTCTGGGGCTGTGCTTGGCCGCCCATTGAACACCAGAGTGTCGGAGCCGGTCTCGGCCGCTTGGAGGCGCCCGGCTCATACTTTGTACCAGGAGAAGTGGAGGCTGGGAAGGAAAGTGGGCTTGAGAAAGAAATCTCTCCCCTGAACTGTTTACCCTGACGTCAGTTTGCAGAACTAGCTCTGCCCTGTCTCCTTCAGTGTCTCTGAAACTCCTCTCAGTGAGAATTGGGGGAGTAGATGGGCTCGGCTCTACTACTGGCGCGCCGGACCTCACGGAGTGAATGAAATGATTCCTTCTGCACGTTTAAAGTGGACTAACACAGCGACACGATGAACACCTGCGCCTTTCTCTTGATTTTGACCGTTCAGATCTACGCCGATGGCATTGAGGGGCCAACAGGTAAGGCTCACATTCATCTTGATCTCCTAAAACGCAGTTGGGAAGTTTCTGCATGCGGATGAAACTCCAATAAAAGCAAAAGCAGAGCGAGTCTAGTGAATGTGTCAACTTTGTTGCCCCCTTTCCCTAACACGTTGCTGCGCTTAACTGCGAATTTCCCCGTTGCTTCCCATGACTTACTGTCGGCACAATGTTAATCCTCCCAACAGAAGATAAAACAAATTCTGTATTAACTTTGTGAACTGAGGTATTAAGTTTTCTTAGTGCCAGACTCCTGCAAAATGTTTATTTAGGGAGACTGAGTCTGCTGGGTGTTCTGGGAAAAGCTCCCATTTCCCCAAACAACATCTTCTACGCTACGCTGCTTCTGCCTTTTTTTTTTTTTCTTTTTCTATGGCTCAGGCATATTTAAAGGCACCAGGTAGCCTGAAAGGTGTTTGACATTGCGATCCAAAGTTAGAAATCAGTTAATTCAAAGCGACAGATTAGCCCTTAAAACGGAATCAACGAAACTCACACGACTTTTAGACAATTAAGTCAATATTTGCGAACATAAATCCCCCAAATCCAGACAGCCTGAACCAATCTGTGATGACATCCACAGACCAAAACCTGGAGCTGTTTCATCCAGACGTTGGGTTGGATAGCCTATTTGTATACACAGTTAGTCTCTAAAAAGTTGGCATCTTAATGATGATTGTGGTATTGTAATGCTTATTGATTTTTGAATCCAAATTCTCATTATATCCTAAGATGTAGCTGCTTTCTGCTGTGGGGAAATAGTGATTCATTCTCAAAGCTGCTGGATTTTCCCCCTGATGTGATGCCTCTGGTCTTTTGGTTTGTCTAGCTGTTCAAGACACATTCTCAACCAGCTCTATATCCTCCAAGATGAGGAGAATAGTGTAGGGTCACATGTAAAAATAAATAAATCATGTTTTAGTCTGTTTTATGTGCAAACAAGCTGAATCATGTCATAGACAGAATGTTTTTTTCAGATTAAAGGCTCAAAATGGTGCAATTTCTTAGATTACATTTTTAGAAATAAACAGATTTTTCCCCCCATTCCATTTTCATCATCCAGCAGGATAGACAAGTCTTTACAATTCTGAAAATCTGCCACATATCAGAGAGATGCAGAGACAGAGGCAGTATGGTAAAAATAAATATCTTTTATAGGAATGACACATGACACCGGCCCCTTTCATAGTCATTCACATTCATGTTTTCAAAATCTCCCTTTATTCACCCAATTCTATTAGTCATTTATGCATTTATGTAATGACAGTGGTGCAAATTGTAATATTTTTTGAAAGGCTAAAAGGACTTTGGGCCCGTTTGAGTCTCTGCCTCGCTAACACACCACACACACACTTGCATGCATAATTTTACCCCTGTAGAACATAAAGGCAGGGCAATTAAGCAGCAATATTGATAACATTTACACTGCAGGCTGCTTAAACACTATTTAGCAACGTAGCACAGTGTTTGTCACATGCATGTTGGTGGAAAAAAAGCCTGATTATGTTGAAATCATTTGGTATTTTGCATTGAAACGTGGCTATTTTTCTCCGGCGGTGCTTCTGTCTCAATGGGGAAACGCTAGTAATGCTCAGTATAACTCATTGTAAAAGAAGCAGCAACAACAACAACAAAACCATGCAAGCAGAATGTGTATTGTCACGAGCTGAATGGAGCAGATCATTAAGAGGAATGGGCTGAGACATATGAAGGATTAAATCACACACAGGTAATTAAAAGAGCTGAGTGGAACAGTGACGCTTCACTACGGCTGTCAACAGAAATTTACATGGTGTCGTTTTTTTTTAGTTTGTTAACTGAAGTGTTGCAAGCCTCTGCTGTCTGTTAGCCGAACCATTATGAGCTAGTAGTTAACGCTGCAGGTTTTTGTGGCTTCTGATCCCTCTGGCCTGCCCCCCTTCATGCTCCCTACATCCTATAGGAGGATATCACGGAGCATAAATGCTGCCTTGACTCCCACAATCTACAGAGTGTCTCCTTTGATTAACACTCTGCCTTCATTGCAGTGACTGTGTGAAGACCACACCTTGACCTTCAATGCTTAATACCATTTAAGACTCCGTTGGGGATTTCTCGCCCATTTCACTCGATCTAATCCATAATTTTCTTTCTTGCTTATGCCGCCGTCTGTCCAGGCTGTCAGTTCAGGGGAAGTTAAATTATTAGAGACTATGAAATATAGAGGCTCCCTGCTGCACTGGACTGAGGTTGATAAGAAAGAAAAACCATCACGTTGGCATCATATTTTCTCAGACACAAAGAAGTTATGCACATGAAAGTCCAGTTTCTGGGTGTATCTCCATGTGTTGTTGTGGTTTTTATTCTCAATGTGACACTTTCACTCCTCTGTTGTCTCTTATGGGAATTGAATGAATGTTCACTTACCATCTGTCTCCTCTATTAGCAGCAAATGTTGTCAACTGAGTGGTGTAATTATCCCGTGTCTCATGACTCATTTCCCGGTTTGATCTAAAGTTAAGTCAGAATATCCTTTTTGCTTATTTCACTGAATAAGATAACACTTGGATCGAGATGAAAAGGACTGTAAAGCCTAGTCTGTCTACTTAAAGCATGGCATGGAATGAATTATACTTGAGGGCTTCAAGTTTACACTGCATAACATCAGCAGCGGCGCTGGGAAACGTAACATAGGACCACCAGCACATGGAGCAACTGATGCAACTGCTTTGATCGTCAAATAATCATTTTAGTGATTTTTTAAGCAAAAAATGTCAAACATCTACTGGCTATGTTAACTTAAATGTGGAGATTTGATGCTTATCTTTGTCATATGTGATGTGCAAAATTAATATTGTTTGATTTTGGGCAATTTGTCAGACAAAACAAGATGTTTCCTTGAGCTAGAAAAAACCTGCCCAGATATGCATATTAACAGGTGCACTGACATGCTGATACATGCAGCAAACAGACACTTAAGAGATTAAACAGAACATAGAGAAGGCTTTACTTAGAAGAAGACAAATCTATTTATTACATGGACAAGAATAAAAGTTCTTGCTGCACCAGTTTAAATGTTTTTTGTGTTAAAAAGTGTTACATTATTCATCTCACGGCTCTCTCACTTGTTTGTAGCTGATGCATATTTGTTCTTGTGAGTCCATTAGTTGTGTTCACTACAACTGACTGGAGAAAAAGGAAAGCCTGAGATGTATTTATGAATTATTGTTTTGGGGGTGGAGATGAAGCCATCATGTAGAAAATGTTGTCTCGCACCACAGTGTTGCAGCAAATCCACAAAGTGGAAGAGTTCCCTGCAGGAGCTGGGCCACCATCTGTGGAGAGAGAGGGTGAGGGGCCTAAATCAGACTCCTGAAAAGACTGGTTGATTTCCATCTTTGCGGGATCACGGGCAGTAATTCAGAGAACAGATGGAAAACTTTGCAACAAGGATGGAGGGGATTGGAAAAAAATACAACTCGGGAGAGAATTTTCTGAGAGAGAAGCTGAGAGGGGTTTTTTCAGATACATTGTCGGGGTGTTTTGTTTTCGTCTGAGGCCACAGCAGGACTTTGTGCCGGCTCGTGTGTCCATTCCGCCTTCAGCACTCGACTGAGTGATTAAACAGGGTGCTGATGAGAGGAGTCCTCTGCTCTGCAGCGCTCCTCTTCCAGCCTCTGATCTATTGTAATGTGGGGCTATATGGAGGAGAGCCAGCCCTCGATTGGCTTACTCATCTCACAAGGCTGGAAGATGAAACACATCCATCTAGTGTATGTGTTCAAAGAATTCAGCTTAATGCTGCTGCTGGTACGCCTCATCATTGAAAGTGCGCGTCCAATCAGGGTCCTCCTCTGTCTTGAGCCGGTCTCATCGCTCATTTTTCTTGTGATGCATCTCACCTCAGTTTGTGCCGTGCTGAGTGTGCAGACTTCCCTTTAAGCTAGAATGCAGCTCACACATATTTTCTGATGCTTGTGCTTAATTATTCCTGCAGAGCATTTTTGTTTTTCTTGTTTTAATTATCACATGTAACTTTTCTGTTTATAAACCAGTACAAACTTTTTTTGTGTGTCTTTGGCCCCGTTTACACCAGGACGTTTGCAGGTAAAATCGACAAAATATTTTATGGGAAGTGCCTTTCGTTTAGACGGTGACGCCGTTTTTGGGGCTTAAAGACTCAAAAATCTGAAACCACCTTCCAAAGTGGAAAAGTTGAATCTGCTCCTCCGTAGCAGGAGATTCAAAATTAACACAGTGACAGTTTGCAGAATCAAACCATTAAATTATAGCCATTTGGATTAAATGTTTAGGAATAATTGGTCAACACTGAGCAGTTTTTGCTCTCTCTCTACACTGACAAGACACAAAACTCTGATCTGATCTGCTCACGTCACGTATGTGTTTACGTCACATACATGCTCCAGGACAGGAAATAAACAAACGTGGGATTATTTCCATGGTGGGACCTTCAAGCTGCTCTGGCAGCTCTAATAAACTTACAGGAGTCTTTCCACCAAATGTCCAGGATATGTACAGATAGTATTAGTGAACAGAGAAGGATCTGGAATTACCTCCATCACATTCTGGATGCAGCGATTGGTGGGAGGAGCCAGACGGCTGTGAACGAGACCTGGGAGATCTAGTGATGGTGGAGAACTTTGTGGAAGGAGTAGCTGATGAAAATGTGTGGCGTGAAAACTTCTGCATGCCCAAAGATGCTCTTATGGCTTTAAGTGATGCCGCCTGGCTGCATACAATCGAATTTCACACACTTTTGCGTCACCGTATGCAGCAGATTTCCTCCCGAAAACGCTCGTCTAAACGAGGAATAAAAAGTGAAGACACGACGCCACTTTTGCGTCTTCTGTTCAGACCGTCCTCGTGTAAACGGAGCCTAAACGAGTACAAACTTCTTTCTTTTTTTGTGTCTAAGGCTCTGTGAGTTGTGGCCTACTCAGGCGGAGGATTGTTTGCTCTTCAGAAAGGTCAAGTGCAGGTTGGCGGCATGTTTCTGGGGCAGAGAGAGAGAGCAGGATGAGACGAGGGCAGTGCCCCAAAGCAGGATCCTCTCTGCTGTGTGTCAAAAGTGACCAGTTCTTCAGGCCAACAAAGAGCTCTGAGAGGAGCCAGTCGGAGGGAATTTGACTCTTGGCTAAGTCCCGCCCCCCTTGACAACTGATGGCCTGTCAGCTTTCACACCTGGCATGTCAAATATGGCGTTTTTAATGATGTCAGTGAGAAATATTCCAATGGAATTAATGTCAAGTTTATGTCAGGAGTAATAGTTTTGAAATATCAGAGACAGCAATAACTTCATTCGAGAACTACATTTTAATTTTACTTTGTTGGTGGAGTACTGTGAATAAAGAGGACCCTAAAATGAACAGGGTCACTCTTTAACCCATTGAAGCCTGGAAAGCGGATACGTCGTTTTGTAGTATTTGTATAAGCTCTCAATTACTTTTTGAATTTCATTTCTATCTGCTACAGAAGCTGAAAAACCTATTATTTAGTAGAAGCGTTGACACTTCTGTTGAATTTCCAGAAAAACTTCAGGTTTTAGGGGCTTATTTTAAAATCGCCCAGAGGTTTTACAGGCAGTTTTAGGCGTCAATGGGTTAATCCGTAATACCTTTTAAGCTTAGTTATGGTTGCTAATGCAGTAATGGACAGTGGCCATTCTAGGGAGGGGCTTAGCAAGCTGTCAATTATATTTATCATTGATTTGCACTCTGTGTCAGATGCAATAAATGTTCAAGCATATTGGTGATAATGATTTCAGATTTGACTTTATTAATCCCACAGTGGGGAAATGTCTTTGTTACAGCTGCAAAGTTTCACACAATTTTTAAGATAAAGATAAAAAATAAACAATCTAAGAAAAGACATTTAGCAATATACAAATATACAATAATAATAATAATAATATACAACTTAGTGCAAATTTAAGTGGAGAAAATGTGCAGAGTGCAGATTTATGCAAAAATGTTCAGGTTGTGTTGGTGTTGTACAGTCTTATGGCAGCTGGAAAGAATGATTTGCGGAATACAGCATATGAATGTATATGTGTGCCTTTCTTTTACATTGTTGTGTGTATGCGTGTTAGTTATTATCCTTGCTCATTACTGTCTTTGCCTGTACGAGCTGGAAATGATGCACGGAAGTCTTGCCATGCGAGGAAGGTCCCACAGTCCTGAGTGACTCAGGCCTGACACTGATGCTAGCAGGGTCTGGAGCCGCTCTGAGCTCTTGCAGGATAACTGTGAGACCTTCCAGCACCCCTGGAAAAGACGCCAAGACTGAGAGATTTACAGTCCGTGGCCTGGCCTGGCCTGCTGCTTCCTTTCCACTCCGCAACAACAGCCAGAGTGCAGGCTTCTCAGCTCCCTCGCCTCCCTCGGCCAGGTGTTATTAATGTGGTATTGATCTTCCAAACTCCAGCAAGTCTATTTTACTTAAATTTGATCAAAGTGGCATCCAATCTGTAGCCTGCAAGTTTGATGTGGGAGTGGAAATTAGCCAGCCAGCCAGGACTTGCATGACGTAATCCAAGGAGCAGAGACATGTCGGCTGCATTGTGCAGAGCAAAGGACAGGAGAAAGTAAAACATCCTCTCAAACATGAAAGAGTGGGCCCCATTTCCATAAGAAGGCTGTATATATTGCAAATAAGCTACAAATTATCCTCTTGATGTACTGGTCGAAAATGACAGGACTATTATACTCATTATCACTTAAAAGCATATGTTTTACTTGAATAATGGACAGGGAAATTTATCATTCAACACAGATGGGCTGGTGTTTATAGCCTGGATATGAAGGAGAGCGAGGCTGCGCGGCTCGAGCACACGCACAGATGTGTAATTATCCAACAAAGAAATAAGCAGGGCTGTGAGTTGCAGTCCCTGTGTTTTTCTCCCCGAGGTAGTGAGCTCCAGACTGCAAAAAGTGGGTCTGGAAGACTGATGCTGCGAGTGCTGCTCCTTATCCCCTACCCGGAGGAAAGAAAGCCTCCCGAGCAGTTTATATTTAGCCCACTGGCCGTGTTTCAGCTCTTTACCTTTCTCCTGTGTCAACACATTTACAGCCAGATTCGTCCGGCCCTTTGTTGTTGCTGTACGTGGTTTGTAGCAAAAGCTCAGGTCACTGGAGTCAGGAGTCAGGGTTCAGGACTAGGCCAGGATAGCAGTGTTGAGGTGTGACCTGTTGTTGAGCTGCCTGCATATGAAACCTCCTCCAGTGAAATCTGAACCGCCGACACTCCTCTGAAAGTCAAAACAGTCTCTTCAGGACATTTTTCTCCTGGCGGTGTAATGCAGCTATTCTCAACCTTGGGGTCGGGACCCCAAATGGGGTCGTGAGATGATTTCTGGGGGTCGCCAAATCATTTTGGAAGTCAGCTCTGTCGCCACTGTGTTAAAGTGTTCATGTGTTTTAGCCTTTTTGGTCACTTAATGTCTTTTTTGGGTTATTTGGTGTGTTTTTTGGTCATTTTGTGTGTTTTTTTGGTCATTTTGTGTCTTTTTTTGATCATTTTGTGGTCAATTTGTGTGTTTTTTGGTCATTTTATGTCTTTTTTTGATCATTTTGTGGACACTTTGTGACTTTTTGGGTCATTTTGTTTCTTTTTTTGGTCATTTTGTTTATTTTTTAGTCATTTTGTGTCTTTTTTGGTAATGTTGTGTCTTTTTTGGTAATTTTGTGTCTTTTTTTTGGTCATTTTGTGGTCAATTTGTGTCTTTTTTGGTCATTTTGTTTCCTTTTTTAGGTCATTTTGTTTCTTTTTTGGGTGATCTGAACTGTGCGTGTGAGATTGTGTTCAGTGAGCGGGGGTTGCGGACAACATGCATGTTAAATTGGGGGTCGCGACTCAAAAAGGTTGAGAACTACTGGTGTAATGGATGCAGCGTTGGTTGCCTTTGTGTCATGATGCCTGCTCTCTAAAGGGGAAGTGGTATTTCTGGTTTGACCGGTCCCTTTGGGCAAAGAAATATCCTCTGGGAGACCGAGCCATGAACCTGAACACTTATCACCCTGATGTATCTCACACTTATTGGAATGACACTCTTTCACATAAACTTTATTAGGACAGTGGAAATTGAAGAGCATTAAAGTGTAACAGAGCATGGATAATGGCTAGAGTGCCGATTTAAAAGAGCATTGTATTTGAAGCCTTCACAGCATGAAGTCCCAGTAAAACTGATCTCTTTTTAGAAAGAGCCATATCTGCTCCGTTATACGGCGCCGAGCTCGCGTCGCTCGTCTTCGTTTGCTGCTGAATCAAAGGCATTTTGTCTCTCTATCCGTGCAGCACAGTCGCACGGCACAGCGGTGACTCTGGGCTGTGACAGCTGCTGTTGCTGGTGGGTTATGGGTAGGTCATTGCATCTGTGGTAGCACAGGTGTCAGCTGGCTGTAAATCATTCAGTGGACTGATTCCAAACCTGTTGAGAACACATAACATCTATGATTTTCTATGAAGTCCACCAGTTTATCGGTTGCTCGATATTATTGATCTAGCTGTATCGGCGTGTGTGTTGTAAGCCAATATGACTCTGCAGAGGTATTCAGAAGGCTTTGTTTTCTTTTCTACAGAACATACACTACCGGTCAAAAGTTTTTCCAGTTTTTTATTGAAATTCAAGCAATTTAAGTCAAATGAACAGCTTGAAAGGGTCCAAAGGTAAGTGGTGAACTGCCAGAGGTAAATAAAAAAAGGTAAGGTTAACCAAAACTGGAAAATAATGTACATTTCAGAATTATACAAGTAGGCCTTTTTCAGGGAACAAGAAATGGGTTAACAACTTAACTCTATGGAGTCTCGGGCTATTTTGTCCATTTTTGAATTCTTTTCATGTCTTTGTAAGTCATTTTGTGTCTTTTTTTGGTCATTTTGTGTCTTTTGGTGTCTTTTTTTGTCATTTTGTGTCTTTTTTTTGTCATTTTGTGTCTTTTTTTAGTCCTTTAGTCCAACATAAAATGTGATTTTGAATCTTTTTTTTACTTTCAAAACACCATCATGCTCAATAAAGTATTTTAAATGTTGCAAATATGCATTCATTTCAGAGTACACTGAGACATTAAACTGCATAATTTTCAATTAAATTCTGGAAAAGTTGATGTGTTCTAAAACGTTTGACCAGTAGTGTACATAATGCAGAAAATGACTCTTGAGGTGTTTCAGAAATGGTGCCATCATCACATAGTCTGTCCAGCAGAACACTGGACAAATGTTCTTACCTCATTCAGCTAAAGATGGATAAATATTACAAGTTAAATGGCAGTAAGGTGTGGGACTACTTCTCTAAAGATGGGGATGTAGTAATTCATTGTATATACAATGTATAATAGTGCACAATTATGTTAAATATGCTTTAATAATGTCATTTGTTTAAGAAAAAAGCCTTCTGAGTACCTTTACGTAGTCATAATGGTGCAAAATCCACATGGAGAAGGTCTATTTTTATTTATTTTATTGGCTGCTTAATGGTAATTCGTCAATTTACCCCTCTAAAGTCAGTAGGCTCAAAAATCCTCTACTTTTTACTGGGTTCTTAAAGGGCTTGAAAGTTATGAAAATGTTTCATTTTAACCGTTATGTTTTCAAATATACTTGAAAAATGCTGGATTTTCAATATAACCTTGAAAGTTTTTATTCAGGTATCTTGTAACTGCTTGAATGTGAGTAAAGCTGTGAAGCTGTTTCAAAGCTATGTACCATAGGAAGAATGTGGTATAGAGCTGCAAGTCTGTTTAATGTTTTTTTTCATGCTGAATGAATTATTTCCAAGAAATGTATGATATTTGGTAAATACAAGATTTAAAGTGGTGCTTTTGCTTGATTGATCGATTAGTGGACAAAATGTTATGAGTGCAAGTCTAATAAGAATTTCTTCAGTCAAAAAACAGCCTCAGTGATGTTGACTAAAACCGTTTTTAGCCTGGATGACATTAACAGAGTTTAAACGAGTCCATCTGGAATTTTCAAAGTCCATAAAATCTTTATTTGATGTGAAAAAACATCAAGTTCAGCCAAACTAGAAATTGCATGGTTTTTTTTACCAGAGCAACATGAATGTTGCATGCAGTTTCATCACAGTTCCATGCAAAGAAACTGACACAGTAGTCTGGCAGATTTTGTGAGAAAAAAGAAGAAAGTTTTGTCATTTTTCTTATTATTGCACAATGCATGTAATTCTCATTCTCCTCTGAACTGAAGGGACATCTGCATCTGCATCTTATTTAAATGTCAATGGACACAGAGGACATGCAGAGTATGGTGATGTTATGATCTGCAGCAGTGCAGCATCTTCTGACCGCCAGTGGGCTTGAAAAGCTTTTGTCAAGTGATGTTGGTAAAGAGAGTTCGGGCACTCGGCCGGTCTTTGTTCTGCTTCAGGTGTTGAAGTGAGACAGAGTCTATTGATTTCTCAAACACAGCCTGTCACAGCCAGCTTATTGTCTTCTTCCTCTCGAAACTCTCCTTTCGATCCTACATGACCTCCCATCACAATCCTCCTCTCTTTGACATGCTGCTATTTCAGCAGTTGCTCAGGGGATGGTGAGTACCTTTTTCATATAAAAACATCCCTTTCCCCCCTCGGCTCTTACTCTGTGTATCGTTGATGGGTCAGGCAGTTCACAGTTTCTCCCTCTTTAGCATTTCCCGTGTGTCACGATCTGCAGTATGCAAGTTTCAAGTCACTCATTAGCAGCTGATTCATTGAAAACAGTGTCTATTATTCATTTCTTTTGACAAGGTGGTATAATTGCCTGAGGGCAAAGAGATGAATCTCTATTTGCTGCCCAGTGTGTTTAGACGTGTGAGAGTCGCCCCCGCAGGGACGCTAATGAAGAGAGATAGCTCCTGACCAAGGAAATATGTGCCCTTTATCTCCAGATCACTGTGCTGTTATTGTGTCGCTGAGAAACAGGTACAACACAATTCCTCATAAAGCCTGTATGTGTACTTTGATGCTTGGTTCTGTTTGTACGGACCCAAAGAGGTGATCTTCCTCTCACCTAAATGCCAGGTGAGGTAGCCTCGACAAAGCTTCCTTCAGGGCACGCTTCACAGCCCTCCAGGGCCCTCCAGAGTCCTCCTCCTGGTGATTGCCGGGCTGCTCCTGAGAGACAGCTCGTCAAACAGTTTGAAAGACCTTTGTTTGTTCCTGCGCCGGCTGCTTGGCTCGGCCCGCCGGCTCAGGCGGGATGCTGGGAATGGGGAGGTGATTGCCCCAAGAGATGAGAGGCTTACGAGTGGATTGAAGTGGGCACCAAAATGACCCGGAGCCTCGTGTGAGGAGCCTTTCATGTTTCCTTCTACAGCCAGGCAAAGACCATGTCCGCACTAATGTGGATATGTTTGAAAATGCATCTGTTCTCAGCTAAACCGGCTCTGAAAATCTGACCTTTTTTAAAACCCATAATTCCTAAAACGCTGCTCTCACATTATCAAGTGAAACAGGGGAAAAGGGGGCTTTCCACAAAACGCTGACACCACCATTGTGATGTGATCTACTGTAAAGCTGCTGGCTCCGGGGGCCGGCTTATGCCCAGTGGAGGACATTTCAATGCTCGTCTATTGTTTTTGGCATTTTAATACGAATGGCAAACTTTTTGACAACGTCCTGGAAAGGCTCGTGTGGATGGAAAGCTTTCATGCCATTTTCAAACGGCGTGGACTTTCTGCAGCCAAAGGCAGTGCACCGTTTGTCTCGCATGAGCTCAAAGCCAGAAATATGCAAGAATGTCCAGCGAGCCCACGGGGTGTCGTTAACAAAGAGCTTAATTCAAAACCACAAACAGAAGATTATAATAATTGCTCGGCCCTTGTGTGTATGTGTGTGGGTGTTTGAGCGGGTGTTTGTATGCATGCTGGCGAGTGCTAGGTGTGTGCTTTGTGTATATATGGAAGGGGCAGATTGGTGATTGTTCCCACCTGATTATATGTAAATATTTGCTGAACTCCTTTGGCCACATTGAACTTCCATAAATCACAGCCCTGTGGATTATTATGGAGCTTTTGTTTGCTTTATTCCTCCACGGTTGGAAATGCTAATGAAAAAAATTAGCATACTGTGCTTAGGACATATTCCTCTGATGATAAATACATTGCACTGCAAAGATCAAAAAGCCAGGCGCTGCCACAGAAGCTGGCTTTGGAGCCATTCTGTGTTTAGAGAGAAGCTGGAGTACACAGGGTGTCAGGGACCTGGTCCTGGCCTTTGTCTGTCTGGACAGCCGGGGTAATTAAGAATGAGCTTAGAGCTGGATTATGGCTGGAAGTAGGCTGATCACAGGGGACAGGAGAAAAGGCATTAGGAGAATGGTGGTTAATATGGGTATTACTCTGCTTAGCAGTAGTATCATGTGACAATAAGACAAGTGACAATGGAACCCTGTTGATGCTGAGATCCCTCGCTCCACGCTAATAGGCTTTGCTGCAGATAGCTTTGTTTACCCACAGTGTGCAGCACTCCACCTTCCTGTTTTATCTTCCTTCCTCACACATTCAAACTTTATTTTTTTTTCTCCACAATTTGTCTCAGCCTAATTAGAAAATGGTAATATTTTGCTCTACACCTCCCTGAGGTATTTTAGCAGTGTTCAGACGTATTTGCCTTACACCAGCACCTTTGAAACGCAACATGCGTGATTGTTCATCTCTCTTGTGAATGCACACACACACTTCCTTGCTGTTTTTTGAGATTTTTTTTTTTTTGTGTGGAATGTAATTAATGTTCTCATTAACTGAGTGAACGAGCTGTAAGGCAGAACTAAAAGCCTGGTACCCCCGGGTCCTTGCCCTCCTCTACTTTAGGAAACACGGTCGCTGAAATAGATAGTGTGTGTTTGGCATGTGAAACAGGGGAGTGAGAAGATAGCTTCTTTCTTGTCAGTCCAGCCTTTTGTTGTGATCCGCATGCAGAGGTAACCCGATGCTGCACCACCAAGTGAAGCCATTTGTTGCCCTTTAGAAAGGATATGGAACCAGGCCAGTGTGAATAATAACAATGCAGGCAGCGGGTTTATCCGAACACAGAAAGGTTACATCAAATGGCCCACCTAATTCTTCACATTACTCTTATTTACAATAAACCTGAGTGTTTATTCCTGCTATCAGCTCTGCTTCTCTGTTAGAGAACATTCCTGCAGGTGGATAACGGGCAGAATTATCAGTGCACGGCGTGACACAGCAATGCTTTGTTTTGACCTTGTAAAGAGGGAGCAGGGAATTGTTTTCCACAGTCTTTAAGAGCTAATCCCATCAGAGGGACTGGGCAGCGTGGAGGGCTAACTCAGTCACGTCTGACGCTGCTGCCAGAACAAGAGGCAGACAGGAATGTGTTTGTCTGGATAACTTGGCTTCATTTACTCCTGACTGGAAAAGCAAAAGGAGGAAAACTCCACTCAGACAACTTGACTTCTTAATTCCTTTCTGTGAGCCAGGCTGAGGAGGAGAGGAGAGTCTGATTCTGTGTCAGGGAAAGCAGGAGGACGGCGTCTGATTGAAATTCAGCAGTGGTTTGCGGAGATGCAATGGTGGCTCAGACTATCATTATGACAGATGAATTAACTAGGTTTTACCTCTCAGAGGAGGGTTCCTTGCTTCACTGGTTGTCTCTTGGCTTGGTTAGGCACATGTGCTCCTGGGGGAACGGGCTCATTCAGTGCTTAGGCCATGGAACTGAGGATTTATCCCAGTCCACTGAGTCCCTGTGGCCCCACAAACTCCTGCTGGAGGATTTAACATCGGTCCGTCCGTCCGTCTGTTATTTTCTCCAGAGATCGGGAAGGAGGATTTTTCCTTAGTTCCAATAAATGCTTGTGTCTGCACCTGTGGTTGGAACCTGGTCTCACAGGAATCCGTGAAATAGCCACGGATTCGCTTAACTCGAAATCCGTGGAATAGCCACGGAATCACTCAAATTCCTGTGAAACTGACACGGATTTCGCTACAATGCAAGTTAATGACAGTCATATCCCGTGGCTATTCCATGGATATTTGTTCCTATTGGTTTGTTCCAAGTCACGTGACTTTCAAGGTCCCGGCGGTCAGAACAAAAAACATGGCGGACAGTTCTCTCATTTTTAGTGAAAAAAAATCAATATTTTGACTTAGTTTTTGCATAAAAATGGATTTTGATCACATTTCTAGCGAGAAATATATGTTTTATTTTCTACATATTCACTCAGTGAATGTACATAATCACTTTGTATGTTGGAATAGCCACGGGATATGACTGTCATTAACTTGCATTGTAGCGAAATCCGTGTCAGTTTCACGGAAATTTGAGTGATTCTGTGGCTATTTCACGGATTCCTGTGAGACCATGTTGGTGGTTGATACCATCTGGATAAAATGAATGATGGGAGAAGTGTGGGTGAAAGGTGAAGTTCAGAAGGTATTGAGAAGAAAATGTGGTTTCCATAAGTGAGGCTTGGATACTTTTATGGCACCAAACAAATTGCTTTGACTTTATGTCATTCAATGCCACATTTCAATTTCTAAGAAGTGAATTTCATCATTGTCAGTGAGCCAGTAAGCATACAGCATGCTGGAACCAGGATCTGGTAATGCACGCAGGAAAAACCCTCTGCAGAGATGGGTGCAACATGTGTGTGTATTTTCAGAAGCTTGAGTATGTGTGTAAAGGTGTAAAGGAGCCGAAAACTAAAGATTGCACAAGGTATCAGGATCAATGCTTTAGATACCTTGTTACCACTCTCTGAAAAATCTCAAATTCATAAGGGATTTATAATCTACAATTAATAGTTTATTAATTGCCAAGTTACGAAAAAATCCCCTTGGCTAGTGACGTCTTAATCTTAGTAAGGCATTACTAAATATTTATTTTAATAAGTTGTTAATAGAAGGATTTTGCTTTCACATGTGTGTGTATTTTCAGAAGCTTGAGTATGTGTTGCAAAGGTGTAAAGGAGCCGAAAACTAAAGATTGCACAAGGTATCAGTATCAATGCTTTTTTTGTGACAGTGTTGTTGTTTAGATTCCTTGTTACCACTCTCTGAAAAATCCCAAATTCATAAGGGATTTATAAGTTACAATTAATAGCTTATTAATTGTTAATTAATCATTTGCTAATGTTTTTTTGGACCTGTTATAAACCATTAATACCCATATTGTTTGATGTTGCCAAGTTACGAAAAAATCCCCTTGGCTAGTGACATCTTAATCTTAGTAAGGCATTACTAAATATTAATTTTAATAAGTTGTTAATAGAAGGATTTTGCTTTAGTTGCTTGACTCCACAGGGTCAAAGGTCAAATGTTCTATTAGAGTGTTTTCTGATGAATTAATAAGCTAAAAAGATAGAGCAAGAGAAGTGTTCAAAGAGGATTATTGCCAGCCAGAGAAGTGTTTCACATCCCAAAGGTCCTGCTTATACCTTATCGATAAAGCCAGAGTTAAATATTTATTAAACACCATTTATTAACACATTACTTACAACTTCTAACTCCTTTAGGTATGGCTGCCTGTTTCAAATGGTGCCAAAATCTTTAATATTGGCAAATAAGCTATTTTAAAAACCACTAGAGTCCAATTTCCACTGTGTGCATTAAAAACATACTTCTATTTGGAGTCATACTTTCCCATGAGTATAATTATCTCAGATCATCACAAATTATAATAAATGATTAGCACTGATATAAATATAGACACTCTTCATAACTCCAGAACTTGCCTGAGATTCATCACATCGCTGCAAATAGATAATTCTGCATTATTTTAATGGTGTCAGTTTTTGTCAAAATGCAAACAGGCAGCTGTCTTGATTCATTCTGGTAGGAAGTCATATTTTGAAAAACCCTTATCTGGATATTTTACACAGATCTTTGCCTAAACATGAAGCTACAGCAGTACTAAAAGGTGGATGTTGCCCAATATTTCAGCTAATTTCAGTGAGTGTATCTCAACACCTGACACTGTTGTTTCACAGTAGTCAGTCGCCATCTGTTTGTTTTTCTTGAAGGCTTTTATTTTGAAGCAGCTGCAGAAAGTGTTGAGTCTGAATTACCGGAAGACAAACATGGAAAGCATCTGCTTTCTCACAGCTGCTGTCTGCTGCTCTCGTTCTCCAGCTAAGTTTTGTAGGTGTCATGCATTCTACTCCACTTTTTGCCAAAATGAAATATTGAGCTTTGTAAAATAAAACATTCGAGCTGTGACATATTGTCTCACAATCCCCCCATGTTGCACTGCTCCTGTGATTCCGTCTCAAACTGGACATGAAGTAAAACTAGATATAAGTGAGTTTTCTAACGGACATATCTCTCACATCCTGCCCTGTGTCAAGGTGCTTTTCTCTTCTTAATTTCTTCATTGCTCCATCATTCCCACCAGGTTCTGTGTCTCCTCTCCATCTTTGTCCTTGTCCTCTCAGCCTTAGGGCTTCCCGGGGATCTACAGTATGCTCTGTGTTTCTGGGAAGGGTTCAGTATTCTAGGCAGGGTGAGCTCAAGCTCAAAGTAGACCTGTCTTTGAATGTGTGTGTGTGTGTGTGTGTGTGTCTGCCTGTCTCCCCAGGCACTCATTAAGCTGGTGTGTGAAGGTGTGTGTTTCCGGAGGCTGTGGGGGGAAACATGCGCGCATGTGGAGGTTAAAAGGCCTCTGACAGAGACATAATTTCCCAGCCTGGGGCGATGGGAGAAGGTAACTTCATTAGCCGGTTCCCGCTGTACAGATTAACTTGATTATACCAACCAAGTCTCGATGGCGACAGTGGTGCAGAGTACAAATGTCACACCTGGAACTCAAATCTGTGCATCCTTTTTTCATTGGTGTGTGTGTGTGTGTGTGTGTGTGTGTTACGGAGGGAGGTGCAGAAGGAGGGTCAAATCATACACCTGGGACATTTGGCTGCTCTGTAATTTGCAAAGTGACTCATCTTAAGGTAATGAGCAGGTGCCGGTCTAGGAACTCCTTTCTATAATTTGGCTGATGGAAGTCACACTCTTGCTTTATTGCATGCCCGTATGTGCACACACACACACACACACACACACACACACACACACACACACACACACATACACACACACACACACACACTGCAAAAAAAGCCGACTTGTATTTTTTGGCCTAAAACAGTGATTTAAGTTGGTAAAACTTGGAAATATAAATTATTGACATTTAGGGCAATAATGTAAGTTAGCACAACAAAGGAAGCCAGTTGTCTGCTCAAAAACAAGTTGGTGAGTTGTTGTTACTTATATCTTTAAGTTGGGGTTCACAACAAGGGACAATAGTTCTGATAACTCTTATTTCTTTGTTGTGAAATGTGGGAAAGCCAACTTTCTGAGTTGGCACTGCGTAGAGTAGCCATTAGCGTATCAATGCTAACTCAAAATTGCTAATTGCAGAGTTGAGCAAACTCATAAAACAAAACAAATTTTGAATTCACCAAACTTTTCTTTTTTTGCAGTGCACACACACAGACACAGACACACACACACACACACACACACACACACACACACACACACACACGCACACACACACACACACAGTTATTTGTTTCTGTTAAGAGACTTTAACACAGATTTAAAGCAGTGATGTCGAACTAAATACGGGGAAACATTTGTTTGGGGAAAAATTTGATGACAAAGATGAATGACATGCTGTACTTCTCCTGCTGAATTAGACCTATACAGCATTATGTACACACACACACACACACACACACACACACACACACACACACATTGAGCAGCTGTTCTTTAAAAGAATAATATGTCACATTTCTTCATTAAAATATCTAAAAAGGACTAGATCTATGTTATATATTTGGTGAATGTGTGTACTTAAATGATCTGCAGGTTTAGTAATCTGTAGTTTTAAGGTCACACTCCGTGTCAGTAGCCTGTCAATGCCATCTTACCCTCTTTGAGCACGTGTCAGCAGTGTGGTTGTCTGCTAGAAGTTGTCATAAATTGACTTTTTATCCAGTTTTAAGCTGCATTTTTAGGAGACACCTTTAAGATCTTGGTTGTTCTTAATTATATATTAGGACCAGATGAAGGATTTTAGCCATCAGTCATTAAGTTCATCAGAGAAACAAACAAACATTCACAGCAGCTCAGGCCTAGCTGTTAAACACAGATTTTAAACATGAAGCTGCTTTTTTCCAGTTGTTTTTACCAGTTTAAATCACCAGGGACGGATGTTTTGGAGAGGAGGGGACCTCTGCTGATAATAATCTTAACAATTGAAGGTCAGCTGTTTACATGGAACATAATCTGATACCATCTGGTGTTTACATGCTCCGACACATTTAATCAGAAGTGTGAGACAAGCAAAAAATTATAGATACATCACATGATGATGAGCTGCATTAAGATGGATATCTATCATCTGTTCATCAGAGTATTTGCTGTTTTTGTGTTCTTATTAGCTAAGATAGTACTCTGATTTTATTATATTATCTCTGGAACGTCACTGCTTCAATGTTATAGCTTTCCCATAAATTACATTGTAACAGAAGTGTCTTTTTAGAGACTTCATGAAACCTATAAATTAGAGGTGCACCGATCGATCGGCCGGCCGATCGATCGGCACCGATTTCCTTAATTTTGCGGGATCGGTGATCGGCCGATTCTTTTACGTCAAACCGATCTTATCTAGCGATCTTATCTACCTCCACAAAGGTCTATTTGCTATTTATTTTAACATTTGAATAGCCACAAAGCTGCTGCATTTGGGCATTTGTTCTTGTTGTACTAAACAAAACCAAAAATTCAGGACACTTTATTTATGGTTGCAGTTCTTTTATTAGTTTGTCCTGTAAATTGTTGCTATTTATTTTAAGTTCAATATTTTATTAACTACCTCAGACATTGGGATTTCCTTTATTTGTTAAAGAAAAATACTTATGTGTTATTGTTTTTTAATAAAATAAGATTCAGACATTGAAGGTTCAGCTGTGAGTTATAAAAAAATCGGTATCAGCCAAAATCGGAATCGGCAGGTCAGGCAAAAGAAAGAAAATTGCAATCGGTGCACCCCTACTATAAATCCAAGAATGAACATATTCTCTGAATATGAATCCATTTTTTCCAGGTGTTGCTGGTGTCGTTAGCCGTTGAGGTGTTTACATGGAGATGTTTTGATTCTTTTTGGCCTTTCAAACCAGTTATGCTTGGAATATTAGCCTGCTGACTGCAATGACAGCATTGCTCCATGTTTGTTATTGTTGTGATTGAGAAACCCCCGGGGGCAGAAAATGACACACTGCATGTTTAAGATTTCAGGCACACGCTCCCCTCCGTCTTCCCCCGGTCCTCTTGGTTTTTGTTTGTTTGTTTGTTTACACATTCCTGCTTTACTTCCACAGAGCGTAACTATCAGTTCTCTCCTCTTTGACTCCATCTGTTTAACGCATCTTTTACAGATAATATGCACAAACATTTGCAGTCATGCATAGTCACACTCTCGCCCTTTCATTACTCCGAGGGCAAACAGCATTAACCTCTTTTAACCTGAATTGATCCGCAGCACCTCTTGACTCTACTCTCCACATTAGTTGATGGGATCGGCGTGGCTTTCCAGACATGTTAGTGCTCTACGTACCCCTGGGGTGCACCTTGGGCAATAAAATTAGCAAGATAAGTTTGTATCATTCACAGAAAGCAATTTGTTGAAACACTCTTGCCATATCTTACCCGCTCCTTTCATTCTCTAAGACTTTATTGACCAGAAAATAGAGGAATTTTGCTTCCTTGGGCCTGTTAGATTAGAACTGTGTAAGCCTCCCTCGTGCAGCTGCGTGCGTCAGATTAAATGCTTTAAATCTCTTGAGGAAGTTGTCTTGAAGGCCACTTTCATGAATAGTCTTGCCTCTTATCCTGTAATGCATTGTAACAGCTTTGTGTCCATGCTCACCTGTTGAAACAGAACATTTCTTTCTCTGTGAATGTGCGTATATATATTCTGCAAATTCTGTATTCTCCACACACACACTGCAATAATATAACATTCATAAGCAAGGCTTTACTGCCAGTCCAGACTAAAAAGTATTCCTAAGCCTTCTGTCAGACTCCCGGCGAGGCTATATTTTCTGACCTACAAATGCTTCAGAAAACACACACACACACACACACACACACATACACAAACATGCCGGGGCTTGTCAGCTCCCCAGTCAAGCTTTCTGGTCAAGGTGAAGAAGTGTGAGGGAAGCAGGTGAAGCTGATGCAGACACATGGAGATGAGAAGGGGGAGCGAGGGAAAAAAAAAAGGCAACATCTCACACGTCCTGCAGACAGCCGCCCTGTTGTTGTCAGTCTCCAGCTGACAGGCCAGATTCAGTGGGATTGCATCGAGCTGCCGATTTGATGAAATGTTTTCAGGAAATGAGGAAAACTGAGCCGACTGCAACCTCTCTGGCTGTAAAGAGACAAAACACGACACTCATGAAAATGAAGTTGTTCTGGTGATGATTGCCGGAAGACTGTTCAGGGGCTAATCTTTCTCTCCTCGGTCAGCGCTCAGCGTAATGCCGGTGCCGCCGGGTAAATGAGCATGCATACGTTTACAAGTGCAGATTATAATTTCAGGAAAATTACAGCTTTCAAAAATCCTCCAGTCATCTCCATTATCATGACGCCGTGTGTGGCGCTGGGTTTACAGCAGAGCCACCAGGCACCAGCACACCCAGACAAAGACAGCCACTCAGGTAGATCATTAGTGGTTATATCAACATGAAAGCTCATAACACACCATGCTGTGTTATTATCTCAGCAGCCACTGTACTCACATTGTTTTGGCCTCTGGCATTATGCAGGGTGGAGAGCTTCCTGTCGCAGGTCCTGTTTTCCATGCCACCTTTTCAGAGCAGGTTCAGCTGCTGTCTGTGCTGAGAAACACTGCCCTCTCCATGGACTTTATATAATGATCTGCATCATGAAAAACAACTCTGGCCACACGATTAGATCTGTTTTCTTTATGAATGAATGCTTTATTTCGGTTACAAAAACAACAAAAAAAAGACAACAAAATGAAATCATGTTTTTACAAAAGAATCCATCAGACAGCAACCGAAAAAGGAATAGGCTGAAGCCCCACTAAAGGCTTATTTTTGCCTCTCCTGTACCATCTACATGCATATACATTACATTATATACATTATATACATTGTTACAAAACACATGATAGCTTAAACTGAAAAATCAAATTTAATCAAATTTCATTTATTATTCTTTACTGACTACAGAGATCAATCTCCACCCACTGCTATAGCAATATTACATTTAAAGGATTGATGAAGTGTTTAAATGGTTAGTTTAAGAATCGATGAATTATTTAGGTGACTTAAACATGGTTGAAATAAAATACATATTTTTTTTTTTACCTCTTTTCATGAAATGACTGTGACAATGGGTCTCATTCACGAACCGTTCTTAAGAACAAATTTGTTCTTAAGTCCTACCTACGAAGATTTTTTACGAAGATTGTGGCATTCATGAATTTGTAAGAACAAATCCTTCGAACACTCAGGAGTGTTGTCTTCTTTTGTTAAGTTCAATAAAATACATTACAATGACATTTCCCTCATATTTATGTATTTATTTATTCATTTCATTTTTTTCTCATTTTTCATTTTAATTAAATTAAATGTGCAGACGCTTTAACATGAATCGTGTAAATTGGAAATCATGCCGTTCATTAGTGATACCACCCTATTTATAGGTGGCATTTCTCCATCCATGGCCTACAAAACAATGGCATATATATATATATATATATATATATATATATATATATATATATATATATATATATCATTGAATTGTTCGCAGCTGTGTTCTTAAATTGATGAATGCCATCACCTCATAAATAGAGCGCGCGTGCCAGGTGAGTCTAATTAACAGAGGATTAACATAGGTAACCGCCCATTAATGCCCATAAAAGGGCCCATAAAAAGGACTGCAGAGCCACCACACAGAGGAAACAGAATGCCGAAAGCAAAGTATAAATCAGTTGGAGCACAGGTAAAAAGAAAAAAAACTTTTGCAGTTCAGAACTAGAAGTTGTGCTGCAGGAGTTCACTCCTGCATTCGCGTCGCGCGAAACCCACGATTCGCGCTGCCGGCAAAAATTCGCGTCTATTCGCGTGTTTGCATTGACTTTGTATGTAATCTTTTCGCGCGAAATATTCGCTACGCGTCCGGTCTGAACACACCGTTAGGCAATAATGCTATGAGGCTAACGATATGTTGTTCTTGGAATTGTCTTGATTCTACTGCAAAATGCAGTTACGCTTCTCGTCTAATGACTTGTATTCCACTACTTTCCAACACTGTGGAACACACATAGATACACACACACTCTCCTACTGCCTTTTCTCTTCTCCTCTCTTTTACACAGACCTTCCAGTGAGTAAGAAAGCAGTTACCTCAGCGGCGGTGTAGCACACATCATTTGTGCTCGAGCAGAGTGCTGCGTTCAGTTTGTGCCTGAAGGAGCAGGATTAGTATGAAGATATCGTGGAGTGCTCCTTTAGTATCTGCCAGAGGTTTCCCAGCTTCACTGTGTATTCTCCACTCGGCCTCATAGCTTCTTTTAACTCTGCTCCAGCTTCGGCGTGCTCAGCAAAAGTCATTCTTACCTTGAGGAGGAATGAGCACAGGGGGGTTAGAAGAGGTGGTAATGCTATTATGACTCGTCAGGCTTTGGCTCCGTTTGTCATACTTTCTTTTCATGCGATGCTCCATTCACATCTCCATCGACCTGATCTATTCATTTGACTCCGTTCCACCCCCCACACACCCGTAGGCTACGTGTTCACAGGGGGACTCTATTTACACAGCCGCCTCCTTTTTTTTCCCACATTATTTTCAGATGTGTATGGCATGTTCTTGGCAGCGGCGAGAACTTTGCATGTCTTTAGAGCCCACGGCACAGAGAGCGCTAGGGGTTGAAAATGTTTCATTTTTTTCTCAGCAAAACAGTGCCACGCTTCAGACGACTTTTCAGGAGTCTCGCAGCAATAACCACAACCAGAGCTTTTCATATGCATGTGTTAAGTGCTGCTGGAGCTGAAAAAGAGGTGCTTGGTGGGCATAAGCGTATCTCCCACATCCCTCTGTCTTCTCGCTCCGTCTCTTTACAGATATTCTTTCCTCTCACTCTTTCTCTCCTCTCATGCTGCCTTTTCTTCTCCACTTTCCCTCTTTGTTGCCCTCTGCCTAGGGGTGTGCCATATCGTATCGTTCACGATAATATCGGTATATTTATAATAATGACATAATGACACAATTAAATTTTTTTCCCCCCACACAATAAAGACGTGTTATTAATTAATTAATAAATACAGGCTATTCAATTTTGTGTCATTTATTGTTCATTTTTGCATCTATTTTGGTCATTTTTGCGTCTTTTTTTTGGTTGTTTGGTAATTTTTACATGTATTTTTGGTCAATTTGTGTCTATTTTGATAATATTGTGTCATCTTTGGTCATTTTTGCATCTATTTTTGGTTGTTTTTGATCTTATAATGAAGCATAGAAGAAGTTATCTTCTTGTTCTTGTATCATTTTTCCAACCTGTGTTATGATGAATGGGTTGTGTTCACTCCATTTTTTGTGGTTAAAAAAAAATTGCATATCATGATATTGGCAACGTTCCTACTTCTTGATGTAGTGGTTAAAGTTGTTTTAATCACAAAAAGCTACTTACTCCCTGTCGCTAAACACATGCAGCTTTCAAAATAAGAGCACAGTGTGTTAAGAGAATCCACCACAGAATTTACAAGAAGACTGTCAAAATAAGATGCCTTAAATAAAACATACAAGAACCTTTATTCTCCTTTACAAAATATGTATGTATATATATATCCTTTACATAATATAAAATATGCCCCCGGAACCCCTAAATGGTATTTTTATTATTTTCTCATAATCAAGAGTCAAGAGTAAATTTTTTTGTATTTGGCAACTGTTGAGATTTGCACTTCACACCACATTTTAGATTTTTATTTATTTATACAGACTAAAAAAAAAAATCATATTTTCTATATATTTTTAAGTATTTGGTAACATCGTCAAGAATATTGTTATCGCATAAATAGCCTGAAATATTGTGATATTCTTTTCGGGCCATATCGCCCACACTGTAAAAAATATTTGTAGAAATTACAGTAAAACTCTGTCAAATTGCATGAGAAATAGGGCGTAAAATAAAAAATTGCATATCACCGTAACAGACACTTTAAATTACCGCAAATCAAGGAATAGTACAAAACTTTTGAAAACACAGTTTTAATGTAAAAAATATAAAACAATTCTTGTAAAATGAATGGAGACATACCATAATGTCACAAGGACACAATTACCCTAAAAACAACAGGAATATTCAGTCTAAATTACAGTTTTTGATCGTATTTACATTTAAATTTACAGTAGAAAACCCACTCACTTTTTTTTTTACGGTAAAATTCTGGCAACCACAGCTGCAGGTATTTTACCGTAAATTAAACAAAACATTTTTTTTACAGTGCACCCCTACCTCTGCCTCATCCTCTCCTCGGATATTTTCCAGCCCTTTGCTCGCTGGGATTGCATGCCTTCCTTCCTGTGCAAAAGCCTCAAATCAACACCAGCAGCAAAACCGGGCATAGCCTGGGTCGTCCCGCAGCACGGCCACACAGCAGCGCGAGATTGACGGGCTGTGCAGCCAGATGCGTTCTGCCTCGCTGCACTTTGTGTGCGTCTGAGCACGTGTGTTTGCAGGGATGGATGTAGGAAGGAAGAGGGAACGAGAGCGAGGGAAACAGAAGCCAGGGGAACCAGCTTTGCTTTTGTTGAGTTTACATAATTAATGCTTTGTTAAACAGAACTGTGTCTACACACAGTATCAGCTCTGATCACATATGCAAATATTGTCCAGAGGATAAGCGTGGAAAACTCTCAAAATGCTTCACAATTTGCTAAACGAAGCTTCTATATGCGTTCATTACTCTGGTGGTTGCAGGTAATTAAATTCCAGGTAATGAAAAGCTGGGAACACTGATTACTTTTTCTCAGAGCCATTCAGATGCTTTTGAATCCCTGCGCAAATTTATTATCAACTGTAAGGATGCTTTATTGCTTTAGCACCCTTCTCCTTTCTTTCTGCCCCCACCGTGTAATAAACCTGTTTGTTAAAGGGCTTTACAGACAAATTTAATGCGGCTTAACTCGATCATTAACATTTGGGACAGTAGAAATGAAACCGGTGATATGAGTGTGTGCCTGTGTGTGATTGGGGGTTACAGTTGTTTGTCATTCAGAGGCTGAACGGCCCCACAGAAACCACTGTGATTAGCCTCCCGCCCCTGGGACCGTATAGCTTTCCAGGACCTGCTCTGTCAGCACCAAACAGGACATTTATCATAAACTCCACCTCAATCCTGCAACCCCACTCAGCACGGAGGCCAGCTCATATCTCTCTATACGCTGTATGCAAACACAGGAAAACAAACACAGATATGCAGATAATGCATGTGTGTATGTATGGCTAAAGAAAAATAATGCCAGACACGTGGGCAGCAATCCCCGGGTGGATTTATTTCATTTCCACTAAACAAAGAAATATACACAAATTTCCATAATGAGACATGCATAAAAATAACAACATGAGAACCTAGAGACCCTTTCTCGACTGAAAAACAAGCCAGAACCCATCCAAGAATACTACTGAAGCAGTTGTTTTGACCTACGACCCCCACTCCCACTGTGCACCTGGTGATACACCTGGTGATACACCTGGCTGTGAATAGGTGCTTGGTGGGGTCAGTCACAGTTTATACATGTCTCGAATTACAGCAAGGTGGTTGTGGACACTGTGTTATCTTAAAAATACATTGATTTTGTTTTTTTTGGGACACTTTTGTTGTACTAATGAGTCAGAAAACTCAAAATTAGGTCCTTTTTTTAAAACTGCCATTTCTTTTTATGTCAAGGATTCTTTGAATAGGTCTTTGATTAGCTGCCTGAAATAAGGTCTGTAGTTTACAAGACATTTTTACATTTTGTTGTACAACATAAAATCAGTAAATACCCCACTTTTTAAAATTGTATTTGTTATAAAAAAGGTAGTTAATAACAAGTGGCTAATTGGACTAAAGTAGATTCTTAAGAAGATATTGGTGAATGAGGCCCAATGTGATTTATTCTTGACAGATAAAGTGTATATCTTCTCAAAACTTTATTAATCAATCTCTTCCAAACATATCACAATGAAAATGAAACCACAATCAAGATAGGATCGTGTCTGAAAACAAAATTATTCCAAGTTTATGGGCGACTGTGTAATAAAGCAAAAATGCCAACTATTAAATGCAGATATTACCTTCAGGCATTAACAATTTGATGATGTTAGTGCCTCTGGTACATTGGGATAGTCACCACTATTCTTTTTTAAAACTTCTATTTCTTTTTATGTCAAGGATTTTTTGAATAGGTCTTTGGTTAGCTGCCTGAAATAAGGTCTGTAGTTTACAAGACATTTTTACATTTTGTTGTAGCCTACAACATAAAATCAGTAAACACCCCACTTTTTAAAAATGTATTTGTTATAAAAAAGGTAGTTAATAACAAGTGGCTAATTGGACTACAGTGGTTGCCAGGGACAACGCCATCGTCAACTTAGTGGTGGGGACGCTGAAATCATGTGACTTTTATTTTTTTCTTTCTGCAGATTGCGTTTACATTTCAAAAATAATAAGTGTGTTTTTTTGCGATAACAAATAATTTAAGTACCAGCTCTTATTTGCCACAGAGCTTATTTTCTTCAATAATTTAAAATCACATTGGAAAAATCTTATTTTTTTTTTTTATCGAGGGAACCAGTGCGATGCTAACTTCTGTGCTTACTTATGTTTACTCTCCTTTTAGCTCTGTTTTGGTCTCCACCAACACGTGAAGTTTCTATCCGACTGGTTAGCTGCTAAATGCTTCACTATGTTCAGTAACCAACGTATTATTTCTGCCATTTGTACATGGCTTACTTTTTGTATAACCTTTACAATGAAAAAACAAGAATGACAATGAACCAAAGTAGCAGTACTACTATTCTAGCAGTTGTATGCCATTAAACCAAAACTATGTAATAAAAGATGCTAAAAAACGCAGACAAAGTTAGCAAGTATAGCTGCTCAATACCTTACGATATTCACCAGGAATATTTGGTACAGTTGGTGGAGACCAAAACATAGCTAAAAAAGTTAAAATATTGGAGTAATCAGGAGAGCAGAATCACGCTCTAAATGAAGGCTAATGTTGTGATGTACCTGCTGGATGTGCTAAAGCTAAAAAGCTAAAACTCTTTGCTAACTAAATTTGCTTGCTAAGTTCACCATGTCAACTTTATGACAAAGTTATTTGTGTTTACAGCTTGTTACTGCTGCCCCCAAGTGGCCAAAATAATCAGTTTTTGTGTTTTGTAAAAATATAATAGTTAGCTAGCTATAGTTAGCTTTAGCATGCCTTAGTCCAGATGCTAATACGTATTGTATTCGTGCCCTCTCTTTAACTAATAACATTTAAATAAAATAAACACACGGCCAAGGTTTCCCAGGCACTCCTGTAAATTAATCTCTTTATGGGGCCTTTGCAGACGCAGCAGTTAGTTATTAGTTTCTGTCAAGAGACTTCAACACAGATTTAAGGCAGTGATGTCAAACTAAATACGGGGAAACATTTGTTTGGGGGGAAAATTTGATGACAAAGATGAATGACATGCTGTATTTTTTCCTGCTTAATTAGACCTATACAGCATTATGTACACACACACACATGCACGCACACACACACACACACACACACACACACACACAGAGGTAAAGTACAGCCGTGCATATTACAGCCTGACTCACTGGACTCTGTGGCATGTGACTGAAATTCAGCCTCAGAGCTCTATAAGTCATATCCATAATGCACGGCATGCAACTGCATAGCAGTAGTTAATATTACTGAATCACTTTGATGAATAACTGCAGACGAAATGGCTTTAATGTGGTCCTGACTTATTGTTGGTGTGTGATAACCCTCTAGGAAGCACTATGCAGGGTAGTGCACTTTACTATTCTATCTGGGGCCAACACATCTATCATCTATCTAATCCATCTGGAAGCCATTTTGCCATTTTGTCTTCATTATCTGTAATTTGTTTAAGTATACATTTATAAACTACAACATCAACTACTATTAAATCAGTGTAATCTAAATTCATGAAGGAGTTCTTTTAGTTACCTGGGTCTGGCTGTGCTGCAGTGTAGAGCCGTACCCATAGACTGTGTATGAAGAAAGGACGACACGTCTCAATTGCCTCGCACTGAAAAAAAACTGAAGCTAAAATATCCAGGATAAAGTCCTGCTTTCTGGCGCTGGTGACCCCGTTTGGAGAAGCAGTAATCAAAGTCCTATCTGATCAATCCCAGCTCAACCACAGCTGATTTATTGTTTTGAGGGTATTTTGAAGGAATATGATTTGTAGATTGTGGTTTTCTATTCATGATATATACTATATATATATATATATAAGTTTTTGGCCGTATCGCCCAGCCATACAGGTACCTATGTTTGACCGATGTCCCATCCGCTAACATGCACTGTAAAAAATATTTGTAGAAATTACAATAAAACACTGTCAAATTGCATGAGAAATAGGGCGTAAAATAAAAAAAAATGCATATGACCGTAACAGACACTTTAAATTAAATCAAGGAATAGTACAAAACTTTTGAAAACACAGTTTTACCGTAAAAATATAAAACAATTCATGTAAAATTAATGGAGACATACCATAATGTCACAAGGACACAATTACCCTAAAAACAACAGGAATATTCAGTCTCAATTACATTTTTTGATCGTATTTACATTTAAATTTACAGTAGAAAACCCACTCACTTTTTTTTTTACGGTAAAATTCTGGCAACCACAGCTGCCAGTATTTTACTGTAAATTAAACAAAACTTTTTTTACAGTGTGGAGGGGTCAAAGTTTTTGATCTTTGCTGCAGCCAGCCACCAGGGGGAAATAAAAATGTTTGGGCTTCACTTTTGTGGAGCCTTCCTACCGTCCTTTATTACTCTATAGCTGAAACAATTCATGAAATGATCAATTGTCCAACATTTGTCAGTTCCAGCTTCCTAAATGTGAGGATTTGCTGCATTTTCTTGTCTTACATGATATAAACTGAATATCTTTTGGCTTTGGGCTGTGGATCAGACAAAACAAGACTTAACCTTGGGCTATATTGAAAAAAGTCGTTAGCTGCTGCCATTATTGGCAATTCAGAAGCAGCAACATCCAGTATTCAGTAAATGCAAGCACATAAAAGAGTGGCGGTTATGACAATTGATTTTCATTTTGCAAAAACATTGGAGTGTTTCTAATTGTATTCTCGGTTATTAGGAACTTCCCTCCTACAAACCTCTAAAGCATGTCCATACACTATGTAGGTTGAGTTGTTCTAATGATTCCTCAGATGCTCAAGCTGTCACACTGCTGCGTGTCAATTATGTCCCTCTCGTCACTAGCTGGAGGGTATAAAGAGGATTGTATGATCGATACTTTAACCCGCCGCCGCAGTCTCTCATGTCTCATCTCTCACACTCCTCCTCCCTTTCAGATACAGAGTGCATTTCTATGACTGGCTGCTTGTGTGAAGTCAATAACACATTTGTTAGAAGCAGGCCTGACCCTCACAAGAGGGACCTCTCCGGGTTCATCATCGGCTTATTAGACATACGTTTGTCTCCCATCGACCTGTTTGGCCTGCCGCATGATCCACATCGCTTCCTCTCCACCCTCTCTTAGTTTTTTATCTCCGCCCCGTCCCGCTGACAGCTCGCTGTTCATACATAAAAGTGGCACGGCGACTGACAGCAGATTTGTCTCGCTGCGATTTTTAGTTGTAATTGTGCCTGGAGATATGATGACCCAGTTTGAGGCAATGAAGTGATAACCGACTCGATGCACAAACTGCGAGTCGGTTTTTATGATAAGCAAGGAAATATGCAAATGGTGATGCATAGAAGATTGCAGCATTTTGAGGGAATCTGGACCTCTTTTGACATGGTAATTGCTTAATTTAGTATGCAAATAATTGTACAAAACTGTTGGCCCATTAATTATTTTTGTATATTTCTGTTCTCATTAGCAGTGCGTAGAAGTGTCACTCCCACATATGAATCATCATGCTGTCAGTCCAGGACTCCAGTTGGTGGTCCAGTCTGATTTCTTCTCTCAGACATTTGATGGGTAAAATGGCAAAGCCTCAGAAAGCTAAACTTGTAAACACATAACACTGAGTTTATTTACTTGCTTTATCGATGTATATTTCTATGCAACTTCTGCGCTTGAATGCCGGCTTTTAAAAGTTCCAGCCCTGCCAAAAAAAAGGATTGCTCTTGATTCATTTTCTCTTTTATGCTTTGAAGATTGGCAAAAATCCCAAAAAAGCATTGTCAAAATATATTTTAAAAAGAAAAACAACAGACCAGAGTTATTGGAACTGTTTGTAAGTAATTTTTTTGGCTGTGTTTTCAGAACTGATGGGTGCATTAATGGCCAAATTGGCAGACTGTCATTTTCTTAAATGGTGAGATATTGCTCTCAAGATGCGTAAATGCCTCGCTCAAAGTGGAACGAAGCTTAATGCAGGGACAAAGATCAAAAATAATGCTTTAAATGTAGCAGTTATTTTTTTCATATTCAAAAGCATGACTAAAGCTCTGCTAAGTTCTGCAGTCAATTCTCCAGGGGTCTGTAATTTGGTAGCTATTGCTAAAATTACAGACAAGAAAAGAACAGGCGAAGCTTTTCAGTACTAATTGCCTCTGGAGAAAGCTCTCTCTTCAATGTGCAGTTAGCAGAGATGCTATTACTGTACCTCTGCAGGCCTGTGATGGGCTCAGGTCTCAGGTGAATGGCTGCAGTGTCTCTTTGTTGTCAACAGCAGACAGGGATTACCTGCCGGCTATCTGCAGCTGGCAGGGTACTAGTCGGGGTTAGTGGCGCTTTCGTGGCCCCGTTCTACCCGCTAGTTTTCTTCATTGCCTCAACTGGGCCTGGAAATAATGCTAATCATTGCTGATAATGAGTAGGATGGAGAAGGAGGCAAAATACAAACCAATCAAGAGCGGAAAGTGTCAAATGGGGTGTACATAAATTTCCATTTGTGAAGAATTCTGTCTCTGTCTCAAACAGACTGCCAAGTGGCTGTTTTTATAGTGAGCTGAAACTGCCACAGGCAAGATGGTAGCTGTTATTTATGTTCAAAGACTTCAGCTGTGATTGAAAAGGCACCCCACTCTTTGATTTACCACTGTGTATCAATCAATCAATCATGAGCTCGCCTCAGACTGCCGCGCTTTCGTCGTTTTACAACTCTCACATCATTAGAAGTCATATTGGAAGAAGTGTCACGTATGCCGAGGGTGAAGTAGCAGCTCTACGGATCCTCTGCAGATACACCTTGATGATGCCAAAAACTGAAGCATGCGATTGGATGCTAATGAGACATGAGCATTGCTTGCGATTGGAAAAATGAAACATTCAAGGTTACTGTTAGGTGACATATGTCTGCTAAGTAAAATGAATCCTGCTGTTTGCTCCTGTGGTGCGATTTTCTCTCATAAAAACCGACTCACTCACTGCTTTAACTACCTTGTTTTTCTTTTTCATGCTCTCTTCTATTTGTAGAGAGACACGAGGCAGCCGCACAGGGAAGAGCAAAGGTGCAAAAAAAGCAAAAGTTAAATAGGTCAAGGGAAAAATAAGTCTTTTACACTTATAAATAGACGTAATGTATTTAAATTCCGAAAGCTCCACAATCTGGCTATCAACCTCAGGTGCAGAGGGTAGCAATTTGAAGACTCTTAAAATTAATTGGATAAAGTATCTTGTTCCAAAACAAATCACAGGCTGTTTTTTTTGGCTTATTAAGACCTCAATTTGCATTTTGTGTCTCTCGTTTTAAAAAAACAAATTAGTAATTTGTTGGGAGAACAGTAGAAGCAATAGCTCAAGATGATAAATATGCATAAAGGTGAGGTCCTCGCTTCATGTTTTGGTTGTTTTTTGTATTTTTAATCAAAGCATTCAGCTTTTCTTCTTAAACTGATAGATCAGTTTTTTTGAAGTGGGGTTGTTGGAGGTGCTTATCCACAGTCAGTGTGTAACCTGCAGCAGATGGTGGTCATCACACACAGAAGCAAAGCAACATACTGCTGTGGACAGCAAAGTGTATTTTAGCCTCTAAAGGCCCACCTATAAAAAAAATCAATTTCAGTTTAAATTCATGCTTTATTTAAAACATTTTCACCACTTTACCTTACTCATTTGACAAGGTAAAGCGGTGACTCATTTGACAAAAACAGAAATTTTACCTTGCAGAACACGGAAGTTGCTGGTCTGCATTGCCTCAATCATTTAGTTTGTTTGTGCTATTGTGTGACTTTGTCATTTTAAAGGTTCGGATTCAACAAAGTCAACCAATAGGAAAAACAAACTATCCGATGGCGGCAAC